>NW_025963857.1:27832165-28432165 GCF_023055435.1 Haliotis rufescens | reverse complement strand
GTGCAATACAACACAAGTGCTAAAACAGAAATATTTTAGAAGATATTTAGTTAGTTGTGTCCAAAATAACCTTTTTGTTGGGCAATAAGCTTTTGATGTATAAATATGTTGAACTGTTTTACAATATAGTTCGTTGAACAAAAGTCAGTATTACAATGCAATAATGAGTAACATATCTCATCTTCAGTGATTAAGAGAAAGAACTTGCTATAAGGCAGTTACATATAACGCCGTGTCAGCATGATATGGAGGAAAGTCCGATCATGTCCACTAAGCATGATATATATTCAGTCAGCAGCAACTGCAATATACATTGGGCAACAAAAACAAATGTAAAATGTTTGAAATCACTTTTATTGTCAAGCAATTAGTGCGCACATATCAAGCTATCGAGGGATGTCAAAGTATCAGTTTACATCTACTGACAAGTCATCCTGTTCATGTATCCAGGCATACAGCGGAGGGATGCACAGCATCTCATGGCACTGATGCCGTTAATCTTGCATTCGTCGTTACGCAGGCGACACTGTAAAATATAGAAGAATACATTTACACATCCACGTGAAATGTATCATCTGCGTGCACCAACAATAATATTGCCCTGAGTATCACAAATCACATTTCGTGTGATACGACAGGCATTAGCTGATAGTCAAAATAATCATGTTTGAGAATATGAATTGGAAAGCCCATGAATAGATGCTTCTGAAATAACTATAGTAACTGCATTGTACATGTATGATATCGAGCATGTGCTGGCAATGCTCATTTCTTTTGACGTATGTTATGTAGGTGGAAATGACACATATACTAATTTTCATCCAATCACATGTAAAGAGAGTAATACATGTTGAATATTCCACCAATATTCTTTCAGCCCAGACCACTTGTCATCATTCAAAATCCTTGTTTAAAGGGAACATTTGTATAGTTACATTTACATGGATATAGTACAGTGCTACATTTCCTAATTTAATGTCTTATCCCATGGCAGAAGTCAATGTCTGGCACGGTTACTTACCCCCATACCGCCGCCAATACCGCCACCACTACCGCCGCCAATGTTCCTCTTGCACATTTGAATGTTACCCAAACCGGACTGACACGTCAAGCCATTGCAGCAGGTGTTACCATTCATCCAATTACATGTTTGCCCCTCGTTCTGACACTGCATGAACAGATGAAGTAAGTTTGTAGCGTGTAACTCAACAATATGTCACATTTGTTGCTACTATTTATAATTCAGCAACTCTGTTAAACTATGGACATATAAACAGTGCTAGGATATACATTCTATTAATATTTCTCCTTTTACATTTCACGAAAAATACAGTAAAACATGGGGCAGAATTAGTATCATTGCTGCATTGTGATGCATGCCAATTATCAAATGGGCAAATGACTAAAGTAATGACATTAATATACAGGGGGACACGATTGTAAATAAACATTTGAATATGATTTATAACAGAACACGTGATAGCTGGATCACGATATTAGACTATCTTATTTATGGACCATGGAGCATAAGACGGGATGTGGTATATGACTTTCGGTTCCTTTTGTCTTTTAAAACATGAAGGAAATTTAAAAGTATCAACTGATTGCAAAAGCAGCTTTTGATCACATATTTCCCCACGGAGAGATAGTATACATGTTTCATAAATGAAGATTAAGTGATATGACAGCACTTACACCAAACCCTGCCGCAAAGAGATCTTGACCCAGTACTGATACCACAAACAGCAAAGCAAGACACACTTTGAACATCATTGTAATAAAAGGGTACACCTGGAAGCAAACAGAAGGCGATGCATTTGAAATCCTAATACTTCTGAAGAATGCTCGTTACTTCATATGTACAACTTAAGTATGGTGTGAACACAGAGGTACTTGTAGTAATTACACCATTTATGTTAAACAATACTGAAAAACAATGTGAAGATACACAAAATATTATCCTCATGATGAATAGTAATGCTATATATTGGAACTATATGAATAGTAATGATATATATTGGAACTAAGTATGGTTGTTTCTGTCGTCTAAGACGCCGCACTTGTACAGTGCTGCTTCTCTTAGCCGTGCAGAATATGTTTATCGTGGCTTCAAATCACAGATTATGACTTGGTTTCTCAGCACCATGCCCGTGCCCTTGGTTTTCATCAAAGCTGTAAACATCTAAAGCCTGCATCCCTGCGAGCTTTCCTTCACCATTAGGCTGACACGCTGTGATAAAACTATTTTACTGTACAAAGCGCCGTAAAGTTCAACTCACTCGTTATGCATACATGTACATACCTGTTCAACTGTAAGATCGAATTGAGAATATACAGTGCCCAGCATTATATGTATTTATACCCGTTGATAGAGAACATTTCCTGAACTGTATATACAATAATACGCAGGAAATGTGTTTCATTTCATATCACAGATCAGTTGGAACAGTTAATGATCTGACGGCAACATGTGACGTTACTTTGATCAGCTGTAGATGCTGATATGTTATCAAGATTCACATGGCATGTGTCGTTGACGCTTCATTGTGCTTGAAGGGTGGTAAGGGAATCAGAAAAAATGAGGGTGTGTTTTTCTCTTTGGTCGAATCTGATTGAATATTCACCACATACATGTATGTACAGTATTTTTCGCATCTTCCGATTATTTTGCAAGTGGTCTGTGTTATATATTTTTTTCAATATACGTGTGTTCAAAAATTAAAATCGACAAAAGTCTTTCCATGTTCATAAGACTTATCTGCCAAAATATGAGTCGACTTTATCGTGAGCATGTGTTAATGAAACGCTGTCAAATAGTTATGATAGCAGGTGTTGGCGAAAAGGTAAGCGTATCCTGCCCCACAAGTGCCACCAGTCACAAAGTTTTGCCTCTTGTTAACTGAATCAGTAGTCACCAAAATCACGGTAGTATTCCCATCCTGAATATTCTGAAGTTTCATCAGATGCCCGTATTTGTCGTCGATGGACTCTCACTCTGTCATTCTGTCCAATGTATTTGGCTTCGCATCCGACACATTGTATGGCATAGATCAATTTTTGGGAAATACAATTCATATTTTCACAGAAAAAGAACGGTTTCCCGTCTTTGAATGTAAAAGAAATACATTCAACAACATGAGGGAAAGTACCACAATTACATGTAGGTCTGTGACACTTTTGTACTGTTTTACATTATTGTTTTCCTCGTAAGAAAGAAGCGCTAGTAAGAATCCTTTCAAGACGACTGCTCTGTCTTTTACCTTTAATAAGTTTATTTATTTGTTTTAGTTCTTTACACTTGTTTAAAGAAAACAGTGTCTCCCGAACATTTCAAAGTATTTCCGGGTTTGGGTTATTAAAGGTTGTAACAAAAGGGAGAACACTCCCGTTTTGAATATCTTACTCTTTAAGAAGATCACAATGGTCTTGTGATTTAGCCTTGTTTGTGACATCTTCTACTATTTTTCCAGTGTAGTTTCTTTCTAAAAGGAATTACCTCAGTTCATTGAGTCTATATCGCGCAGGTTCTACGTGCTAATGAGTAAGGGACACTGTTTTTTTCGAATGAGAGGGTGAAAGGAATTGTAATTGCAGTATTGTTTAGAATCGGTTGGTATGTAATATACATCTGCGTTAATCTTATTGTTTGATATTGTAACTATAACATCAAGAAAAGAAAGACTTTGATCGTTCATCTCTAACGTAAAAGGACATGTGAAGATTCCGGGGTAGAATAGGTCTTCAGCCACCCATGCTTGCCGTAAAAGGTGACTTATGCTTGTCGTAAAAGGCGACTAACGGGATCGGGTGGTTAGGCTCGCTGACCTCTTTGATGCATGTCATCGATCCAAAGTGCGTGGATCGATGCTCGTGATATTAGTCACTTGATTATTTACAGAACGCCGTCATATAGCTGGAATATTGCTGAGTGCGGCGTTAAACAACCAACCAACCAACCAATCTAAAGTAAAAGTAAAATTTGGATGGAGCGTCTGTAAAATATCTATCAATCACTGTAACTCTTCTTTACTCTGATAACATAGAGCAAAATAATCATCTAAAATATTTTGCATTTGTTTTGAAATCCCTGTGCAAATGCACACGTATAATTCAGTTTTTTTAATATTACATGTTGATTAAACACCCATGGTTGATTTGTGATGGGTATCATTCCAACTTTAAAAAAAACAATAACTGTGGTCACTGTGGTTGATGGTCAGATGTATTTCAAGATCACGCTTTTTTACGTTTTCGTAATATCTACAAGAAAAGCTTGCAAAGAAATGTAAGTTCTCCTTGCATGAATCTAATATCTCACAAAAAAGCTCTCCAACGATGCATCTTCTTTTGTTTTAAGCATGCTCAAAATGTATTCTATTGGAGCTTTAAAATTAAACGTCGGGTTTACTTCTTGTAAACGTACCATAACACTAGTACTGCAGAGTTTTCACTTTCAAATGCAAGATGCTTTGCATTGATATTGTTGCTCCTTATAAATCCACGTTTTAAACTCACTCTTCTATATTCTTATAGTGGACTTAAGAGTACTTTTCGATATGACCGTTCGTGTATGTTTTAACTTGACTGGGCAGTCGGCTAGCTTCGTGGTAAAAGCGTTCGCTCGTCACGCCAAAAGAGTCAGGTTCGATTCCTGACATGTATATAATGTGTGAAACGTATTTCGAGTATCCCCCGCCGTGATATTGCTGGAATATTGCTAAAAGCGGCGTAAAACCATACTCACTCACTCACTTTAACTTTTCTAGCTAAAACTTCCAAATGTACTATAGATCATGCTGGTTTGGGGACTTAAATGTCCCTGTATACGCTAAATATCAACAGAAGGAAACAAACTGTAGTTTTGCAATCCAGTATAAGGCCGCTTGTAAAACCTTAAAATATTTCCAACAGGTACATTCTGTGACGTCGTTTCAAATCGTTATTGATTCGCTCTGTTCCATTTAATTGTCCTTGCTCGTTAAGAGCATGACAGGAGTAAATGATCACATGTAAAGATAACCATTTGTGAGGAAGATTATTTATCCTATGCAGGTAGGAATCGGATCCAATCAGAGGTTGTGACTGACAGACTGACATTGGATCCAAGATAACAATTGCAACACCTGCTCTGCTAATTTATCATCTTTATCTTGCTTTGGTTAAGTGTGGAATCTCAGTGGTATAAATATGTCAGCTGAGTTAAATAGGCATTTCATTCCAATTTGCTTGGCTGAAGAGGTAACATTATATTCTTTAATGTGAATCACAACTCGCTAACTCAACAGTTTAGAGTGATCTACCAAAATGGTTATAGTGATTCATGGGTTAAGTCATTTATTATATATGTAGTTTTTCACAAATGTTATAACAGACTTAATCTACATTAACAGTATAATTTAAACTTAGAATGTTTATGAAGGTTTATGTATAGATTATGTTTTTTGAAAATTAAACCCAATATAATTTGTGTGTGGTATTTTTTTATGAACGGTTGGATAGTTGACTTCAATTAATTTCTTTTCAGTTTTACTCTATCACAATGATGCTGAAAGTGTGCGTTGCTCTAATCCTTGTAGCATCCGCTCTGATTCAAGATTCGCATGGATTTGTAAGTCTCAAATAATATCAAACTGACTGTTTGAGTTTAAACATTTATTCTTATTAAAATTAGTAGTGTCGAGTAACATGGGTTGAAAGCCGCTTGGAAGAATATTTTAGTTACAGTGTGTATTACAGCATGTCTGCTTGATGCATGAGGTTGGTACAATTGCATATGCAAGACATTTACCTACGTGCACGGGTTGGTGTTGATAAACGAAGAGTCATAATTGATCTGGAACTCGAACCCACGATCATAGGTTTGTGGCATGAATAAGGAACTCAATTCTGCACAGCGATTTGCGGCTTCTTACATAGCAGGACCATGCCTGACCCCTGCTTTTCCTTAGCAAGTAATGAAACGTTTTGTTTAATAGAGCTTTCCATAATCGTGTTTACAGGGTGTTTGGCTTTATTTAAATTACGTTTATACTTTCTTTGCTGTTTTGATGGGCATGGCATATTATCGTATGACGTCTATTTTGAGGCTAATTCACACTAACACGACATATGGTTTGGGACCACAATATAAGAGGTATTCTATTTTACAGTGCCAGACAGAGGGACAAACCTGCAATGTGATGAATGGTAAAACATGCTGTAATGGCCTGATGTGTGAGTCTGGCATAGGAAACACAAGAATATGCAAGAGAAGTGCCGGCAGTGGTGCTGGGGTAAGGGAATAACACGAATCTGAAATTGAACCCAACCCGTAAGAAGCAAGTATTGTCTTTTAGGTGTTGAGAGAAAACCGGAATCCGTATTATATCCCCAGTCTTACTTGAAGTTTCATTGTACCAGTATGGTACATTCCTCCAGACTGTAACTTGAATTATATCTCTTGACGAGATATGTCAGTCTGTAATGATATGGAAGGAAATGGAAATGATCTGTTGGCTTGGATATATAATGGTAGGAAATATGTACAAAGGAAAATATTTATTGGGATTTAAAGGAAAACACAACAATCCACTTAATGCCTTAACTTGTGATGTGAATATTCAGCATGTCTGAATTTTATATATAATATATAATGAGAAATACTATGAAATAGTGACTTGGTCTGCTGCATTATGTAATATTGAGGATATAAAACTCAAATAGTATCGATATATACTGCTTTAAAATGAACCAGATGTCGTTTTGTTACATTACTGTTTATACAAACAACACTGTAAGTAGTATTCTTTAAAAAAAGTAATGTGTGATTAATATGAAGAATTAAAACGTTTTGGTTACTTTAGTTAAATTTTCATTCACAAATCATTGTCCATATTTGGCCTTATGTGCATGCATTGCTTTATGTCAGCATAATGCCAATAACGCCAAATTGACATGATTAGTTTATAACACATTCATGTTCTCTATTTGACAGTGTCGCCTCCGAAATGAAGAGTGCAAAATAAATGGTATCGAAGCCATGAAATGCTGTGGCTCACTCCGCTGTATGCCTGGATACATGAACAAGATGATGTGTCAGTAGATGGCATCTGATGCTTCATCACGAACCCACGTTCCTGCATATCGACCAACTCGGTCATTTGATTTGTCATTTGATTGTATTCCGAATAAATCTATCAAATATCAAATTGAACATATCTCATGTGTTCTTTCTTCTCTCATTAGATTGATCTAAATTGACTAAATGACTGAGGCAACTATAAAAGCAAGTCTGTAAGCAAGTTTGGTTGAGCAACTTCTATCAGTATTCACTTTTTCAATGACAATGACCGTGACAATGATTTATTACACGCAATCTAATTCTTTGTACAAAACAAAAAGACTAAAATAGTTCAGAACTTAGTAGTCATTTAAGAGACGGATTCTTGATCGGATGAAAGAGCTAATAGCCCTGCATTTTTTAAAAACGTGACAATAAATATCGCCGGTCAGAAGGTAGAAATACATAGTTACTCTTTGTTTATAATGGTCGGGGTCAGCTACAATTTTCAATGATTTTTTAAAACATGCTTTTCGTGTAAATTATCTAAACTATCAAATGGCACACCAGCTATTTTATCCGCTGCTAAATCAATCTGGTCCAGCGTGATTGGTTTTGAACAGAAGGAGTCCATACCAGCACTGAGGAGAAAACGTTAATTAAAACACTTTCAACAAAACAACGATAAAAAGAGACAATAAACTCTCGATAACTCTACGAAATGTTAATTTACGCATTAAATGAAATGTTTGTTGATATTTCTGTAAACGGCATCAGTGTGGATATGTACGGCGTGTCCGGTTTGTGTTGTAGATAATCTTTAGCAATAATAATGCATGTGTTACTTTGGTTATATCCGCGATCACTGGTATGGTACTGACAAGAGTTGAAACATTATCTGGGCATTTCTGGTGTCAACAAAAGACAGCAATATAACTAGATTTATATCACATATTTGTTTAAAACTAGTATGTTACCATAAAAAGATATCGCAGTACGTAACAAGACATTATGAAAATAGGCTGTAGATCAACAGCAGCCGAAGTTGGGCCTACACACATGGGCCGATGGTTGGCTTACGATAACCCGGCTAACTGCACGGTGCCCCAGTAGGATTTTCACCATCTCTTCAGCTGCTGGCGATGGTATGCAATTTAGCCTTCGGTTGATCAGGCATCTGTATGTTTGTTTGATGTATGAAGCATCTCTGTTTGTTAAAGAAATATATATGCTCACCGCCAATAGACACGCGAATACCATACATGTATGTTTACATGACTTGTGACGACTTACTCATATTCAAGAGATATTAGATTGGTTAAATGCACAAACGAATGTACTGGTATATTATGTGTATTGATGCTCATTAACTCATCACGTGTGACGTTATAGATCCTTGACGCGAGATGCACCATTTGTCTCGAGTAGGATTGGAGTAATTTTGTAGATTTTTGTGAAACAGGATTAATGTAATTGTATTGGAAGTAACATGACTCTTGACATCAGAACATGTCAAATATTATTCTGTATACGGACTTTTTAGATTATTTTCCGTATACTCCATTCCTACAATTATATGTTGAACGTGTGCATTGCCGTAGTCTTTATCGCGTCAGCTCTTGTTCAAGATGCGCATGGGCATGGTTTTGTAAGTCAAACATCAATTTATATTTACTGTAAAAAAATAAGGAATTGTGTCCATGTGTGTATCCTTGGTTCATCTGTCAACATAGTGATTTCCATTTAACTTTCTTTTGAGTGTGGTTCCGAAATAACCCCGATCATCAGTATGGAGTATGATTTTCCATATCATCTCTATGTTTATTGCTCATTATGTAATTGCACAGTGCCAGACAGAAGGGCAATGAACATGAACGGTGTAACATGCTGTAATGGTCTCATGTGGGAGTCGGATACAGGAAACACAAGAATATGCAAGAGAAAGGCCGGAGGTGGTATTTCGGAAAGCGAATTACAAGAATACTGTCAACAATAAACACCCGTTGAATCATGAGGATACTGCATTTAAAAGGTAGCAAATACAACCTGAGATTTCCGTAACGTGTGAATATCTTTTACATGGAAACGGCCCTGTTTGACTCACTGGAAATGTGATTTTTTTATGCTACCGTAGTATTGTAAATATTGACATAAACGTTATCGGATATGTACATGTGACTGATAAATGTCCTTTTTTTATTTCTTAAGCTATAAGTTTAGGATATGATGAGGTAGATAACTATGGCTAAAAGGAAAAAGACAGCGATGATTTATTACACTTCACAAGAAAAGTATAACTGTGAGCAAGGTCGTGATCCAAAATACTTTCTTTTTCAGTTTGGAGTGAGTGAATTAAAAGTCACCCTGTCAATATGTTATTTAATAATACTATTTAAAAACCTGTCAGCCATGCAATCACATGTCCATGTTCAAATATCAGAATAACACTTCATGACAGCCTATCACCACACTCCCTGTTGCTTTAAGGCCATAAAATGCTAAAATGTTAAAAAGGACAATATGAACACATCTGATAACTTTCAAAACAATTTTAAAATTTCAGATCATTTCATAAATTAAGTAGATTTCCTTACTATACCTCGTTATTTAATAATTTCTCCTCTGAAGTACTAAAATCAAAGGTAACTCAATGATCATATAATTATATACATTGCCGATTTGGTTTGAAAGTTGAACGTCAGTTTGTGACATAGCTAGGGAAACATCAATTTTAAGTTCCTGCAATTTATGACTGTTGAATGGATGTTTTATTTTCCTTATTGTAGTGTTGATTTTGATTAGGTCCGACTGTGGTCGGTGAAATTCCTCGAATACTTAATCATGAAAGGCAATACAATAGATCAAATATATGTTGCAATGCTAAAAACACGTAATGCGTAAAATCGCCTCTGTTCTTGGCGGAGATTTCTTATGAATATGGAAGGGTGTTGCGCTTTTATTTTCATAATTACGATGCTATGGATTTTACAACTTAATCTTCTCATAAATGTCAAGGCTGGCTAGGGTATCTTGATGCCGTTTTAATGTGTGTTGGTATCAAAACGAAACTGATACCTTACATGTTTCGTCTCTTGGAATGCGTTTTGGTGACTGTGAATTGAAAATAACAACTGACGACTGTCAATAACTATAACCCAAACATTAATTTGGAGAATTTGAAGTGGATTTTTTCTCCTTTCCTTCAAACGCATTTTCTGTCCAATAGAACACAAGTGCTAAAACAGAATTATTTTATAAGATATTTAGTTCATTGTGTCCAAATTACCTTTTTGTTGGGGCAATAAGCTTTTGATGTATATATGTTGAACTGTTTTACAATAAAGTTCGTTGAACAAAAGTCAATATTACAATGCAATAATGAGTAACATATCTCATCTGCAGTGATTAAGAGAATGAATTTGCTTTTAGGCCAGTTACATATAATTCTGTGTCAGCTTGATATGGGAGGAAAGTCCGATCATGTCCCCTAAGCATGATATATATTCAGTCAGCAGCAACTGCAATATACATTGGGCAACAAAAACAAATGTAAAATGTTTGAAATCACTTTTATTGTCAAGCAATTTGTGCACACACATCAAGCTATAGAGAGATGTCAAAGTATCAGTTTACATCTACTGACAAGTCATCCTGTTCATGTATCCAGGCATACAGCGAAGGGATGCACAACATCTCATGGCACTGATGCCGTTAATCTTGCATTCGTCGTTACGGAGGCGACACTGTAAAATAGAGACGAATGCATTTACACATCCACATGAAATTATCATCTGCGTACACCAATAGCAATATTGCACCAAGTATTACAAAACATATTTTGTGTGATACGACAGGCATTAGCTGATAGTCAAAATAATCATGTTTAAGAATTTGAATTGGAAAGCCCATGAAACGATGCTTCTGAAAGAACTCTATTGTAACTGCATTGTACATGTAAGCTGTCGAGCATGTAATGGCAATGCTCATTTCTTTGGACATATGTTATGTAGGTGGAAATGGCACATGAATTATACTAATTTGCCACCAATCACATGTAAAGAGAGTAATACATGTAAAATATTCCACCAATATTCTTTCAGTCCGGACCACTTGTCATCATTCAAAATCCTTGTTTAAAGGGAACATTTATTCAGTTACATTTACATGGATATAGAAAAGAGCTACATTTCCTAATTTAATATTTTATCCCATGGCAGTAGGCGATGTCTGGCACGGTCACTTACCCCCATACCGCCGCCAATACCGCCACCAATACCGCCGCCAATGTTCCTCTTGCATATTTGAATGTTACCCAAACCCGACTGACACGTCAAGCCATTGCAGCAGGTGTTACCATTCATCCAATTGCATGTTTGCCCCTCGTTCTGACACTGCATGAACAAAATGAAGTAGGTTTTGCATTTGTAGCGTGTAACCCAACAATATGTTACATTTGTTGCTATTATTTATAATTCAGCAACACTGTTTATCTATGGACATATAAAACAGTCGTAGGATAAACATGCCAATAATATTTCTCCTTTTACATTTCACGAAAAATACAGTAAAACATGGGGCATATTCATGCAGAATTAGAATCATTGCCGTATTGTGATGTATGCCAATAATCACATGGGCAAATGACTAAAGTAATGGCATTAATATACAGGGGGACACGATTGTAAATAAACATTTGAAAATGATTTATAACAGAACAAGGGATTGCTGGATCACGATATTAGACTATATTGTTTATGGACCATGGAGCATAAGACGTGATGTGGTATATGATTTTCGGTTCCTTTTGTCTTTTAAAACATGAAGGAAATTTAAAAGAATCAACTGATTGCAAAAGCAGCTTTTGATCACATATATAGTGATAGTATTCATGTATCATAAATGAAGATTAAGTGATATGACAGCACTTACTCCAAACCCTGCCGCAAAGAGGTCTTGACCCAGTACAGATACCACAAAGAGCAAAGCAAGACACACTTTGAACATCATTGTAATGATAGGGTACACCTGGAAGCAAACAGAAGGTGATGCATATGAAATCCTAATACTTCTAAACAATGCTCAGTACTTCATATGTACAACTTTAGTATTGTGTGAACACAGATGTACTTGTAGTAATGACACCATTATGTTAAACAATACTGAAAAACAATGTGAAGATACACAAAATATTATCCTCATGATGAATTGTAATGATATATATTGGAACTAAGTATGGTTGTTTCTGTCGTCTGAGACGCCGCAATTGTGCAGAGTTGCTTCTCTTAGCCGTGCAGAATATGTTTATCGTGGCTTCAAATCACAGATTATGACTTGGTTTCTTAGCACCATGCCCGTGCCCTTGGTTTTCATCAAAGTTGTTAACGTCTAAAGCCTGCATCCCTGCGAGCTTTCCTTCACGATTAAGCTGACAAGCTGTGATAAAACTAGTTTACTGTTCCTAGCGCCGTAAAGTTCAACTCACTCGTTATGCATACATGTACATACCTGTTCAACTGTAAGATCGAATTGAGAATATACAGTGCCCAGCATTACATGTATTTATACCCGTTGATCGATAACATTTCCCGAACTGCATATTCAATAATACGCAGAAAATGTGTTGCATTTAATATCAGAGATCTGTTGGAACAGTTAATGATCTGACGGCGATCTGACATGTGACGTTACTTTGATCAGCTGTAGATGCTGATATGTTATCAAGATTCACATGGCATGTGTCGTTGATGCTTCATTGTGCTTGAAGTGTGGTAAAGGAATAACAAAAAAATGAGGGTGTGTTTTGCTCTTTGGTCGAATCTGATTGAATATTCACCACATACATGTATGTACAGTATTTTTCTCATCTTCCGATTATTTTGCAAGTGGTCTGTGTTATATATTTTTCAATATACGTGTGTTCAAAAATTAAAATCGACAAAAGCCTTTCCATGTTCATGAGACTTATCTGCCAAAATATGAGTCGACTTTACGATTCCGACTATATCGTGAGCATGTGTTAATGAAACGCTGTCAAATAGTGATGATAGCAGGTGTTGGCGAAAAGGTAAGCGTATCCTGCCCCACAAGTGGCACCAGTCACAAAGTTATGCCTCTTGTTGACTGAATCAATAGTCCCCACAATCACGGTAGTATTCTCATCCTGAATATTCTGAAGTTTCATCAGATGCCCGTATTTGTAGTCGATGGATTCTCCCTCCCATTCTGTCCAATGTATTTGGATTCGCATCCGACACATTGTATGGCATAGATCAATTTTGGGGAAGTACAATTCATATTTTCACTGAAACAGAACGGTTTTCCGTCTTTGAATGTTAAAGAAATACATTCAACAACATGAGGGAAAGTAATTAGGTCTGTTACACTTTTGTACTGTTTTACATTATTGTTTTCCTCGTAAGAAAGAAGCCCTAGTAAGAATCCTTTCAAGACGACTGCTCTGTTTTTTACCATTTATAAGTTTATTTATTTGTTTCAGTTCTTTACACGTGTTTAACGAAAACAGTGTCTCCCGAACATTTCAAAATATTTCCGGGTTGGGGGATTAAAGGTTGTAACAAAAGGGAGAACACTCCCGTTTTGAATATCTTACTCTTTAAGAAGATCACAACGGTTTTGTGATTTAGCCTTGTTTGTGACATCTTCTACTATTGTCCAGTGTAGTTTCTTTCTGAAAGGAATTACCCCAGTTTATTGAGTCTATATCGCGCAGATTCTACGTGCTGATGAATAAGGGACACTGAATGAGAAGGTGAAAGGAATTGCAGTATTGTTTGGACTCGGTTGGTTTGTAATGTGCATCTCTGTCAATCTTATTGTTCGATATTGTAACTATTACATCAAGAAAAGAAAGACTTTCATCGTTCATCTCTGAAGTAAAAGTAAAACGTGGATGGAGCGTCTGTAAAATATCTATCAAACACTGTAAATCTTCTCCATTCTGATTGCACCGAAAAACACAATCATCTAAAACTATTTTCCATTTGTTATGAAATCACTGTCCAAATGCAAATTCATCAGTTTCTTTTTAGATTACATCTTGATTAAACATCCATGGTTGATTTGTGATGGGTTTCGTTCCAACTTTTAAAAACAATAAATGTGGTCACTATGGTTGAACGTCAGATATATTTCAAGATCACGCTTTTAACGTTTTTGTAATGTCTACAAGAAAAGCTTGCTGGGAAATGTAAGTTCTCCTTGCATGAATTTAATCCCTCACATTAAAAACTCTCAAAAGATGCATCCTCTTTTGTTTGAAGCATGCTCAAAATATATTCTATTGGAGCTTTAAAATTAAACGGTGTCGGGTTTACTTCTTGGGAACGTACCATACCACTAGTACGGAGAGTTTTCACTACCAAATGCAAGATGCTTTGCATCGATATTGTTCCATCCACGTTTTAAACTCACTCACTCTTCTATATTCCTATAGTGGACTTTTTCGATATTGACGTTCGTGTTTGTTTTAACTTTGCTGGGGCGGTAGGCTTGCCTCGTGGTAAAAAACGTTCGCTCGCCACGCCAAAATACTCGGGTTCGATTCCCGACATGTCTACAATGTGTGAAACGTTTTTCGAGTGTCTCCCCGCCGTGATATTGCTGGAACATTGCTAAAAGTGGCGTAAAACCATACTCACTCACTCACTCACTTTAACTGTGCTAGCTAAAACTTCCAAATTTACTATAGATCATGCTGCTTCTGGGACTTAAATGTCCCTGTCTACACTAAATATCAACAGAAGAAAACAAATTGTAGTTTTGCAATCCAGTATAAACCCGCTTGTAAAATCTGAAAATATTTCCAGCAGGTACATTCTGTGATGTCTTTTCAAATCGTTATGTATTCGCTCTGTTCCATTTAATTGTCCTTGCTCGTTAAGAGCATGACAGATGTAAATGATCACATTTAAAGATAACTATTTGTAATGAAGATTATTTATCCTATGTAGGTAGGAATCAGATCCTATCGGAGGTTGTGACTGACAGACTGACATCGGATCCAAGATAACAATTGCAACACCTGCTCTGCTAATTTATCATCCTTATCTTGCTTTGCGTAAGTGTGGAGTCTCAGTGGTATAAATATGTCAGCTAAGTCAAAAAGGCATCTCATTCAAATTTGCCCGGCTGAACAGGTAACATTATATTTATTAATGTGAAACACAACTCGTTAACACAACAGTTTAGAGTGCTCCACCAAAATGGATGGGTTAAGTCATTTGCTATATATTTCCCAAGACTTGAGGTAATATGTTGTTTTTCATCAACAGTATGATTTAAACTTAGAATGTTTATGAAAGTTTATGTATAGATTATGTGTTTTGAGAATTAAACCCAATATAATTTGTGTGTGTGATGTTGTTTATTTTATGAACTGTTGGATAGTTTACATTGCATCACAGATGACTTCAATGAATTTCTTTCCAGTTTTACTCTATCACAATGATGCTGAAAGTGCGCGTTGCTCTAATCCTCGTAGCATCCGCTCTAATTCAAGATTCGCATGGATTTGTAAGTCTTAAATAATATCAAACTGACTGTTAAGTCCAGCGGCAGTTTAAACATTTATTCTTATTAGAATTCAATGTCTGAAACATCACTTTCATTAGTAATGTCGAGTAGGCTGGGTTGGAAGCCGCTTGGAGAATATTGTAGTTACAGTGTATATTACAGCTTGTCTGCTTGATGTGTGACGAAGGTACGATCCAAGAAATATACCTTTTTGAGAACCTACGTGCACGGGTATGGTGTTGATAAACAAAGAGTCATAAGTGCCGGGGCGTATCTGGAACTCGAACCCACGATCATAGGTTTCTGGCATGTATAAGGAATTCAATTCTGCACAGCGATTTGCGGCTTCTTTCATAGCAGGACCATGCCCGATCCCTGCTTTTCATTAGCAAGTAATGAAACGTTTTGTTTAATAGAGCTTTCCATAATCGTGTTTACAATTTATTTTTTGCTTTCGGATTAAATTGTGTTTATTTTTTCTCTGCTCTTAAGATGGGCATCACCTTGATATTATCATATGACGTCTATTTTAAAGGCTTAAACATACTAATACGACATACACATGTATGGTTTGGGGCCATTAAATAAGATGTATGTATTTTACAGTGCCAGACAGAGGGACAAACCTGCAATGTGATGAATGGTAAAACATGTTGTAATGGCCTGATGTGTGAGTCTGGCATAGGAAACACAAGAATATGCAAGAGAAGTGCCGGCAGTGGTGCTGGGGTAAGTGAATAACAAGAATCTAACGATTACAATTGTACCCAACCCGTAAGAAGCAGGTATTGTCTTTTAGATCCTGGGAGAAACCCGAAATCCGTATAATGTCCCAGTCTTACCTGAATGTTCATTGTACCAGTATGGTACATTCCTCCAGACTGTAACTTGAATTATATCTCTTCAGTAAAGGAAATGTGAGGAAATGGAAATGACCAGTTGGTTTGGACACATAATGGTAGAAAATCTGTATAAAGGAAAATATTATATTGGGATTTAAAGGAAAACACAACAATCAACTTAATGCCTAAACCTTGATTATAAAAAACAAATTAATTACAGGCAAAGTAGATATTGAATAAAATCACATTTTAAGCAGATTTAAAGAGAAAGCCTTAAACACTACAAAGCAACTCAAATCATCTAGATCTCTTATTCAAATTGTAAAAATGTAAATATTCAGCATGTCTGAATTTTAGATATAATATATAATGAGAAATAACATGAGATATTGACATGGCCCGCTGCTTTATGTAATATTGAGGATATAAAATCTCAAATAGTATCGATATATACTGCTTTAAAATGAACCAGATATCGTTTTGTTACATGTACTGTTTATATAGGTATGTACACGATGTAAACAGAAATCGGAAATAAAAAAAAATAAAAAAATACAAAGAACACTGAAAGTAGTATTCTTTAAGAAAACTCAAATAGTATTAATAGACATGGTATATACTGCTTTAAAATGAACCAGGTATTGCTTTGTTACATGTATTGTTTATATAGTTATGTACACGATGTATACAGAAATTGGAAATAAAATTACTTAGAAAAACACAAACACAACACTGTGAAAAGTATTCTTTAAGAAAAAATCATGTGTGATTTATATGAAGGATTAAAACGTCTTCAATACTTTCATCCTCCTCACCACTTGGCAAGCAAAGTACTGAATTTAAAATTTGATATGATTAGTTTATAACACATTCATCATGTTTCTATTTGACAGTGTCGTTTCCGAAATGAAGAATGCAAAATTAATGGCATCGACGCCATGAAATGCTGTGGTTCACTCCGCTGTATGCCTGGATACATGAACAAGATGATGTGTCAGTAGATGGCATCTGATGCTTCATCACGAACCCACGTTCCTGCATATCGACCAACTCGGTCATTTGATTTGTCATTTGATTGTATTCCGAATAAATCTATCAAATATCAAATTGAACATATCTCATGTGTTACCTCCTCTCTCATTAGATTTATCTAAATTTAGAATGGAAATTAAAATGATATGCCTTGAAACCCTGTCCCTCACCTCACCTCATGAGACCAAACCTCACTCACTCACTCCAAAAAATCCTTTATAATACCTGAAGTAAAACAACAACACTGTCTGTCTGTTTTGTTAGTCCGTTGTTTAAGGCCGCACTAATAGATATTACAGGTATAGCGCATGCATATAATCGAGACTGTGATTGACATGAGCTGTGACCCACGTCGTCGGATTAAGATGACAAGTAATCATGATCACAAAGATCTTCTGATCCCATTTGTCGCATCTTACGGTCGCGACATATTTGAACATAGAGATGAGTCACGACAGCATCTAGCAGAAACACATATTCAACATACATAGAAGGAATATTTGTTATAAAATGAATTTTTATTTCGAGTTTACAAGTGTCCGTTTGGGACGTTAGGGCGGCCCTGATAAGGACCTAAAAAGGAAAAATCCGCAGCATTTACAGATGACAGTCACAACAGAGATCAAATGCCCGGAATACAGCCATGCCCGCACACAAAATATTGTGCTTGTCAGCGAAACACTTCATTTCAATATCCCCACAGTACATACACGTGTAGTGCGCCGAATGAGGCACTGAGTCCATCTTTGTTGACGGCGCCGCTTTAAAACAGGTCCTACACAGCACTGTTTCCACTAGTCGCTGTAGGTTGGGATGAAGAGGCGGAGGATGAGGCTGCCGTTGAGGAAGTTGTGGAGATAGTTGTTGAGGTAGTTGCGGGGTTGGTTGTGGAGGTTGAAGGGGATTTGACGGTGTCGGTGTCGGTGTTGGCGTCGAGACTGACAAAGGTTGTATCCCATGAAGAGCGTCCATCAAACTCGAGTCCATTAGGGATGAGGGTGAAGATGAAACGTCCATGAAGTCCATGATTCTCAGTGTGGAGAACCAATAACGAATAAGGTTTATATAACTGGTATGCATCTATTGTTTATGACGCACTCACATGCTGCTGAAGTATTTCATTTCTCTTGATAGGCGATACCCTTTGTCATGGAGCATAGCACAGTCGGTGTTCTTTGTGTTTCGGATGTATGTATATATCACACGTTATACAACAATAAGTCACACATCACATCTACCTGACACACCCACAGTTGCTGCGACAGTGTAACACACCAAGATCAGTGAAGATATATGTTGACTTTAAATTAATTACACAATGATGATGATGATGATGATAAAGTTATAGATAAAGATGTATATGTGTACTTATGTATACTAACGATTGAGTGTGTGAGTTGGATTTAACACTGCTTTGAGCAAATATTCCAGTTTTATCATGGTTTTTCAGACTGATGTGGAGGAAAGCCCAATTTTTAAGAAGAAGATGAATATTAAAATGTGGATGTTGACGAATCCACCCTAGCGGAAGTCCATTAGTTCGGACCCCGTTAATCCGACTTTCTGGACAGTTACTGTCCGAAACGGTACCGTCTGGATAAACTGGATTTCACTCGTTTCGAAAATACCACCTGTAAATCATGCATATCATATACATGTACGCATCATTTATGTACGATCATTCATGATCAAGCTAAGAACATAACACATCTAGATCTGGATATATGTATAACGAAACACGTGTCATATGTCATATACATATGGATACTAATTGGACACTAATTGTTAGACCCGTGGAGATTCCGGGGTAGAAAGGGTCTTCAGCAACCCATACTTGCCGTAAAAAGCGAGTATGCTTGTCGTAAAAGGCGACTAACAGGGTCGGGTGGTCAGGCTCGCTGACTTGGTTGATACATGTCATCGATCCAAATTGCGTGGATTGATGTTCATGATGTCAGTCAGTGGATTGTCTGGTCCAGACTCGATTATTTTACAGACCGCCGTCATATAGCTGGATTATTGCTGAGTACGGCGTTTAACAACAAACAAACAAACAAATTAATTGTTAATGATGCGGCTCAATACATAAAGATAAATATAAATGCAAATGTCAGCATTGAAATAATCCACACTGTAATATTCCTTGCAATGTCATCCGGATTAAGAACGGGGATGTATTGAAGTTAGTAGAATCCCATTACATGGACACACTAACGACCTTCATTTTAGTTTGTATCTAACAGACTAGAATTCAAGTTGTAAACATAAAACATCAGATTACAATGTCACGGAAAAAGTACGATTACTTTAATTTCCGTAATTTTCTAATACGATATAATGATATTTTATTGCATCATCTTAATATCTCATGTATAAAAATGTATATAATGTAAGTTTAAACAATGCTGACAATATTAAGAACATGTATTCATTTGCCGAGAGTTTTCTATAGCTTAAGGTGCTACAGAGCTTGGGATTAATTAATGCCTATTCATCAGCCGCCCTTGGGCAACTGTTCACAGCTTGACCGTTCCAGTGTCAAGTACATGTTTACCTAGGAGTGACACAAACACATAATTGTAACGGCTTTGACGCGAGTGTGTGCCTTTATGGACCTTTGTCTTTGTACTTCAACTGATCACATTAAAAAATAAGAAAGACGACTTTGCAGAACATGGTCTATTGTAATTTGGCTATGTGACATAAAAGGTTCAATCCTGTGCAAAATGTAGATTAATAATGTTTCACCCAGTTATTTACTGTGTTTAAAGTGATAAAAATAAACGTTCAATTACAGTTAAACGCCCTCAGTGCGAAAACCTCGCCTTTCTTCTGGGAACATACTAATATATGTACGTATGTTAAAATGGACATTATGTCACAGAGAAAAGTGCCAACATTCACGAAAGATGTAACAGTGATAGCTCACTGAAACACTCAGAGAGACGGGTCTTAGATGTAACCTAAATTTCGGAGTTGGATATTAGGTCGCGTAGTGTAACGTCTAACTGTGATCGATATCCAACATGGGTACAATAAATGAAGCCATTGGCTGTTATCTCACGTTCTGATAGTGCTTCAATAATGCTGAAACGGCGTAGAATATATCTCACTTTTACTTCCGTCCCACTGAATCCTGACATGGTTAAAGAAGAGAACTCTTTATGGCAAACTGCAGTTCCTTCAAACATCTGCTTCGCATCTACCCGCCTTAACCACAGACCGATTGCGTCATCAGTGTTCTTGTAGTTTTCAATCTGTTTAAATCCTTTATCCTTTGAGAGTGACTGATTCAGCGTTTATGCGAACGGTGTGAAACATATGCAATAATTTCATTTTAAAGATCACTTGGTTGTCTAGTTTATTTACAGGCCCTTTACGCCAAATGAAACGTGTTTCGGCGGATAATCAAGACTGGTTATTCTCTTGCATTGACGTCTTATATTTCGATGCATATTATTCTCACAGATGGGCTATATATGAATGCACATGTGTGTAAGCCTTTGAGATAAGTTCACAGGCAAACATAAAACCGTAAATCGTTATTATTATAAAACCAAATGACCATTCAATCAAAACAAACATACTCGCTTTGGTCATTTCCTTTATTAGCTAAACACATCTGGTACAACTGTGTCGTTACTGACACACCAGCTGGTAATATTGGTTGTAAACGCACATCATGTTATTACAGCATCTCATCTCCTGGGCTCCTGTCTTCCAGCACTCTTGACCATATGATCGACACTGAAATATACAAGGATATGTCATTAGGAAGCCAAATTATGTTATATTATTACTGATATTTATTTTGTTTATTTTTACAACATTTATAATGCAAAAAGTGAAATAACTTTTTTTTGCAAGAATGAAACCCTCGAATTAACGTATCTGCATTATTTCATAATTCAAAAACTACGAGTAGATTTCATATAATTATCCACACATGAGTGACATCAGGTAAAGCATTTTAGAAATAAAGAGTGATTAAGTTGAATATATTTATTTCTTATCTATGTAATTTCAAACTTCAAATATCCTTTTTCCTCGCATACGTCGCGGACTACAACGTTGAGTCGTATTCATATCAGTGTACAGAGCGGATACAAATGTCAACCTTTTGTCATAAACTTTAGCACATCTGGTTAAAGGCAACAAGGATGTTACTATTTTAAAATGTGTAATCTAATATCCTTCAGTTAGCTTACACACTACTGTTACCTCAATACTTCTATATAAACTTATCATATTTGTAGCAATGAAATTATTATCAGCAAAAAGGAGCTATTCTTGACAACCAGTCCGATGTCCTACCATATTGTTTCCTCCATTCATGTTTCTCTGACATGTGCGAATGTTTCCGACAGAAGACTGACAGGAGAATCCTGTGCAACAACTTCTAGTTCCTGCCAAGTTGCAAGTCTGACCTTGATTCAGACACTGAAATGGTAAAGACATGAATGGCAATACTTCTCGTCGATCAAATGATATTGCAGTATAATCAATATGGAGTATTATTGAATTATCGCGATAACCGTTATCAACAGTATATAACAAGTCTGTAGGTTTTCCGAAGTAACATGGTTTAGTTGTATGTTTCAGTGTACCACCAAGTGGTACACTTTCATTTCAATACAAATGTAAACGGTATGTTTTAAACTTGGCAAATCCATTTAAGGAAACGCCGATGCTACATTTTGTTTCAACTAAACATTCTTTCAATAGGCTTACACACCATTGTTAATCCGATAGTTAATCCGACTTTTTATCATTATTAATAGGAAGATCGTTATGTTCAAGTAGGTTGGACAACCAGTGAGAGGTCTTACCAGATTTCCTCCATTGATGTTTCTCTGACATGTTCGCATGTTCCCCATAGAATTCTGACAGGAGAAACCTGTACAACAACTTCTACCTCCAGCCAAGTTGCAAGTTTGACCTTGATTCAGACACTGAAATGATAGGTTTTATTAACGTTCTTCGTTCTAAACATATGAGTGAGTTTAAAGTCACATCGGGACTTTGTCAGCCATATTGTGACAAGAACAAAGTATATATTAGCGATAAATAAATTTAGACAACACAAAATCCTGTTCCCTTGGGGAATCTGGGTTCATACAGATCTCCAGCCACCAATACTGGTTATAAGAGGTGACCAAATGAATCAAATTGTCAGGCTCGGCTACTTGGGGTTGGGGTTGAGTGAAATCGTACCCTACGTCGCTTTTATCAGTCAGTGACTGGTCCAGGTTCGATTATCGTGATATAGCTGGAATTCCGCTGTATGTCGCGTTTATTAACAAACAACAGCAATATGTCAAGGCTGGAAACAGGAATTATGCTTACCGTATTCGACGTAATAAGCGCCCATGGCGATATTTGCTAATATATTGGCTAGTGAACAATTCCAATTAGCACCCCTTCCGATTGATCAATGTACACAAGACGTATATATTTTTGTATAGTACGTGTGTTATATGCATCCTTAATTATAGGAAATTAAATTCTGGAAAAATATATCTGTCGTATATAAACATTTCAGGCTGTCAGCATAAACCACGAAGTGTACGATCTTTCAACTCTGTAATTTTTCATTAAATAATATTCTGATAAGAGCCCCATATTTCTCAGTTTAAGAGCGCCCTGGGCACTTATTACATGTATGTCGAATACGGTAAAAGAATTGAATAACTTACGAATCCCATGCCGTTGCCATTTTGAGCAAAGGTTGACCCCACGAGGGCTGCGAGGGTAACACAGACAGATGCATACATAGCTGTAGAATAATACTGAAAAGTAGATTAAGCATGTTAGGTAGTATGTGTTATGTATGAGAAGGGTGTGCTTTAGTGAATGATTTGGATTAAGGTCACTGTGAAGAGCGTAGACATATATTTCTTTGGTAATGCCAACGAGTATGGGTATGGTGTTGACAAACCAAGGTTACAATCGGGATTAGACCCGATATCTTTACAGAGCAACTCAGTGAATTGTAGCGCTTTATACCGCTGGGCCTCTAATTTTAACAATCTGCATACGACATTACATGTATGAGCAATGCTAAAGCGTCCATATATGTGACAAAACGTATTGATTCGAAACATTGAGTAAAACTGACAAATAGCTTCTAAGTGCATATTTAATCAATTGAAACGATAACCAATTGTTTATTCAATCATATATTTTATTTTTGCTTGAATTTTTCGTTTCTACGTTTTTGGTCATTTTATGTAACAGAGATACAAGATTGAGGTGAGGTGAAATTGGGTTTAACGTCGCGTCCAATATTATTGCACTTATATAGCGACGTGATACAAGATTGAGTTGTTCCTTATGGAACATTGATGTCACGAAACTGGACATTTGTATCTAAATGATGACATTGATAATAAGCACCAGATGACTGCGTAGGGTGAGTATGATGAATAATTTCAGATGCTTCGAACCGTATTTCAGTAATTCATGTTTTTTAGCTTTCTGAAGATAGAAAGCCCACAACACGAACTGAAAACAATCCGTGCAGATGTTGTTGACGTTTACCACTTCGGTGAAGTCAACGTGCACGGGTATGGTGCTGACAAACCTGGGAACATAATCCGGGCGGACGGGGATTCGAACCCACAATCATAGGTGTCTGGCGCACCGAAGGATTTCCGAACAGAGAATTGCTTAGACGACTGGGGCACACGTGCCCCGTGGTGTTTAACGCGATTGTACGTGCATGAAAAGGTGTTTATGAATCACTATTAAAATCAATAATGATGTTTATCGCTAACAAGATCGACTTATCTTGAAAAATGTACTTTGCAATTTTTGTCGCTACTGTTAGTAATTTTCCTTATAGGTGGAATAGCTTGTTTTCAATTTAAAGTATTAGTACACACGCAGCTATCTTCGTTAATTAATCAACGCGAAAGTTAGGGATTCTAGTTCAAGTAGCGAGGGCCAAAGCGGGAATGCGGAGATCCCGGCCGCGTCATACCAAAAGTCGTTAAAAGATGGTACTTGTTGTTACCCTGTCTGGCGCTCGGCATTAAGGGGCTAAAACAAGGACTGGTCGGCTCGGAGTCAGTATACTGTGTCTGAGTGGGGTATTCATGTTAAACTGCGGCATGGTATCTCAGTGAGCTAACACTATAAATCGGCATCAGTCCGGACTAGTACAAGCAGCTACACAAACACACACACGTCGCTACATAAGTGCAATATTATTGGACGCGACGTTAAACCCCATTTCACCTCACCTCACCTCATTCTCTGAACCGCTGCCAACGCTCTTTCGAAGGAATGCCTATAGTGCTGTCAAAGATCATTTCGGGGACTGGTACCCACTACCATCGACCCCGAATCCCCCGCAATGACCTCAAATCAAGAATATACTTACTGACTGTTAAATGCAACAGCGCCTGTATGTCATGTACATGTGTGAATACTTGTCTGAAGGTAACGCCTATATTTATACTGAAACCGTTTTGTACTGATGAAACGTTAACGCTTATCTGTGACACGTGTTGCCTTTCAAACTGACATTATCTTCATCAACCATCAATTAGACGCAATTACCTTGTCACATTTGTCAATCAGTCAGTTTTACCGTTTCATAATGTAATTGTCTTTCTAAAAGAAATTCGTGTATCACATGCTTGTAATGTACTGCAGCCATATCCGTGTACAGCTCAATGTAATGTATGCTTTATGTAACTTTATGTAGTTTCAGGTTTGTTCTTTTTAATTGTCATGATGAAAATCGTAACATATGTTCACATGCGTGATGTTTTTTGTACGGACTGAGTGAATTGGTTTTAACGCCGCTTTGAACAGTATTCCAGTTATGTCAGCTTACTGTGGGAGGAAAGCTCGAAGTGATGCGGGTCTTAGACAATTACCCCTTTGGTGAAACCAACGAGTAATTGTCGGAAGCAAAACATGGAGTTAGTAATAATATTGTTATTGTGTGTACGGTTGTTGTGTTAAGCGTTTGTAACAAATACAGTACACATCGCACTCGGCTGACACAAATATAACTCCGTTGTTGATTCTCCATGTTTCACCAGCGCCTCATACTATCAGCAACGATACAGGAGACTGTAGCACTTCTTCCAATACTATGAACCTTGTTTCACATATCTTTAACAACGGCCAACTTATATTTTATCACTTAACATAGGTTTTTTATCTTGGTTTTCATATTCTGCCAAACTACAATTCTCTCAGTCTCTCAGTGCATTTTGACGCTTGATACAAGTGATGCGAGTGTTAACTAAATGCTGTGCAGTTTTAAGTTAATATTTTGATTCATATTATTAATTTAGCCATAGAATTGAACATGACTTTTTCTTCGGACAGCTTCGTGTGGGTTACCCTATAAACATACATTTTTTCAATCTATTATTTATTGCACAAATCACTGCCGGCGGTGGTACAAGCTTTAAGAGCATATATTTGCAACAATTACGAAACATTCGAAGACAAGATTGCAGTATCGGTTACGTTTTACATTTAACGAAACCCTGGTGTCATAACTATGTATTAGTAATTCATAAACACATGATATAGTCGGCATTGTTTTGAGTATGGACATTTTGTTGTCGTTTTTGTTCTCATAGTAAAATATACTATTGTAAGTAATTGTAACATGGTTTTTTTAACATGGACATATTTATAGCTGTTTCTTGTATTTATACAGGTTAGGCCAAAATAATTAGATGGGATATATTTTGATCTAGAATTTCAAAAGGTGTTACATTTGAAAAGTCCTTTCTTAACTTTACCATTACAACGGCCAGTCTCTACAGGAAGATGGTGATTAAATGTCTAATTATGATAGCAATTTCGAAATACGTGACACATTAAATATCTCAGCGCTGGTCTGATGATAGAAACTTTTGAAACACAGGACACATTAAATATCTCAGCGCTAGTCTGATGATAGCAACTTTTGAAATACATGACACACTATATATTTCAGCCCTAGTCTGATGATAGCAACTTTTGAAATACATGACACATTAAATATCTCAGCCCTACTCTGATGATAGCAACTTTTAAAATGCATGACACATTAAATATATCTGCCCCAGTCTGATGACAGCAATTTTGGAAATATATGAAACATTTAATGCTTTAGCCATGTCACATTCACATGTGCTTGTGTTCTGTCATTAGTTTTGATTTCATATAACGTCCTACCACTCTGTACATACTTGTACAACTTTTTAGTTTCTTTAAGTTTGGATCATTGATCTGTAGAGACAATATATACTGATTCCTGTGATCACTACTGGATTGATGTGGAAAGGGTTTATCGATCGTCACGATCAAGATCATTGCACTTAATATCTACATATCTATATCTATAGCTATATATATATATATATATATATATATATATATATATATATATATATATATATACACACAAGATGTATATAATTATCCATCAGAATATCAATTTGTCGCATTAAAATATAATAATAAAGAGAATGTGAAGCGCTTGTAAAATATAAGTCAAGTAAAAATGCATCACATTATCATTTAAAGTTTAAGAGAGAGAGAATAAAAATAGTTTATTAATATAATTATAATATATACAAATTCAAAGTATAAGTTTTTGTTTGTTGTTTCACGCCGCACTCAGCAATATTCAAGCTATATGACGGCGGTCTGTAAATAATCGAGTCTGGACCAGACAATCCAGTGACTGACAACATGAGCATCTATCCACGCAATTGGGATCGATGCCATGCATCAACCAAGTCAGCGAGCCTGACCATAAGTAAAGAATACAAGGCGCAGCCATAGGGCTTATGAGACAGGGCGAAAACATATAAAACATATACAGTTATAATTTATGAAAAGTATGAAGCTGTGACAATTTCAGCACTGCATAAGTATTGTTAAAGACAATTCATATATAAGATAATAATCGTTTATACATTACTAAGAGGGTCTTAGATAAATGCTACTGTAAATCGTCCGATTTCAATATAAAACATAACTTATGCATATCATCAAGGGTATAAAAACTCTGGGAAACATTTGAAGCTTCATAAAATAATTCATCTCTTAAATCTTCATAAAAAGGACAACATATTAGTAAGCGCTTTTCATCTTCAATAGATTTTAAGATTTAAAAAACATTTATCATTTAATAATTCAATATGTGTAGTAATAAATCAATATTCAGGTCGTTTTCCCAATTTTATTTTTTTTACCACGAGTTGGTAGTTTGTACGAATTTCCCATGGCTACGAATAAAGTTGATCACGTGTTCACCAACATGTACAGCCCAATCTAAACACATTCAATTTGTATGTTTATGTGTCCGGTGAAAAGTTTTTTTGTTTGTTTGTTTGTTGCCTAACGCCGCATTCAGTAATAGTCCAGCTATATAACGGCGGTCTGTACGAAATCGATTCTGGACCAGACAATCCAGTGACTGACATCATGAGCATCGATTTACGCAATCGGGATACGATGACATGCATCAAACAAGTCAGCAAGCCTGACCATCCGATCATGTTAGTCACCTCTCACGATAAGCATGGGTTGCTGAAGACATTTTCTACCGGGATCAGTTGCGATTAAGGCACGAGTCACAGCATGTTGCATGAACAGTCTTAAATAATATTTATATTGAGCAACTGTAGAGAAAGGTACATATATAAGGATAATATGACGCCGTATACGGCAACTAAAGACACCATAACGAATTTATTATAACGAAAACTTTACACTATTTGGTATCTTTGTCGCACATGTCATGTCCAAGCTTAAAACTCAAAACTTAACACTTACAACCTGAGGCGTTAAGGGTTGAAGGGAGACTACTCTTCAAACCTCAGTGTCCATACCTTGTGGATAATTTTAACTTTATAAAATCTTTATTAAATTCACCTTGCACATAAAAATTAATGATAGTAAAACACAAAACCGTGTCGAACAACGAATTTCTGTACCAGAATTTTCATGTGAAATATGTGAAGTGGGTTATGGAAAATCCAAAATGGTTGTTACTGACGGTATACGGTCTCATATTAGGTCAGTAACAACCATCTTGGATTTTTACTGACGGTTAGAAGGGTTAGAGGTTCTGCTCTCTGATTGGTCAATCTGACTTTGAGGCATATTAAATAAAGATATCTATTTAAACCTAGAACTGAGGTCAAGTTATGCTAACTATGTTAATGACAAAACGTATAAACCAGGTTCGTTTATAGCTGTAGTCACAAGGCGTATTTGTATCTTATTTTATCTTTTTTATCAGCAAAGCATGTTTGATGCTAATTTGTTTAGTTCATTATTGTATTCCTGATGATGGCGTCCCAACAAACACCTCGCCAGATGTCATTCAATGACAACATACATGTATGTCACACCGCAGATATGAATACTTAGCTTTCAAAAGAGGTGAGGTGAAATGGGAGTTAACATCGCGTCCAAGTTTAAATTGCACTTATATAGCGACGTATATGCACGTGGATGTGTGGCAGTTTGTAGTAGTCCGGTTTTAAGCCGATTTATAGTGCCAGCTCACTGAGATACCATGCCGCAGTTTAACATGAATACTCCACTCACGGTATAATGAATCCGAGCCGACCAGGCCTTGTTTTAGCCCGTTAATGCCGAGCGCAAGACAAGGTAACAAGCTTAAGGGGGACCATCTTTAAACGTCTCTTGGTATGACACAGCCGGGAATCGAACCCCGGACCTTCCGCTATTGAAATTTAAAATATTTTCATAAATGAATATGAAGAAATGAAGTACTTAAATCCAGATCCATATTATATCACTTCCTCATGCACACAGCTATCAAGAGTGATATTACAAAGTGAAAGATGTTTGTTCTTAGACATCCTCAAAGGTACGTACACGTAACATCGCTTCGTGTCATGTTCGGGATAAATACCTGACAAACAAACGAAATTACCAATATTGAAATGAAATGGATTGTCAGATCTAGAGTGGTCTAGTGGAACAGATTGATAGATGTAAACCAGAATTTGCTAACATGGAAGTCCCCTGTTCACAACTTCACAACTGCATTGGTCCCGTCAGCCCCGTCAGTCTGGCAGAAGGTTAAATTCAGTTGGGGAGAAAATACCTAAGGTCCTCAGTTTCTTGCATCAATGGGATTACTCCCTCAGGCGACATTTCTGTTCTTGGTTTACGGTTGCGCCGCTCTTTCAAAGTCCCAATGTTGAAAAACAAAATGTGAATACATTTACAAATGCTTTATTTGTTACCGCAGGCCTAATGCATAAGCAGTTCCGACAAATAATATGTTTATTTATATTAAAATCATAGTACAAGTTCGTATTGTGAGCGTCTTGAAAATAACAACGGAAAGATATAAGTCGTTGACTGTTAAACAAAAGGGAAGTCACTCTGGCATTTCTCGCTGAGATCCTTCTCTGTAACCATCAACGCAAAGCGCAGTGGTGACAAGTGTAATCGTCGCCCATGCCTCTCTGCCGTGCTTACAATGTGTGAAGTCAGTTTCTGGTGTTCCCCGCCATGATATTACTTGAATAATACTAACAGCGTCGTCAAATCCAACTCACTGTCAGTGTAAAGCAAGACGTGATTCCGACGTTGCTTCATTCTTTCATTGAGATAGAAATCTATAAATTGTCTTTCACGACCGGCCAAATCACAAATGGTATTTAAAGTTTCAGAGAAGATGTTTCCAGAAGATGACTTAGAAAGAAAACACATGAATGACATGAACTCGGATATGTATATACAGCTAATATCTTTAAGTGGTCTTTTCCAGATTAAAGCAGAACAGCACAGTTCACTGGATCCTACACTAATGCAAACTTCAACATCAGTAATCTGTCCTAACCAAAGTCGACACATCTTCAAACCGATCTACTTGTGACATATAAATGACATATAAATCAGATATGCTCCAGTAAACCTTGGAGAATATGACTAAAGTATGTCAACAACGTGAGGGCGTTTAACCCTTAATGCGGACAGAACTGATGGATTGAATGACATGCAAGGTGGTAGGTTCCCCACCGTAATGTACGACTCAGAAGAGGTTAAAGACAATCCGATTCCTTCATATTTCTATAGACCCGTGAAGATCCCATGCTTGCCGTAAAGGGTGACTATGCTTGTCGTAAAAGGCGACTAACGGGATCGGGGGGTCAGGCTCTCTGACTTGGTTGATGCATGTCATCGATCCCAATTGCGTGGATCGATGCTCATGATATTAATCACTGGATTGTCTGGTCCGGACTCGATTATTTATAGACCGCCATCATAAAGCTGGAATATTGCTGAGTGCGGCGTTAAACAACAAACCAACCAACCAATCATATGTCTATAGTTAATCTGTCATGGCATGATATGGCATGGAACAGTACTAAAACGAGATAAAATCAAACCAAACTCATGTATGAAGTGCAGCTATCTTTCCATCATGTCTTGGAAAATAAGATCTTCTCTACGGAAAACTAATTTAAAAATCTGGTGAAATAGTTTATTCAGTGTGGTTAACAAGAATTACTAAACTCTGGGATATGTGGCGTGAAGCTTTCTTACGCATTGAGTGACCTGGTCAAGATTTCCGACGCAGATGTAGGTGACGTAGGATAACTTGTGCAAGCTTCCATTTGGGAAAGCCTTCTTGCGGAACCCCGATCCCCATTTACTGGTTCCACTACCAAAGGCACTTCCGAAACGTGCCCCATTATAAAAGTGAGCATCTGTGTCTTGGCCCTCTGGAGAGTAGACTCCCATTGCATGCCTGTGATCTGATGTTGCAAGAACAACAGGGTGTTTGCTGCTGTACGGTTGTATCTGGCCATTACCCAAATTGAGACTTTTAAGGATTTGGAACTCTCCTGTCAAATAACCAGTTGGAGCTGCAATATTATGTGAAACAGACCCAGCTGGCCAATGGCCACCAATAGTGAACATTGACTCATATTTGATGCAATGAGACATTTCAGCACAACCTATTGTCACATTCTTTGAGAAGTCGTATTCGTAAGTGTCCACAGTGTTTTTTGTAGGTACACCTGGTAAGCATGAAGGATTCTTCGAGGCTGCCGACCCGTGGTCACCGTGACGAAGCCAGAAAGCTGGGTGATTCTGAAAAAAACAACCAAGAATAAGCCTTCAGCTCGTGATGTCATTTATTTAAATATTTGTATTTTTTAGTTTGGTTCAAACTGATACTGAGTTATAGCACGTTGTGTCTGTTTACCTTGGAAGAAAGTAGCGAGGTTATGCATGGGTCAGGTGTGATTACCACTTTGGTGAAACCCACGAGCACGATATGGTGTTGACAAACCTCGAAACCTAATCAGGGCGAATATGGAATTCGAATCCACGATCATACATTTCTCACACGCCTGACAGCTGCAGCTGTGCTCAGTGGATTGCGGAACCTAGACGGCTTGGCTACCCATACCCACTTAAAGCTTTGGAAAACTGTTGACCAGATTATAGATATTATACATTTTAACGCCAATCAGTAGTTATATGACTTGTTATGTTCTTCTCTGTTGACTTTGAAAACATGAATATGTTTGTGTAATCTAAGATACCTGTAAACGTCATGTGAAATGGCCTTCATGAACATACAACAAAATCCACCACAACTGTTCAAATTTCGTCAATAAATGGTATATAGAATAGTATATGAGTAATAGTTTACATGGTTACTAAATAGCATGCACAAGTCGTCTTTTAAAATCGTATTCAAATATGTTAACAGTAATACATACTGTCGTTTTTAAGATATTCCTTTGTGCTGTTACACTTATTATCTTGGACGTCGTGCTCGATCTTTTGCCGTCATCTCTTCCTCCAGCTTCGGTAGGGTTGAAACACTCCCCGTATGGGTGAACGTTGGTCACCATCTGAAGCTCTCTGCCATGATCCCATGCATTAATGAATTCCTTGTTGTCCCAGACCAGACTGTCAATCGCTCCTCCCATCCTAGCAGAGGCACTGATGAAGAGGTCATGGTGTTGATTTGATATGGTCCACCTTCCGTTATAGCCTCCCTCGACATACCCCAGCTTTTTCTCACTCTGATGTGTCAAGTAGTGGTTAATAGCTTGATGATAGTTGGTTCCAAACGCTTTGGAAAGGTCAGCATATCTGAAAATTAAAATTTTGAAGAAAAAAATTAAAAATCTGAGGCATATAGGGGTAACCTCATGGTTAAAGCATTCACTCGTCACACCGAAGACCTGCGTTTGATTCATAACATGGATGCATGTGAGGCACAGTTCTGTGTCACATTGTGAAATGGCTATAATATTGCTAAAAGCGGCATAAAGAGGTATGGACTAACCTACCAGCAACTAGACATTACGGATTTTCATGAGCAAACTAACTACGTTTCCGATCTGGGTATAAGGTACTCTCAACATTAAGTCACGACAGATAATCCGGAATTCCGAACAGTTTATTGTTTTTTTATTATCCGTGGTCTTGTTTCTGAGAGAAAAATAAGTTTCCTGAACTCAAATCAGAATGAACAGTTGATGACGTCTTCTTCATCTGTGTGAGTCCTTATATAACACAATCAGTTGTTGGAAGAGAAATGCTAAATTTTATCATTTAAAAGCGACAAATCCCTTTCCTCATCCATAAGAAATCTTAATCTGCTTCAAACGTGTCATTATATGATATCTTGTCCTCATCGTGTTACTCATGTAAAAACCAATGGACGCCAATTTCACACAATCCAGAAGATGTACAGTCATTGAAATCCTCCACTCAGACACAGTAAACTGACCCTGATACTGACCTACAATCATTGAAATCCTCCCCAGTGTTTGAAATGGAATATAGTGTCTAAAATGTTTACAAACTTACTCACCTAAACTGCATTGCGTTATCATTTGGAAAGTATGGGCAAAGAAATGTCCTAGGAATTTGCACTGCAGACATGTCACCTTTTTCTGTACATACTCATAGTGGGATCTGTATACCACTACACACGTTTAACTGCCTATGCATGACTGCCAGTTATTAAGTAGTTATTGGAAGAACAATTTTTGTTTTATAGAAATGGTTATGGAACATCAAATGTGTCAATATATGTCATTACATTATTTGACCGCCTACGTGGTCTAGTGGTAGAGCGTCTGGAGAGTGGAAGGTCGTGAGTTCTATCCCCGACTGCGTCAGGCGACCAAACGTTTAAAGATGGTACTTTTTGTTACCCTGCCTGGCGCTTGGCATTAAGGGGCTAAAACAAGGACTGGTCGGCTCGTGGTCAGTATACTGTGTCTGAGTGGGGTATTCATGTTATAGGGTATCTCACTGAGCTAGCACTATAAATGAGCATTTGTTAGGACAAGTACACACACACACACATACACACACACACACACACACACACACACACACACACACACACACACACACACACACACGTCCATGCACGGCGCTATGTAAGTGCAATAATCTTGGACGCGACGCTAAACCCAATTTCACCTCACCTCACACAACACTATTCTAGATATTAATAATGGAGTATGGACCTGGCAATCCAGTGACTGATATTTTGAACAACATCGATCCAGGCAGTTTGGATATCTGATCACTTAGTCACCTCGTAGACAAGATTGATACGGTAGCGTATACCTTTTAAGATACTGTTTCGAGTGGAAGCTACCACAACCCTGCCTTCCCTCGCTGATCCCCTTTGAAAGCCAGTGTTGTTTAGCGGCAGCTTTAGAGTTGATGCCCATCTGGTGAAGGTCAGCGTGAGTGTTGACATAGAATGTTGGGTCAAACACCAAGGGTGACGCCAGGTCCACAGCAGCATCTGGAGTGTAAAGTCTAAAATGTATTGGGATACAGACATTCGTTAATTCAGAGTGACAAAACACTCTATACAAGAATATAGTACAAGAGGGATGACTTTAACTTTTTAATAGTCAACTTCCCTTTTTGTTGAGCAATATTTCAGCACCAGCCTTTGGTGTCCACATTTCACAACTTTAACAAAGTTACAATCGAACATGCTATGATGATTTCACATATAACACTATTGTTCAAAAGTTGTTTGGTCAAGGTTACAACCAGCCATGCCCCCTTTCCCAAAACGACAACTAAAATTAGGTCGCATTATATTACAACGCGCGGCCTGATTTGGCCGACTGTGTCTGGTTGAGCATTATTCAGAAGCTCCCTTAAAACAATTGTAATAGTAGAATGGCGTAGAACAAAATAAAGTTACAAGGGAGAGACCCATTTCAACTCTGCATTCAAAGGACATCAAAACCTCCTGTAGTTTAAGTGACATAATAAATAATAAATACGTTATTTCGTACTGTAAAGTGAGTGATTTCGCTTCACGCCCATTAAAATCAGATCTTGAATTCCGATACGATACATCTCTGCGTGAAGGTCACTTGCACAGAAGTTGGCACCCTGTGAACTTTCTAATCAATCAGTTAGCTAGAGTCGACGTTTCTATATTTCGGTACGAGTGAGCTCTGCATGCAAAACAGCATATCTCTATTTCTACCTTGAAAACGAACCAGAACGACAAGTTCACAAGTCAGAAAGTTTAGCGACGCCATTGTGTAGGTGTGTATATTTCATACACCCTGTTGTTTTTGACCATCTTCACACAAGACGGAAAACGGAGTACCATCGCAGGAATTTTGGAATCGAGGTGACAGAACTGAGCTGCTTCCCTTGCCAAAACAATACATACAGGTCTGGACAACACTCAGACCTTATTCTCCAGATGGAATCAACCCCACACACGCTTTAAAGAAAAACTTATGAGACGAATGTGTATCCATAACGATACTCTAGCATACAATACGTATTCATACATACCAACAAAACAGAATACTGCTGGGAGGATAGTCACAATGAGCAACATTGTGATGTCTATCTGTATAATTCCTTGTCTTGAACTGTTTTTATAAGGTATGCCACCTGGTTAGATCACTTGCCATGACATGAACATGACATTTTGAGAGATTAGATTTTTTGTGTAACAAAGGCGTCAGATTAAAAATACATTAGCAGATAAAAGTATTTATAAATACATTGTGTGTGGTAAGAGGCGATTTAGATGGATCAGGTGACCAGGCTTCATCGACGGCATGGGAGTTTCGCCCATTCTATTGCCCTATTGCCCTATTGCTTTGTTTAGTCTACAGTCCGTTATCTATAGACCGCGTAATATAATTGAAATATTGCTGACTGTGGCGTAAAACAACATTATCACTCATCATGTTTGATCCATTTCTACAATGCAGATGCTTCCATCATCTAGACTCAGTGATAATGCGACGCCTTTATTTAATGGAATTAAGTAAAACGGTATCAACATTGGCGAGTGAAAGAATTTAGTTTCATAAAAGTAATGCACCCAACAAAAATAAAATGTGTAATTATAAGTGAGGACTCATGTGTATTGTGCGACGTGTTCGTGTAACCCTCCATGTGTATTGTGCGACGTGTTCGTGTAACCCTCCATGTGTATTGTGTGACGAATGTGTGAAGCCATCTATGTGTGAGGTGTTCGTGAAATCCTCCACGTGTATATTGTGTGATGTGTTCGTTAAACCATCCACGTGTATTGTGTGACTAATGCGTGAAGCCATCCATGTGTGATGTGTGTGTAACCCTCCATGTATGATGTGTTCATGAAACCCTCCATGTGAATTCTGTGATGTGATCGTGAAACCCTCCACTTATATTGTGTGATGTGTGCGTGAAACCATCCATGTATGATGTGTTCGTGAAACCATTCACATGTATTGTGTGATGTGTTCGTGAAACTATCTACGTGTTTTGTGTGATGTGTTCATGAAACCCTTTACGTATATTCTGTGATGTGTTATGAGACACTTGTAACACTATTTGCCATGGGCATTTTGTGAGCCCTAAAAGCCGCACTGTATAATCGTGCAACTGCACTGTATAAATGGAGGAAATTTTATTATGATGTTAGTGGTGTCATTCGTAATAACATTTACCGCCTCCGTGGTCTAGTTGTGGAGCGTCTGCCCGGAGAGCGGAAGGTCGGGGGTTCGCACCCCGACCGCGTCATACCAAAAGACGTTAAAATATGGTACTTCTTGTTACCCTGTCTGGCGCTCGGCATTGAGGGGGTAAACAAGGACTGGTCGGCTCGGAGTCAGAATACTGTGTCTGAGTGGGGTATTCCTGTTAAACTGCGGCATGGTATCTCAGTGGCCTGGTACTATAAAGTCCGGACACAATAGTGTAATAATCTTCAACGCGACGTTAAACCCCATTTCACCTCAGCTCACCGTTTTGTCATTTAAATGACAGGTGCAGTACGCACAATAGAGACATTCCCATCTTTACGGTGTTTTAATAGTTTTCTTTAGAGCTTACCTTTCAGTTTTTAAAAATCTTTTGATCTATCCCCTTCTTTCAAACGGCGGCCATACCTCAATACATTTGACGTTCATCCACCTGTGACTAGGTGTAGATTAAGCACGTCCAGGTGTCTCCCGTCGTTTGTTTTACATTACTAACCACCCGGAACTTAACACCAGGTCGGGAGATGGCACTAGATAACTTTGGATGATAGGATAATTGATGCTGTTCAGAATGAATGTGCATTTTTAGTTAAGGTATTTCCTCTTTACCAAGAAGCATTTCCCATAAAACACAGCCAGACAAGTTGATTCTGATTAAACACGTCGGTCTGTCATAAACAACGTGATCAACCAAGGTCCTATACGGGTAAATGTACCTGTAGTGTATTGACAGTACATATACAGGTACATGTGTACAAGCAAAACATAACAAAGGGATATTAGTAAACTGTAGATTAACACCTGACACTTCCTGAAGGCACGGGTGACCTTAGGGTAGGGTAGGGTGCAGGGATTTTGTATCAATATTCGATTTTTACAGATACAGTTATAAAACCAGATAATTATCTTTATTTAAACCTGTAAGCCTGAAAACATTTTTTTTTTAATTTTGGGCGACAACTTATTTTTTTCGAGAGTCCCAGTTCTCTTAAATATCAAATATTTAGTCCCTTATTGGGAAGGAATAATGTTGTTGTTTGTTTGTGTGTTGTTTAACGCCGCAGTTACCAATATTCCAGCCATATGACGGCGGTCTGTAATTAATCGAGTCTGAACCAGACTAACCAGTTCTTGAACGATGACATGAATCAGCCAAGTCAGCGAGCCTGACCATTCGATCACGCTAGTCGTCTCTTACGACAAGCATGGGTTGCTGAAAACCAATTCTAACCCGGAATCGTCACGGGGCAGGATTAATGTACAAAGATAACAAATTAATTTACCAAGATAACAATTTAAGGATGATGTCCATATATCAGTATGTATATAATATATCTATTAACTTATTAATCAGTATTAACGCGGGGAAGGGGAAAGATGTAGCCCTGAAACGTCGTTGCAAGGAATAAAAAAGTAGTCAATACGTGTCATGTATTCATGTTTTTCAAACTTCTTAATGCTAATCAAAGACTTAAGCGCGAGACAAATTCCGATATATTTGGTTGTGCTTCGATGGGGTCAACTACTGTGATGCATGCCTTCTGATTACAGTTTCATTACATCAAGGTCTTAGCGTTACGATGATCGTGACTCCCACACTGTAACGTAGACCAAGATCGCTCCGTGGAACGGGGCCCAGTTGAATACGCACACGAATGCAAATTATGTCGAGTAGCTAAACGTGTCGACATGACGTCAACCAGGACCCCTTGCAATGTCATTACTGTTGTGAAATCATTAATGACGTCACATTTGGTATTTACACTGCAACAATCATGTAGAACGCAGTAAATCAGTATACGTGGGCTCGAATTTAATATTATTAACTATGTTGAATATTACGGATAATAGATGACAGCTACCCCGATGAGACGTGAAGCTTTCTTACGCATTCAGTTACCTGATCTAAAGTTCCAACACATATGTAGGTGATATAGGTAACCTTATGCCGACTACCGTTCGGAAAAGCGTTCTTTCGGAACACGGATCCCCATTTACTTGTTCCACTTGCGAAGGCATTTCCAAACCAGTGTCCACTGTAGTACTGATATAGATCTGTGTCTTGACCCGCTGGTGAGTAGGCCCCCATTGCATGTTTATAGTCGACTGTTGAGAGGATGATGGGGTAACGGTTATTGTAAGGTTCTAACTGACCGCTTGCCAAGTTGAGACTCTTTATGATACTGAACTCTCCTGTCAAGTATCCAGTTGGAGCTTCGAAATTGTGAAAGATATATCCCTTCGGCCACAGGCCACCAATGGTGAAGGTTGACTCGTATTTGATACACTGGGTCAGAGCAGCACAGCCAATTGTCACAGTCTTGGAAAAATCGTAGTCATATCTGTCCACGAGATTTAATGCATGGGAGTTTCCTGTACACCCAGAACTTGGTAACTGTTGAGTCTCGTGGTCACCGTGACGAAGCCAGAAGGCAGGGTGGTTCTAAGTAAAGGCAGATTTATTGTTGATATTTAAGAATGTAAGAGGCACATATATAATTTAAAAGAGACATACACGATTTTCATAATAATAAGAGTTCTCCACTAAAAGTCCATTGTACGATTCCGACGATATCATAAGCATGTTTCTATGCATCACTATCAAGTGGTGATAATACCAGGTGTTCATGAAAAAGCCTATCGTGCCTTAGCTGTGGCACCCGTCACAAACACATGTACAGGCAAGTCAATTGTTCACCAAAAGACATGGGAAAAAAGGGAATTGCATTTAACACCATATTTTGTCACTGATGCATCAAAATAGGAAATGTCCTCCCCGTGTGTACCATAAACCTTTTTGAAAGCTTTGTTGAGGCCTTGACTGTTGTAGCCTTGACCAAAGAACAAAGTCCTCTGTGGCTTTGTAGTTTACGCCCCTTGTGGCCATAGCTGAGCTTTGGTTCACGTCAAGATTAGAACTACCATCACCACACCACCAGTTAGAATTACCATCACGTTATTTTCACCAAACCGGATCACGACTCAACTTTCCTTGTGCTTTCCTCCCACACAAAGCCAAGACGTCGTAATATAACAGTTACTAAAATACTGTTAAAAGTGGATTTATACAACACACTCTCGCTCATTCCTTCACTCACGCACTCACTCACTTGCTCTTACATGCATCGGTCTCTATGGTTGAACAGTCAAATGTTTGACGATCAACACCAAATGCACGTTGCAATACTTTTTAAATTAAAATGTTAAATAAATATACTGTTCCTTCCCCGCGCCTGATGATATTTACGAGCTGACATCAACAGGTTACAGGGCACACACGCTTAATGTATGTCTTCGTTGGGGCAATGAAAATACTCGATGCCTACTCACTGTTGTTTTCAGAATGTTAGCAGATGCTGTCACGTTCATAATCGTGGACGTTGTGGCTGGTCCTGTGCCGTCATCTCTTCCTCCAGCTTCGGTAGGGTTGAAACACCTCCCCGTATGGGTGAGTGTTGGTCGCCATCTGAAGCTCTCTGCCATGATCCCATGCATTGATGAACTCCTTGTTGTCCCAGACCAGACTGTCAATCGCTCCTCCCATCCTAGCAGAGGCACTGATGAAGAGGTCATGGTGTTGATTTGATATGGTCCACCTTCCGTTATAGCCTCCCTCGACATACCCCAGCCTTTTCTCATTCTGATGGTCCAAATAATGTTGGACAGCTTGATGGTAGTTTGAGCCAAATGCTTTGGAAAGGTCATCATATCTAAAATGGTATATGATTACAATCTGGCAAGTAAACGAAGACACATATCAGGGCATGTGTGATTGGTGTGTGAAATGTATCAACAGGTCTCAAATCGCAATAACAACCTCTGACTGAAACAACGGATTTGACGGTCGCTTCACCGGTGACTCTATTATTTGTATAAAATTACTTCTTTTCAGTTACTGTAGGCATTTAAAATAGTTCCGTACATAATGACAGGTGATAAATTGCAGCTTTGTGTAACTACAATTTTCAAGGTATGTGTATCAAAAGGCAACTTTGATTTGATTGACTATCATGGTTTCTGTCACATATGTGAATCTCAATACGTACCGCACTATGTACCATGCCTATCAGTAGTTAACTGCATCCATGTCTCGCAACGCCTGGTGATCTATTAAATATCATCCTATGTTGATAAAACTACCTTTGGAGGTACTGTTTGGAATGAAAGCTGCCACACCCTTGTCGCCCCTCGCGTATGCCTTTGGTAAGCCAGTGAGTCCTTGCAGCACCAGTGGTGTGTATCCCAAGTCGGTGAAGGTCGGGATTGGTGTTGACATAAAATGTCGGATCAAAAACAAGGGGTGATGCAAAATCTTCTCCGGCTGCAATACATGATCATTGCACTCTGCACACATTTAATGCAGTCAGTTACAGTATCATCAAAGTTCTTTTTGATAACATTGTACAATCATGTTTCTTTTTACCCTTTACGTCCAAATTGACTCGGCGGATAATCGATATGTTCTCTGGCGTTGAGGTTTTAGATTTACAATATGGACCGGTGATTAATGAAGCTATTTTTCCATTTGTTTCTTTGGGATATACAGACTGATATGACTGACGGAGAATGTACATACCCGCGTTCAGAAACCACATTGCAAGCAGTGTTGCCACGCCAAACGTTGTGGTGTGCAACATTCTGTTTTGTTATCCCTTCAACAGATGCATATGTTGTGACTTGATTTGTAATGAAATATGTTTGCCTTTAAAACCAATCCTACATTTGTTATCTACGAAGGCTTGACATCTGGCACAGACGTGTCTCATCACGAAACCTGGAACGTGTTGGCATTCATACCATTCAATTCATACCGCTATACTTGTCCAGTGAGTATGGGAGGGTGGGGGTGGGGGACTAACTGACTTACTGACTACTGAGCTCCATTTAACGCCGCTTTGAGTAATATTTCCGTCATTTCGTGGCCTTCAAAATTATCCTCTCTCATTGTACCCGAGCCTTGTATACCCGTGTCACTATCTGAGGCTTCAACCACCAGCTACCATTTGATGTTGATATTGTTGCTTCGTTGGGGCAATTTAAATGTTAGATGCCTGCCAGTTGAACAGGTTGTCAGTGTTCTCAATGTTCTCCATGTAACGGGTATCAGCGGGTGTCTGATAGATTCAGCATTAATCTGACACACCGTGCTATGCCTCTGAAGCACAGCGTCAGACCTGAGGTGCTGACAAACCAAGCGGCCTTAACTCCAATATTAAAATGACATAACTTGACATAACTAATCATGTTTTAAAAATGGTGTGACAAGCCGAAATCTCGAATTCTACTTTCCCCATGATTCCATGATTCCTATGTGTGTTTTTTTTAAAGTTTTGATATAGTTTATTTTATTCTGAAACCGTGATACACCTCACTGTTTCACTGTCCTTTGTGGACAGATATCTTAAAACGACTACCTTAATTCCATCGCTACATGGCTATAATATCGCCGATGCGATGTAATTCTTTATTTACTTTTTATGCAAATTGTGTGAGTGGCGGGTGCTACCAGTAGGACACGCTTCCCCTTTTCACTAACACCTGATGACATCATTGATTTTCATACAATATTCACCGTTCTTTTGCCTTTTACGCCCAGTGGAATCTGTTTCGGTGGATAATCGAGACTGGTCATACTCTGTCGTTGACGTTTTATGTTTACAGTGTACTCACGGGAACTAACATTGTGTAAAAAGAGTTAAGATATATATTTTAGAAAAAAAACGTACCATGTTTAACATGATCACGAAGTCAAGATCATGACAATGTACAATATTGAAAATATTTCAACACTGAACTATCGCCCTAAAATGGTGATTCTATGAGGTAATGTGACAATCTCACGTCTTGACCATAGCATGGAAGTCGGATACTGTAGTTATAAATGCCTAGCCGTTTACAGTGCTGAGTTAAGTCCCTTAGCACTGTCAGGATCCCTTGAAGATGCGTTTGGAACTCATTTCAGTAATGGGAGACAAACACACAAATGAAAGCAGTTGCATCACTAGATGTCATCAGCAGGTCTTACCCCTTTGATAAACATAACGAGAACAGATAGGATGTTGCGAGATGTCAGTCATATGTAGATTTTAACCTATACTCAGCGGATCCTGACACACATGGTGGCATGTGGTCCTGTGTACAGTGTACAATGAGGCGAAGTTAAGAAATGTCGGTCGCGGAATGCAGATGCATTAGTGACCACGTTCTGCAGCATAACGGGAGCGTTTCTGGGGCTTTGGTCCTGCCCCAATCTGCAGCACAAGAGCGTGTGTGTGTGAGTTTGGTTTAACGCCGCTTTTAACAGTATTCCAGTTATATCACGGTGTGTCAGCTTAATGTGGTAGGAAAGCCCGAAGTGATGCAGGTCTCAGACGTTTACCACTTCGGTGAAACCCACGAGCACGGGCATGGTGCTGACAAACCCTGAAACATAATCGGGGCGAACCGGGTTCGAACCCACAATCATAGTTTTCTCGCGTGCCCAAGGGACGCTACTCTGCGCAGCGAATCGCGGCGCCTGAGACGACTGCCCCCTGGCCCCTGCAGCACATGAAGCATATGTGGTGACTCCCTATGCGATAATGAGTAGGATATACCCCTCTGTTCACCCAGCCATACAAAAGGATGCCCAGAAGGATGAGATGATGAGCGCTTTGAGCATGCGCTGAGCGTATGGAGGCAAGCGCAATATAAGTGCACACATTATGTATTGTAAGTAAAGGAAGGGACACTGCACCAAAGACCACAGGTCCACATTTGTATGCAACTCGCTGCCAATTCAGTCGCTGCCCATACCGACTGAGTCACCGATAACATCATTATGAAAGTTCTGAAGTCACAATGTTTCCATATTGGATCCAGAATTACTTTTTATTTTGTCTGTGTAACATGTTCAGCAAAACAAACTTCAGAAAACTCACGTTCTGACAGTTGAACCCACGTATCTGAATAATGGTATGTCACCAGACCAAACGGAAATTATGAAATCTAAATTTTCATATTTATTAATCTGCTTTCTTGAAAAGATAAATTTATCAACTTTCTGAATATCAATATTGGCTGTGTGGTTAGACACTATTGAAATATTTTGAAGTACAAGGGGTTGGACAAAGATTTGACATGCACGCAGACGTGTTTACTGCAAACAAGGGTGGTGAGTTTTAGTACAGGACCTGCACATAGGAGTCCGCACTGTTCACTAGGGTGGTGCGCTTGCATTAGGACCTGCACATAGGGGTCAGAAATGTTCACTAGGGTGGTAGGCTTCAATATAGGACCTGCACATAGGAGTCTGCACTGTTCACTAGGGTGGTAGACTCCAGTATAGGACCTGCACATAGGGGTCTGTACTGTACACTAGGGTGGTGGGCTTCAGTATGGGACCTCAACACTGGAGTGTGCACTGTACACTAGGGTGGTGGGCTTCAATATAGGACCTGCACACTGGGGGGTGAACTGTACACTAGGGTGGTGGGCTTCAGTGTAGAACCTTACACTGGAGTGTGTACTGTACACTAGGGGAAGTGGGCACCAATGTACGACCTGCACACTGGGGGGTGTTCTGTACACTAGGGTGGTGGGCCTCAATATGGGACCTCAACACTGGAGTGTGTGCTGTACACTAGGGTGGTTGGTTTCAATATAGGACCTACACATAGGGGTGTGTTATGTACACTAGGTTGGGAGGTTTCAATATAGCATCTGCACATAGGGGTGTGTACTGTACACTAGGGTGCTGGGCTTCAATAAAGGACCTGCACATTGGGGTCTGTACTGTACACTAGGGTGGTGGGCTTCAGTATGGGATCTCATTACTTGAGTGTGTACTGTAGACTAGGGTGGTGGGTTTCAATATATGACTTGCACATAGGGTTGTGTACTGTACACTAGGGTGGTGGGCTTCAGAATGGGAACTCAACACTGGAATGTGTACTGTACACTAAGGTGGTAGGTTTCAATATAGGACCTGCACATAGGGGGTGTTCTGTACACTAGGATTGAAGGCCTCAACATGGGCCATGCACACTGGGGGATGTACTGTACACTAGGGTGGTGGGCTCCAATATAGGACCTGCACACTGGGGTGTGTACTGTACATTAGGGTGATGGCTTCAATATAGGACCTGCACACTGGAGTGTGTACTGTACACTAGGGTGATGGGCTTCAATATAGGACCTACACACTTGGGTGTGTACTGTACACTAGGGTTGTTGGTACTTATATAGGACCTGTAAATTGGGGTGTGTATTTTTACACTAGGGTGGTGGGCTTGAATATATGACCTGTACATTGGAGTGTGTACTGTACACTAGGGTAGTGAGCACCAATATAGGACCTGTACATAGGGATGTGTACTTTACACTAGGGTGGTTGGCCTCAATATGGGACCTCAACACTGGAGTGTGTACTGTACACTAGGGTGGTGGGCCTCAATATGGGACCTCAACACTGGAGTGTGTACTGTACACTAGGGTGGTAGGTTTCAATATAGTACCTGCACTTAGGGGCGTGGTATATTCGATGTATGAAAATACAGCTACGCATATTCAGGAAACATGGAGAATATTTCTGGACGAATGTTTTCTTATTCGGTTTTCAACAGTGGACAGTTAGACAATTTCCGGAAGATTCTTGATTCGATCCATCCTTAGATTTCATTAACTATGGAATGGGACCATAGTAAGATTTCATTTTTGGACGTGAAAATTATAAAGCAAGGACACCTACTGAAAACGGATATTTACTACACGCATCAATACCTACAATTCAATTTATTTCATCCGCGGCACACTAGGGTTAATATTCCATATCCAATGGCAAAAAGTGTGTGACACAAGAAACCTAAGATCAGAAGAATTAAAAAAGCTATCTACAGTTACAAGGATATCGATCTGGAGTTGTTGAAGTCGCTGGAAAAATAAAAGATGTTCATTAGACTTTTGAAACCTAAACTTAATTCAAAAGAACTATACACGTCTCTAACTGTCACGTAATATGCATTATGACGACGTTGACGTTTTCGTTAAACCTGCGAGCCGTTGGGCGGCGAAAGATCTAGTGTGCATAAAGGAGTATTGACAAGCACAAATATTTGGACTGTCCAGTTTTTTTAAATATATATACATGTATTCAAGCAACGTTTAATTATTCAATGTACTCTTTGTCAGGCCTCCGGTTATATTTTTTCCAATACAAATCCCACAAATCTAGTTTTGCATTTTACGTTCCATAAACCCATCATATAAAATACATGTAATACAAACTGATTGGACTGTAAGTGAAATAAAGTTCAAACACTAATCACTCATTCACTCTAAAAAGTCTAACTCGGCTCTATGGATCCTTTCATTCACACACACACACACACACACACACACACACACACACACACACACACACACATACTCCATGACACTACCACCGAATTTGTCGAATTCACTTACCCAATGTACTTACGAAATAGCCTTTCAGCTGTATGATATTTCATTTTGAAAATCCTTTTAAAATCATAAACTTTTAAGACATGCCGTATCATTTGATCTGTTCAAATCTACACGTTGCAAAGAATATATACGAGACATCTTTTCACACTCTACATGATGCTATTTCACAATGAAAAGCTTTGAAACACAACCGTGACTGGTTAACCATTAACTTGAAAGTGACAATGCAAACCGCAGCTTGACATTCTCGCCATAAACACAGAAACGTGCATAAAAAAGTCATTATTAGTCAGCAAATTGTCCTTTTGATAATGCTCTGTCCGGGTAGACGTGGCGACGTCATGCTAGGGAACAGGATGCACGTGCATGCTCGACTAAACGCATGGTCAAAAACAGGTACGCTGGGAGCAGGTGTCATCTCACACCCTCCCCTGCGTCTCTATATAAGGACCATCGCTTCTGTGTTCTGTGTAAGACATGAGCGATCAGCGGTCAAACATCATGAAACTTCAGGTAAGTTATACCACAGCATTCTTTACGTTCGGTTGGCCTAGTCGTATATTGAGCATGTCAGACTACTTTGATCATGGGTTCGAATCCCATATCCTTAGATTTTTAGCTCTGCATCCGTGCTCGTTGGTTTTACCAAACTGGTAAACGCCAAAGATCTGTATCATTTTAGTCTTTCATCCTTCATCAAGCTGACACGCAATGATATGACGGAAATAGGATTCAAAGTGGCGTTAAACTAATCTCATTTCTTTATGGTGCATAACTAATCGATCATTTCTTTATGATTTCACAAGGATTTTGCAAATGTTTACAATATATCTGTATTTTATAAATTATCTAAGCATGATACACGTTTGAAAAAATAAAATAAAACGTCAACGCCAGAGAATAACCAGTCAGAGAATAGTCCCATGAAATTTCATTCGGCATAAAATGCGAAATAATGGTAAACAAACCAGACAATCAAGTGATTGACCAGAAATCCAGCCACACGATAGCAATATCTCTAGGATAGGCTATCACCTCTTAAATGCTATTATTTATGATACTAATTTGATATATGATGCAAGATTTTAAGGTACAGAGGCATCGAGAAAAAAACATTCATCTTTGAGGGTTAGGATGGTGCCCTTTTATATCAGGACTGAATTTTATTGAATGTGCGCTGATAGTATCTAACCGTTGTTTTCGTATTTGAAATAAACGTCTGCTTTGGATTCATCTGTTGTAATATGGTACATGTACGTCGCGTATCGTTCAATTCAAACCGGGATCTTCACAGGGGGACTTAACAGCCAGCAGAGAGTATTGAGCAGTTTAAAAGTTCGATGTCGGATAAAAATCCGAACGACTTCAGTTGTGTGGTGGTCGTGGTGGTGGGTGGGCGGAAGAGGGGCGCCTGTCAGTTTGCCATCCGACAGTGATGAACAGCATCACTCTCCAAGGTATAACGTGGTGACACATACAGCCACCGATCATTAACAGCATTTGCATCAACCTTTTCAAAGTCATACATTTATACTGTTTCATTTGAAAATCTCATCAGCAACCCATGCCTGCAGTAAAAAGAGACTATGCTTGTCGTAAGGGGCAACTAACGGGATCGGGTGGTCAGGCTCGCTGACCTGGTTGATGCATGTCATCGTTTCCCAATTGCGTGGATCGATACTCATGATGTCAATCACTGGATTGTCTGGTCCATACTCGATTATTTACAGACCGATATCGCTGGAATATTGCTCAGTGCGGATTTATACAACAACAAAATTTAAATCCCTCTCTATTAAATAAGGAAGGAAATAAAAAATCTTAATTCTCGTCATAGAGTTGGGGCACCGGTGTGGTCCTTTTTTTCAATATGTATTTCAGTTTACAACTTAGGCTGCTTAAACTGAGTAGTGCATTTCGTTAAATAGTCGCATGTGGCCTCTTCCACTGTATCATACGCCTCAGTGAACTCATGCTTTAGATCATCTGGGATAAGATTTACTCATGCGTTTATAGATCATCTGGGATGGTTTAGTTTAGAAATCAGATTACGTGGGCCTAAAGCAAAGAGGTGCCAAAGATCGTACCATTTAGATTTCATACCATACATGGAAGGTTGGTGTCACAGCCAGAACTTTTGCCGTGCTATGTATTGATAACATTTTGCATTGTACTATGATTTCTGTGTTTGGAAATATTTTTGGGAGGATGTAAACACTTTTACAATTATGTTTTAGAAGGGTGTGTCGTTTAAATGTATGTGCCATTTAAGAAATTAAATCAGTATCCGACATCGAATGTATGAACTGCTCGAGCTCCCAATGGACCCTTGCTCCTATTCTATTGGTTCCGTTACGACCTTATGTTTTTTCTCAGGAAAACTGGGGGCACGGGTGGCCCAGTCGTCTAAGGCACCGCGATTCGATGTGTAGAGTTGCGTCCCTTGGGCACGCTAGAAACCTATGATTGTGGGTTGGAATCCCGGGTCGCCCCAATTATGTTTCAAGGTTTGTCGGCACCATAGCCGTGCTCGTGGGTTTCACCGAAGTGGTAAACGTCCGAGACCTGCATCACTTCGGGCTTTCCTCCCACATTAAGCTGACACGCCGCGATATAACTGAAATACTGTTAAAAGTGGCGTTAAACCCAACTCACTCACTCACTCTCAGGTAAACTGATAATTCTAGGAGAATTGTAATGCGTTCAGGGTTAAAATTTAACCATCGCTAAACGGTATGTTTTACAAAGAGTGTATTTCAAATATATCCCTGGAGTGAAAGCGAGAAATATACGTTTTTAAATATACGAATTGTAATAAAAATGGTTTTTTTAACGGAATGTAAATGTTCATTTATTTCACATTATTTTTTTTTCACATCATCTAAATCAACGTTGATGACATGATATCGCTCGTGTAAGGGTGGCACATGAATATAATATTCATAACTAATGAATGATGCGCCGCTGTGCTTGTATTGAACTCATAGACCACTTATATATTGATTAAGCACGACAACTCTCAGAACCGCTGTAGATACGACCTCAGACAGTCCAGTCGCCATTCTGGTTTAACGTACGGTTCAAGGACGAGGAGGTCATTTGGTCCAGTTCAGACTTTAACACGTTCACACATACCGGTTGACTGGATTCGCCACAATGTACCACACAAGATTAGATCTGAGCACTTTGATAACAGACCCGATTGTTATGTTATCGCATATATCGATAAGGTGCCGTAGTTCGTATAGGTCACGGGGCGAGTGGAAAGGAATGCGTAATGGTTTTGACAACTGACAGGCATTACTTAAGGATAACCTCAAAATAATCATTTCGGCGTCATCTCCGTTTGTTCAGTGAGTGAGTGAGTGAGTGAGAGAGTTGGGTTTAACGCCGCTTTTAACAATATTCCAGTTATATCACGGCGTTCCGTTTGTTCAGAGTACATAGAGTGAGTGAGTGAGTGAGTGATTGAGTGAGTGAGTGAGTGAGTGAGTGAGTGAGTGAGTGAGTGAGTGAGTGAGTGGGTGGGTGGGTGAGTGAGTGAGTGAGTGAGTGAGTGAGTGAGTGAGTGAGTGAGTGAGTGAGTGAGTGAGTGAGTGTTCAAAAAGTTTGAACAGTATTCCAATTTTATCACCATCATACGTCTGCGCTTTGGATGAAAGTAAAAAGTAACAAAGGCCATTGGCGTTAATAATTTGCCAGAAACACGTGTATGTTCCTGACAGACCATTGATTATGATCAGGGCAAAGCTGGGATTCTAACTAACAAGCGGATTATGGCGCTTCCAATGGTGCCAAACTGCACAGCCAATTAATATGCTTTTTACTTCACAATTTCATACTGATTAATGAACACATACTTATGATATTGATTTGTACAATGGGCAATGCTTTAAACAGGTTGACATCAATGTGAGATCCCTTAACATGTGACGTATAATTGTTCATTAACCTGTACTTTAGGTTCTACTTCTGGTTTTCCTGTTCACCCCTGCTGTCGTAGCCTATGACATTGATGACGTCGATGTTGATGAGGACTCAGTTGACGTCAACGTGAGAGATAAACGCTTCATCTGGAGATCCACCGTAAACTGTCCTCAACAAACTGACTTCTCACAGCCGTTCATGTTGTCCAGCAACGCCACGGGATATCCTGAGTAAGAGGACTGGATTTGTCTATCTCACTGTAACGGGTGACGGTGATGCTAATTCAGGGGTTCATGCGATATATATTTTACGTTCCCGAATTTAATTAAGTTACCCCAATGTAACTGAGGATTAATTCACTGAATCGGTAAGTGTCCGTGAGTGCCAACTTGATACCGTGATATCCTGCAGTCTCCATTACAGTGCAAAGGCCCTGCATGGTAGCTGAGATATCCTGCGGTCTCCATTACAGTACATAGGCCATGATAGCTGAGATATCCTGCAGTCTCCATGACAGTGCATAGGCCATGGTAGCCGATGTATCCTGCAGTCTCCATCACAGTACATATGCCATGATAGCTGAGATATCCTGCAGTCTCCATTACAGTGCATGGGCCATGGTAGCTGACATATCCTGCGGTCTCCAGTACAGTGCATGGGCCCTGGTAGCTGATATATCCTGCGGTCTCCATTACAGTACATATGCCATGGTAGCTGAGATATCCTGCAGTCTCAATGACAGTGCATATGCCATGGTAGCTGAGATATCCTGCAGTCTCCATGACAGTGCATATGCCATGGTAGCTGATATATCCTGCAGTCTCCAGTACTGTGCATAGACCCAGGTAGCTGATATATCCTGCGGTCTCCATTACAGTGCATAGGCCCTGGTAGCTGAGATATTCAGCAATCTCCATTACAGTGCATGGGCCCTGGTAGCTGAGATATCCTGAGATGTATTTGTAATCTCCGTTTTGCAATATATGCGTGTTGATTTCCTCAATCGAGATCAGCTGAAGGTCCTGTTACAGGTCATAACTACAACTGACAAACGCATTCATTCACTTATTACCTTCTTTGTATTTGAATTAAGTAGTTGATTCCTGCATGTTTCAAACATATATTTCTTTTATTGTCATCTTGATGTCTGTTTGATAGGGAAGCTATCAACAACGAAACTGCTGATGCGAACCTAACTCCATGTCTCAGTTTATTCAACGCTTCGTCAACTGACCCCAAATTTCCAGAGGATCCTGTGTAAGTATCGTTTTGCAAATTAAGTCGAACGCAGTCGTCTCGAACTTGGATATGTCGAATCCGGTTGTGTCAAACTCACAGTCCAGTCCCGACACACTCTTACCATATGTACCACTAGTTCAACGACAGCCGTCAAGTCTGAGTCGATAGAGCTCCTGTCCGGAAAGCGGAAGAACCGAGGTTCATACTAAATGGCGTTAAAAGATGGTACCTCTTGTTACCTTCCCTGTTGCTCGGCATTAAGGGTATAAAACAAGTACTGGTCAGCTATGTGTTAATATTGTGTCTGAGTGGCGTATCCATGACAAATTTAGGGGCGGTCGGGTAGCCTAATGGTTAAAGCGTTCGCTCGTCACGCCGAAGACCCGGGTTCGATTCCCGACATGGGTACAATGTGTGAAGCCCATTTCTGGTGTCCCCCGCCGTGATATTGCTGGAATATTGCTAAAAGCGGCTTAAAACCATACTCACTCACTCACTCATCCATGACAAATCTAACCAAATATAATAAGAGAAGTATTATTATGCACCTACAACTTACGATAGGCGTCAGCATCATGCTCGTGGGTTCACCTGCATCACTTGAACCTTTTCTCCACCATCAAGCTGACATGCCGTGATATAACTTGAATACTGTTCAAACTGGCATTACACCCAAGTAACTCACACATTCAGTGACTACCCCACAGTGTTAAGAAAAGCGAGAAGATCCCTATCCAGTGCGTATGTTTTTACGCCGCTTGTAGCAATATCACGGCGTGGGACACCAGAAATTGGCTTCACATATTGTACCTATGTGGAAAATCGAGCCCGGTTCTTCGGGTTTTCGAGCGGACGCTTAAACCACTAGACGACCTCACCACCCAGTATGCTAGTCAGTTAGAACTAGGTCGGTGATAGCTGATGTTCGCATTAACTAAACCCTGTGTGGTGTTTCAGACTGGCCAACGTGACCAAGGACCTTTGTCCAGCCGACTTGAAGGTGCTGCAGAGCTACACGGGCGATAACAATGACACATGCTGGGTCATACGGAACATCCAACCGCTCATCCACTTTGCTGTCTGCAGGTAAATTTTAGCGGTGATATAGAGAATCTCACCCTCGTGTATTTCGATATCAAATAACAACCCGAGTTGATAAAAGTGGGAAAACTCCGAGGCTTGCCGAGTATGTTTTCCACTTTTATCAACGAGTGTTGATATGTTTGATATCAAAAGACACGAGGGTGAGATTTTATTTATCATCCAACATCATTCTTACAACTTTTTCAGTTTGTAGACAGTAATAAGCAGTGTCTTAAGTGTAAAAAGTACTGCTTACAGCTTCAGTGGCAGGGCCATTAGTTATGTCATTTGATTATGACGTCATTGTAACCAATGACGTCACAATGGTCTGCAAAGCATTGTGATGCAATTGATGATATCTACAGTGTAGATATCGCTTGATCTTTCCAAGCGATATCTCCTGTGGGAGCCAGTTTTGGATGATAGAATTAGTTGCAATTCAAAAGCAATATTGTATACTCCCGTGGGAGCTGAGAATAAAATTGAATGCACACTAATGCACTGACCGGGGTAATAATAGTTTTGTTTGTTGGTTGGTTTGTTGTTTAACGCCGCACGCAGTGCTTGCAGGAAAAGGCGACTATGCTTGTTGTAAGAGGTGACTAACGGGATCGGGTGGTCAGGCTCGCTGACGTGGTTGATGCATGTCCGTATCCCAATTGCGTAGATCGAGGCTCATGATGTCAATCACTGGATTGTCTGGTCTCGACTCGATTATTTACAGACCGCCGTCATATAGCTGTGGCGTTAAGCAAACAAACAAACAAACAAACAAACAAACAAAGTATATGGTGGGTCCTGAATACAAAGTAAAACGCCCAACATAAGAGGCATCAAAGTTAGTTTAGATATAATCTTTTTAATTACTATGAGCCTAAATATTTATAAAAAAATATCATCTTGCAACAGTGTAGATTTTGTGGCTGATAATCTCTTTTCAACAGTTTGAAACATAAATAATTGTTCCAAGCAATTTCTTGGACAATTCATTGTAATCGATAAAAATCATTGCCTCACCCACCACTACCAATATCCACTATATAATGGTCGGTCCCTTGCTGTCGAAATAACATAACGAAGGCCATCTTTTACGATTGCACGCTAAGAATAATTGACTGGTGTATGGCTTAGTCGGAAGATAAGTACCAAATTTCCGGCAGGGTCACGGCATTAAGGGGCTAAAACAAGGACTGGTCGGCTCGGAGTCAGTATACTGTGTCTGAGTGGGGTATTCATGTTAAACTGCGGCATGGTATCTCAGTGAGCTAGCACTATAAATCGGCATCAGTCCGGACTAGTACAAGCAGCCACACACACACACGTGCATGCACGTCGCTATATAAGTGCAGTAATCGTGGACGCGACGTTAAACCCAATTTCACCTCACCTCACCTCGGCAGGGTCATGTACTTTTTATAAGAGTGAGTGACTTTGGTTTTAAGCCGCTTTTAGCAATATTCCAGCAATATCACGGTGGGGGACACAAGAAATGGGCTCACACATTGTACCCATGTCGGGAATCGAACCCGGGTCTTCGGCGTGACGAGCGAACGCTTTAACCACTAGGCTACCCGATCGCCCCACTTTTTATAAGAAGCACGGGCCGCCCTATGCAGAGTTGCGCGCCCTAGCCGTGAAATTGTCGGTGGATTTTTGGTCTGAATCCTAGATTCTCACACATGATGATCAATGGTCTGTCAGCACCTTGTCCCTGGGTTTCAGGGGCGGTCGGGTAGCCTAATGGTTGAAGCGTTCGCTCGTCACGCCGAAGACCCGGGTTCGATTCCCGACATGGGTACAATGTGTGAAGCCCATTTCTGGTGTCCCCCGCCGTGATATTGCTGGAACATTGCTAAAAGCGGCTTAAAACCATACTCACTCACTCACTCACTCCCTGGGTTTCATCAAATAGTAAATGTCTACCCTCAGCTGACACACTTTAGAATTAACTCGATCAACATACAATTAAAAATTCATTTTTCAGGACCACCAGATGTTTAACCTATCGTCGATCAGCGCTATCCAACCGATGCCTCCGAGTGTTCAAGTTTGTCTCTGTCTTGGCGTTCTGTGGGGATCGGCCTATGGGACAGCGGATTGTCAACGACAGAATCATCGTTCCGACCTCCTGCACCTGCATGGGCATCAAGTGCAGACGAACCCGGTTTTGGTAGTTCCGTACATCACTGCATCTGACATGGCGAAGAAGGAAGAAGGGCAACGTTAAAAGCAATATTTCAATATTATCATCGTGTAACCAAATGAATGAGATCACTGCACAGAGTCACATATGTCATTGTCCCCTATTCGAACGTATACTTCAAACCTGTTGGCGAAAATCAAGGCAAGGAAAGATAACCATTTCGTTGAATCCGGACAATCCTGAACAATTAAGTGTTAAATTACTTCTTGCTGGTGAAACAGAAAGAATGGGCCTCTTGACGCTAAATCGCTAAGATGAAGGTCCTTTCCTTGGTTTTATGCTTCCAGTGACCAAAAACATGTTTTTATCTGAACCCCCCCCCCCCCTCGCCCTTCCCTTTAATTTGCGTGTTAAGAGATATTGAAGCGAATGGTGACGTTTAATAAAAATACGTCTGCATGAGTAATTCTTGTTCATATTACCTTGCTGATAAATGTGACCTGGACACACAATACAATTGGAGTTATCAATGATGATACCTAAAATCTGAAAGACTTACACATGAAAACACTTGCAACAATGTAATATAACGAATGCTGACTTCTTTCGCAAATTTATCAGTTACGCTCAGGTGAAAGGGACATAACTCTAACTAATTTATAAATTGACAGTTATCTCCCTTAGATCCTTCGTTACGACAACAACGTGACAATGCACCGTATTCATCTGAATCCAAGATACGCATTGTCAAAATTTGTTTCATTTAGAAACCAAAAGTTGGAAGACCATTAAATGATTGGGCATACAAGTTTCACATGTCTGGGCCACGTTCCACAAAGCGATCGTAGCGCAAAGTCTATGTTGACCCGTGAAGATTCCGGGGTCTTCAGCAACCCATGCTTGCAGTAAAAGGTGACTATGCTTGTCGTAAAAGGCGACTAACGGGATCGGGTGGTCAGGCTCGCTGACGTGGTTAATGCATGTCATCGATCCCAATTGCGTGGATCGATGCTCATGATATTAATCACTGGATTGTCTGGTCCAGACTCGATTATTTACAGACCGCCGTCATATAGCTGGAATATTGCTCAGTGCGGCGTTGAACAACAAACCAACCAACCAACGTAAGTCTATGTTAAAGTGTTGAAGTTGCGACCACCTCAGTGCTGCGATAGCTACCATAGCTTTTTGTCCGTTTAGTGAATTCATAAAGATTTACTTCCTGAGCAACAGAACCTATAGCTTGTAATCCTTTATTATGACAAATACCCTGGAGCCAGAGGTCACGGATGCTGAGAGATGATGCTCAATTGATACAGCTCTTGGACTCCATGCTTGTACAACATCAGTATATTCGAGATAATATACGAGGCATGGACATCTAGACAAATCAAGTAACAGTATTATGGACCCATAGCAATACGATTGAATACAATATAAGTTAAGAGCACAACATGGATGACAAATTGAAATGTATTTCACAGGCAGTGATCGATAACAATTGCAATAAACTATGTATAGTGTTATTCCATGTGGGATTGACAAAACGTAGACGTGTACCGTATTGGTAATAGCACCAGTAACAGCAAATCGACAGCTGTGTGAGTTTTGGTATTCGTGTGGTTTCTCCATCTATGAATATATCTATGAATTAAAAGGCGACTATGCTTGTCGTAAGAGGCGACTAACGGGATCGGGTGGTCAGGCTCACTGACTTGGTTGATGCATGTCATCGCATCCCAATTGCGTGAATCGATGCTCATGATGTCAATCACTGGATTGTCTGGTCCAGACTCGATTATTTACAAACCGCCGTCATACAGCTGGAATATTGGTGAGTGTGGCGTTAAATAACAGAGAAAGAGAGAAACATCTATGACTATGAACACTGATGGGCTGCAACTCGGTATGCACATTTATGTCCCTTAGTCGTGCCAGGATCCGCTTAGCGTCGCTTCGAATCCGAGATTACCCCTGATTACTTTTGTACGTCAAAACTATACTCGTCTAAGACATCCGTAACGTTTGCCTTACCTCCACATATCAAGCTGACACGACGTGGGAATCTGTTTTTGAGCAGAATGACATGAGAAAAAAACAACATAAAGATATATTTCGAAGGTATGGAGTTATTGAATACGAAACGGTAGACGCTTTGTCAAACTTTCAGAAGTCGGTTATGAAAACAGGGACGGTGAACACCGAACCATGACAGTTGTAGACTGTCCCAATCGATGCTTGTCGAAAAGGGGGAGTATTTCGATCAGGTGATTGGTGTCGGATCCTACCGGACAGGGTAGGATGTTATACATACTACAAGCTTTAGCAATGGATTGCCAGGTTTGAATACTGCTGTGTATGGCGTTTAACAACAAACCAACCAGATATGCACTTACACGTACCGCATATTGGTTTTATTCAATCATATTTACTCATTTCTCCATTGACATGAGAAATTGATAAACTCAGAATTAGAAGTATTTTTTTTTTGGCCGGGTTTGTGAGTGAGTAGTTGAGTATGGAGAATCGAACATGGGATTTTTAACCACTAGATTAACGCCCCACTTTTGCCGAAGGTTCTGCCGACCGATTCCTAATGCAGAGTCAATAAATGTTGTAATGCCATGGCCACACATTACCGCTTGTGTACATCCTCCTTCAATCATGAGTTTGAAACAGGAAACAGCCCCGCACAGACCATGATATCCTGTTTGTTAAATGGGTTAAAGTAGATTACAGCGATCACGGCTAAAGCATCTGTTTGTACATGTGTGAGTGGATGAGTGAACATTGATTAACGCCACACACGTGTTGTAAAGCCTTTCATTAACGTTAATTTGAATGATTCCTTTCTCAGCGAAATTGCCCGTATATACAATATACATGTAGTTACTACATTTGAGCCTACAGTATGACTGTCAACCCTATAGATCCTACATTTAAAACAACATTTTGACTGTGGATCATATAGATCCTACATATGAGATTACAGTATGACTGCCGACCCTATAGTTCCTACGTGTGAGACTATAGTATGACTGTCGACCCTGTTGTTCCTACATGTGAGACTGCAGTATGACTGTCGACCCTATAGTTCCTATATGTGAGACTATAGTATGACTGCCGACCCTATAGATCCTACATGTGAGACTATAGTATGACTGTCGGCCCTATAGTTCCTATATGTGAGACTATAGTATGACTGTCGACCCTATAGTTCCTATATGTGAGACTATAGTATGACTGTCGACCCTGTAGATCCTATATGTGAGACTATAGTATGACTGCCGACCCTATAGATCCTATATGTGAGACTATAGTATGACTGCCGACCCTGTAGATCCCACTTGTGAGACTATAGTATGACTGCCGACCCTATAGATCCCTGATGTGAGACTACAGTATGACTGTCGGCCCTATAGATCCTACATGTGAGACAACAGTATGACTGCCGACCCTATAGATCCTACATGTGAGACTACAGAATGACTGTCAACCCTATAGTTCCTACATATGAGACTACAGTATGACTTTCGACCCTATAGATCCTACATGTGAGACTACAGTATGACTGTCGATCCTGTAGTTCCTACATGTGAGACTACAGTATGACTGTCGACCCCATAGTTCCTACATGTGAGACCACACTGTGACTGTCAACCCTTTAGTTCCTACATGTGAGACTACAGTATGACTGTCAACCCTTTAGTTCCTACATATGAGACCACACTGTTACTGTCGACCCTTTTTTTCCAATATGTGAGACTACAGTATGACTGTCAACCCTATAGTTCCTACATATGAGACCACACTGTGACTGTCGACCCTGTTGTTTTAATATGTGAGACTACAGTATGACTGTCAACCCTGTAGTTCCTACATGTGAGACTATAGTATGACTGTCGACCCTATAGATCTTACATGTGAGACAACAGTATGACTGTCGACCCTATAGATCCTATATGTGAGACTATAGTATGACTGTCGACCCTATAGATCTTACATGTGAGACTATAGTATGACTGCCGACCCTATAGATCCTATATGTGAGACTATAGTATGACTGTCGACCCTATAGATCTTACATGTGAGACAACAGTATGACTGTCGACCCTATAGATCTTACATGTGAGACAACAGTATGACTGTCGACCCTATAGATCCTACATGTGAGACAACAGTATGACTGTCGACCCTATAGATCTTACATGTGAGACAACAGTATGACTGTCGACCCTATAGATCTTACATGTGAGACAACAGTATGACTGTCGACCCTATAGATCTTACATGTGAGACAACAGTATGACTGCCGACCCTATAGATCTTACATGTGAGACTATAGTATGACTGTCGACCCTATAGATCTTACATGTGAGACAACAGTATGACTGTCGACCCTATAGATCTTACATGTGAGACAACAGTATGACTGTCGATCCTATAGATCCTACATGTGAGACAACAGTATGACTGTCGACCCTATAGATCTTACATGTGAGACAACAGTATGACTGTCGACCCTATAGGTCTTACATGTGAGACTATAGTATGACTGCCGACCCTATAGATCTTACATGTGAGACAACAGTATGACTGTCGATCCTATAGATCCTACATGTGAGACAACAGTATGACTGTCGATCCTATAGATCCTACATGTGAGACAACAGTATGACTGTCGATCCTATAGATCCTACATGTGAGACCACACTGTGACTGTCGACCCTGTTGTTCCAATTTGTGAGACTAAAGTATGACTGTCAACCCTATAGTTCCTACATATGAGACCACACTGTGACTGTCGACCCTGTTGTTCCAATATGTGAGACTACAGTATGGCTGTCAACCCTATAGTTCCTACATATGAGACCACACTGTGACTGTCAACCCTATAGATCCTACATGTGAGACTACACTGTGACTGTCAACCCTATAGTTCCTACATATGAGACCACACTGTGACTGTCGACCCTGTTGTTCCAATATGTGAGACTACAGTATGACTGTCAACCCTATAGTTCCTACATGTGAGACTACAGAATGACTGTCAACCCTATAGTTCCTACATATGAGACCACACTGTGACTGTCGACCCTATAGTTCCTACATGTGAGACTGCAGTATGACTGTCATCCCTATAGTTCCTACATGTGAGACTGCACTGTGACTGTCAACCCTATAGTTCCTACATGTGAGACTACACTGTGACTGTCGACCCTTTTTTTCCAATATGTGAGACTACAGTATGACTGTCAACCCTATAGTTCCTACATATGAGACCACACTGTGACTGTCGACCCTGTTGTTCCAATATGTGAGACTACAGTATGACTGTCAACCCTATAGTTCCTACATATGAGACTACACTGTGACTGCCGACCCTGTTGTTCCAATATGTGAGACTATAGTATGACTGCCGACCCTGTAGTTCCTACATGTGAGACTATAGTATGACGGTCGACCCATAGTTCCTACGTGTGAGACTATAGTATGACTGCCGACCCTATAGATCCTACATAAAAGACTACAGTATGACTGTCGACCCTAAAGATCCTACATGTGAGACTACAGTATGACTGTCGATCCTATAGTTCCTACATGTGAGACTATAGTATGACTGTCGATCCTATAGATCCTACACGGGAGACTACAGTATGACTGTCGACCCTATAGATCCCACATGTGAGACTACATTTTGACTGTCGACCCTATAGTTCCTACATGTGAGACTTCAGTATGACTGTCGATCCTGTAGTTCCACGATTATACGAACCGACATGGCGAAACACGACACGACATTGCGACATCACGACACGACATTGCGATATTGTAACGCAATACGGCAAAATGGCGATAGGGCGACATTGCGATACTACGATATGGCGACCTGGCGATATTGCTCAGACGCCATTTGTGAAATATAGGACAGCGGATACATAGGATCATACTGGATATCTCTCATAATAAGTATCCCGTGCTGTTACGGTTGGGATATCTGTCCTTCAAATACAGGGGTCCATCCGTGGGTCCACAACACTTTATTTGTCATATAATAATTGCAGCATCTGTATAATCACGATTGTGGTAATGGGACAGACATGGCCAGGCAGCTTATCAGAGGCGTCAGAGAGCCAACCTGCCAAGCCGCTGTCCGAAGGTCAAGTCCCGACTTACAGAAAGTATACTAATTTCACTGACCAGCTGCCACGTATCGAATACGATACCTCTCTCGTCAGCCTGCAGTATCCCGCACCTCATCCACAATGTCAAGCTTCATTGGTCCACCGGCCATAGTCTTGCGCTAATTAGGAGTCACTGACCTGCACATGACTCCGTGCTGTTGGCCATAGTAATAATAGCCCAGCTGCTGTTATAGTTTGTATTGGGCAGCGCTGTGAATATCTATCTATATATATGTAACTTATATTTAACTCAAGGAATATATAAGACGTACGAGGGGTGTTCATTAAAGATTTCCCCTGACCCACTTCCGATGGACGTAGTGGAATGAAACTTGGCATAGGTATTAGTCTTTCTCCACATAGGAACCACCAAGAGTTACACACTTCTCCCACCGTTTTATGCAGCTATGGAGACCTCGCTTGTAAAAGTCCTCATTTTGCGTCTCAAACCAGGACTTGACTTCAGAAATCAGTGTTTCATCATCTGTGAAACGTTTTCCCTTCAAAAATGACTTCATGGTTGGAAAGAGGTGGAAGTCAGATGGTTCAAGGTCAGGAGAGTAAGGAGGATGTGGAAGGATTTCATAGCCACAGGGCCGCGCTTCTGTCTGGGCAACATGGGAGTTGTGTACTGGAGCATTGTCTTGCAGGAGACGGACACCCTTGGTCAGCATGCCACGCCTCTTAAGCTTGATAGCGTCCCGCAATTTCCGCAGCAGTGAAGCATAATAAGCTCCTGTAATTGTGGTACCCTTTGCCAAGAAATCCATCATCACTACTCCGTGCTGGTCCCAAAACACCGTGAGCATGACCTTGCCTGCAGAGGGTTGGACACGTGCCTTCTTTGGGGGTGGTGACTCCACATACTTCCATTGTATCGACTGAACTTTAGTCTCAGGATCATACTGATGGACCCATGTTTCATCCTGTGTGATAAGTCTGTCAAAAAAGTTTGCCTGTTTTTTTTGGCACATGTCCAAAAGATCCTTTGAGCAATTGACTCGTTCCTGCTTTTGGAAAGGTGTGAGCAACCTGGGAATCCATCGTGCAGACACCTTATGCATGTTCAAATTGTCATTGATGATTTTTTCCACAGACCCTACACTGATCTTGACATCTTGTGCTAAGTGTTTAACAACGTCATATGATGGTGCATCTTCCCCATAAGTTGCTTTCATTTCATCGAAAGTTTCTTTTGGTGTGCGACCTTTCAAATATAAAAACCTAATCACTGCTCGGTATTCTACTGGCTCCATTGTCACACCCTAATCGATCATAACACCTGTAAAAGTGTTAAGATTAATAGGTCGGTGCTGCAAATTCAGACATAACCCATAGATACATGTATCATTACACATGTGAAATTTCAACCAAATATGATAACCCTAAGTGGTTTAGGGGAAATCTTTAATGAACACCCCTCGTATATATACTCCCTGCACACTTGGACAATATGAAGAATGCCAATATCAAGAAAATGAGAACTCTGTTCGCCGTAGGATTTCATCAGAATAACTTTGGGTTGTCACGGCACACAGCACTAGGTTTGTTTTGAAAAAAATACCCCACATCATTACGCTGCCACCGTCATGTCTGTATTTATTAGTACAGCATAAATCACTGTACTCAACGCTGTACTCGTAGGGTAAAATGAGTGAGTGAGTGAGTTGGGTTTAACGCCGCTTTTAACAGTATTCCAGTCTTATCACGGCGTGTCAGCTTAATATGGGAGGAAAGCCCAAAGTGATGCAGGTTTTAGACGTTTACCACTTCGGTGAACCCACGAGGACGGGTATGGTGTTAACAAACCTAGAAACATTATTGGGGCGAACCGGGATTCGAAACCCACAATCATAGGTTTCTGGCTTGGCCAAGGGACGCAACTCTGCACAGCGAATCGCGGCGCCTTAGACGACTGGGCCACCCGTGCCCCCTCGTAGGGTAAAAATAGACAAAAGAGGTTGTACTTTTTTTTAAATGGTGGTAACGTTTAAATAAAAGAACAAAATGGCATTATAAAAGAAAACCCGATGAAGTTGTTTCATTTTATAAATACGTAGGTGTATATCTTATAAGTAGATACTCTTTGTCAAATAATACACGTACACTTGTATTGCCAAAACAAAGGTAGTAGGCATATTAAAAAGTCTTATAGTTTTGGACAATATGATGATTAATATTTGATACAAAAATAAGACCGATTCTATTGTATGGATCAGGTTTTTGGGTCCTGGAACATTTTGATGATATTGAAAAGGTATATGTAAAATGTAAATAGTCTGGCGAAAGTCCAGCACACAAAACGCAAGGGTACATGATGAGTTTGGAAGGGTTCCCGTGTGTCTCCATATCTATTTAAAAGTTATGAACAATTTGGTCAGGTAACTAAATACGGTATTCTAGTGTGTTGTGTTGAGTTGAAACAATAGGAAAATAAACCAATGTCGGAAAATAAAAGTAAGTGATTGATATTTAACGAGAAGAAATCAAACTCCAAACACAAAATAGTCGTGAAGCACGTGACCTCGGACAGCACGTGCAAGGAATGGTATGCCAGATTTACTATTGTCACTCAGACTCGGTTGTGTGCAGAAGCATGATTTATTGTTTTCTTGGAGCCAAACGGTCAAGGACACTTTATTAAACATATCAATCATTGCGAAGGAAACAGAATTGATCATTCGACGTTTGCAACGCGCTGAACGTTAACGTGCCATGGGCATGTTCCAGGTGGGCACACGTCATAATAGTATTGTCCATCCGCTGCACGTTTCTAAATCTGACATCAGCAGATTGTGGGCCTGATACCAACAAGCACATAACGCTGCTCTGGACGCTTAAGGGCAACATTCCAGCCAAGGACAGTTTAGTCAGAACGATAGCATCAAGATATCGGTTGCAAACTGCCACTCAGATAAGGGACCGGTTGCAACAGGCGACTGGCCATGGTGTGAGAGTACATACCCAGATGGTGCGACATCGTCTGCACATGTGCGTGCACGACCTCCATGTCACATGACATAACTTTGCACGTGATGCGCCAGTGGAGTCGGGAAAGTCAGCTCTGGGATAATCGACCTTTAAACTGGCTGTAAATACGCGAAGACACTATGACATAACCTTTGAAGAAAGATTCTCCTCCAAAGAAATTACATTGAAAATGAATTTCATATTTTGCTAGTATTTGAATCATATAATACTTCGTGTATTCGAAAAAATATAACACCAACGTGTATCCAAATTCCAAATTATGAAATATTGCATAAGACCAGTGTATATCTCCTTAAAAGTACAGCAACATCATAAACAGTTGCTAACTTATTCACATTGGTTATATCCATATCTGTTTAATTGCATGTATTAATCCTAGTACATTGCTCAGGTTAATATTAATCAGTATATGACTTATTATTGGCCATAAGGCCTTTATTCCTGCGACATACCAAAAGATGTTTAAAGATGGTACTTGTTGTTACCCTGTCTGGCGCTCGGCATTAAAGGGCTAAAACAAGGACTGGTAGGCTCGGAGCAAGTATACTGTGGGGATGTGTAGTGAGTTCAGGGTGTGGGGCCGGAGTGGCTTGTGAGGCTGTGGGTGGAGATGTTGGGTGGGCTGAGGATGTGGCGTGGGTGTGTGGGGTGGCATTGGGGTTGGTTGATAAAGTGGTTGAGCTCCATGCCTTAACATGAAGCAGACAGAGATCACTGTTTATGTACTTGTAATTTGTACGAATACAGTACGGAAATCATTTAACCCTAGAAATGCGTTGGGCGATTGCGTGAGTAAATAAACCAGGTAATATCAACCAGCAATCAGTTGTAACGTGCGTACACTACACTATTGTGTTCAGCCATTAAGATCGGTAGAACGATAGGCAAACACTAGTCCAATGCTGAATATCGCCTTTCTGTCCATGGTAACATACTCGTTTTCAACGAATTCTCCATAACAACACGTAGCGAGCTAACAAGCGAAACAGTCCGTTATTCAGTTATAACTATACCAGGAAGGGGAATATACCAGGAAGCTGTGATATTCCCGGACAGAATAAACTGTGATCCATCGTTATGAACGTTTTGAATATCAGGCCTATGTCAATGTTTCTCATGTAAGGTAAGATATCACTGTTATTTATTGCTATGAGTTAACTTTATGTCTGGTTAAAAATTATCCTCTTTGTCAGAAGGAATCCAAAACAAGAGCATGTTTGGGCAAGCGTATCTGCATATTGATGTCGACAGTTCATTATTTTATAATATAATATAATATAATATAATATAATATAATATAATATAATATAATATAATATAATATAATATAATATAATATAATATAATATAATATAATATAATTCCAAGATGTAGAAGCCCAACATTCATAAATTAAGTGTTATATTTGTTTAAAATTGATTTAATTTTAAAAAAATATGTTTTTATACGTCATTATGACTTGTACGCTTAAAAGATGAACCCACATATACACACCCACCCACTGGATCCGAGTAACGTGCTCTCTATGTTGCCTGGGATGTCATAATGAATTACCGTAAATCCTCGATTAAATGTAGGATAACGCTCTGATCGGCCTTATGTTTGTTTTTGTTTGTTGTTTAACAACAACTCAACAATATTCCAATTATATGACTGCGATCTGTAAATAGTCTGGACCAGACTAGCTAGTGATTGATAACATGAGCATCGATCTTCGCAATTCATCATGAGCATGGATCTCCACAATTAGAATTTAAGGACATGTTTCACCCAAGTCACCTGATCCCGCTAGTCGCCTCTTTCGACAAGCACGGGTTGCTCAAGATCAATTCTAGCCCGGATCTACACTGTAGCCCAGTGAAGCAAGCCTCTTACGATTGGCCTTAGAAAACATGTCGAAGTTTGCTATTTTCATAAGTCGACACACACTGACAGCAATAAAAGTTGGAAAAATAACAAATTTTGGGCCTGACGGTTGGTCAAGAGCATGTCTGAAAGCGATAACGTTACATACGTTAATGAGAGAATATACGGTAGCTGTGACGCGACTCGACCAAAAACATGTCGTGTTTATGTAGCGTTATGTACAACCATATTTCACCCACGCAGTTTAAAACATTATTTTACATATTTTACATTATTGTACTTTTCAAATACGCCCGTATACGATATCTCCCGAGGCAAGAGTGTCCACAGCCATGTATCAAAGCGTAGAAACTAGGCCTTGGTATGTACTGGGGGACACGCTTGCCTCGGGAAGGGGCGTGTTCCTGAACTTTCGGTTTGTTTGTAGTTGTTAAGGATAGTGTGTTGAGGGCTGGGGGATTAAAAGGTCTGAAAATATCTATCTGACAGAATCAACATGTCAGTAAATTTATAACACCACCTGTCATGTTTGTAATGAAAATGAACAGCATATGTACCGTAATTGATACAATGTTAATAACGGTATGGTGCGAGGGTGTTCTTGATGCTCCATAACTGTTTTTTTAACAAAATCATCGCTAATAATAGTTTGTCAATATTTACTGTACGATTTGTTGTGTATCTTGTGCATTATGTTTAACGTACATGTACGTCACCATATCTACTACAGACACAATTACCGTAAATCATCAATAAAATATAGCATATACGGACGCATCTGAAAACACGCTTTTTCAAAGCGATAATGAGTAAAAACAACAACAGTTGGTCTAGTCGTATTCAACGCCACTGTGCAGAGTTGATATGAGTCCCTTGGACGTTCTGATTTGCCCTGACTATATTTCTAGGTTTGTACCAAGTCTCTAGTCTGCATCCCAGACTTTAAAGAATTTTTTTTTTAAAAAAGGAATTGAACTCAATTCTGGAAAGATTTGGCAAGTCTAGACTGCCTCAGCTCTAGCATTGTTCTGGGCTCTATTTTGTATTTTATTTTGTATTTTTTAGATATGTATTTATAAATAAGACAACTTTAATTCTGGGAGTAAATGTTAGTCTTGTCTGATCGTCATGCTTCTTTCAATCCGCATACAGCTGACACGCCGGGATATAAATGAAACACTGCGGTGGCCAGTAAACCAAATTGACACAACAAACAAATGCATTATTATTATTTATTCTATTATTAAGCATGCGTCCCATTAGCGAGTAGTCAATAGCATTGAGAAAAATCTATATAAATACAATGTAATTGATGAGTCTCCGTGCGAGGGCTGACGGCAAGACTGGTGTGAGTGTCACATGTTCTCTCATTTCGTGTCATCATGACCCTTTGTCGAACATTATCAAAAGGAAGTGTTACCCACTGAATAATGTTTCCTGGTAATGTGCACTGCTGGATGCGAAATATTGGAGTCTATTGTGAGTAGCCTGAATTTCCTTCAGCATTCCTGTATATATATATGCCTTGCGTGTGGCTTCGTGTTTGTGCGTGTATAGATTGTATTCAACAAACATGCAAACTATAGAGTGAGGAAGTTGACTTTGCCATTAGAGTGAAGCGGCGTGTGAAATAGTATCAAAGTATTGCTGGCCAGTATGGGGTTGTTGGCCTTAAAAGTTACTAGCCAGACAATCCGTGAAGACAACCAATGCTTGCTGGAACAATTTTCATTGATTTCATAATATCCACTTAGCTATTTTGAAAAAAATAATTATCCTTTAAGTAATCGATAAAAAGAAATTTAATTGTCTATCATCAAATATTTCGCGATAATAATCGCTTTTCGTTGAGTAATATGAGACAATACCTGAAATACGTCCGTTTTCGAAGCTGTGTAGGATTAACACGCGCGAACATTCCTTTGATACTCGCTAGGGGTATTTATGTAGTTGTAACAGGAGATTTTAATGGGTAGATATTGCTTTCTAATGACGCTATCTAGTATTAGTGATTGGTCAAATTTAACCACGCGACCTAATGCAGTCACAATAACAGCAATAGCTATCGTCCTCTTGTATGATGTGCAGTAAACTACGGCTATAACAAACTCAAAGGGATCATTAATTTTAGTTCGTCATTAGTTTGTTATAAGCGTATACAGCACATGTACAGCAAATGGTCGGGACAAAAAAAAGGTAAGTTCGTTATTTCCGTCAATTCTTTATGAGCGTGTTCGTTATAAACGTAGTTTATTGTATTTCAACAAGAAAACAGCTTGATAACGGTGTCAGAATCTTCATCGAAATGTCACTAAATTCAAAAGAAAAACAGCAATTGTATTACAGTAAACTACGGTTATAACGAACTCAAAGGGACTACTAATTTAAGTTCGTTATAACTGTAATTCGTTATAAGCATATATACAGCATAACTACAGCATATAGTCGGGATTAAAAAGTTAGTTCGTTATATCCGTTAGTTCGTTATAAGCGTGTTCGTTATAACCGTAGTTTACTGTAGTATGAAATCGAGGCGAAAAATGCCGAGATGTCATTTGACTTTCATTACACGATCGCTCGAAAAGATGGAGATGGCGCCAATATTTATTGTGGATTTTATTTGTTACTTTATTCAATAACATATTTAACGATTTTCTTGAAACGTCTTTATTGCACAGCGCCAGGCGCCGTGCTTTATTGGTGAAAATTACATGGAGGCCTGTACTGTGCCATGGGGATGAGTGATCGTTGGAAAGACGTAACCAAACTTTTAAGAGGAACTTTATCTTTGTCTTTCGAGTGAATTATGATATGTGTACATACTAAATACATAAATAATTCTGAAAATAATTTGTATTACATTCCTAACTGTAGAGTATAACGCTAAACATGTTTATGTTATTCAGCAAAAACCATATCAGGGAGCCACGTCCTCTCCTAGACTGGTTTACCTGCCCTAGAGCGTTTGCGCTCCTCGCCTGCAGCCGCTGGGAGGCGACGGGCAGGGTACCAGTCTAGCTCTATCCGACCTATTTCCCAATACAGCATTTCACTGCGGTGAAAAGTTACCTTATATGGTTCATGGTTAAAATTGAAAAGTGCTCTCACAAAGTTGTGGAGGTCAATTTTAACAATACCTGCATGTATCCATGTGCAGATCTACTTCATTATAAGATAATATTACAACAGCTATTACTTTAAAAAGATTAATTAAGAACAAATATTAATAACTTTACAACTGTATATACAGTCAAGTCTCGTTAATCCGACAATCGGCTTTATCCGACACTAATGATGGGAACCGATTAAATCAGTGCTATTTAGACCCGTTAATCCGACAGTCTCGCACTCCGACTCCGACACAGCTAATTTGCAAACGAATTACAGAAATCACTCATTAATCAGTCTCGTTATATAATTAATCCGACACAGTGACCAGCGAGTACACAGCCTGTGTTTTGATGTGAGACGAATCGGCTGGTAGCTGAACGTCAGAACAACCTTTCGCGAACTATGACCTGCCAATAAAATGACTAACAGGAAGTCAACGTTAGCCACTTAGAAGGCAGCTTTCTTAAGCTTTACGGTACCAATTTCAAACTTGCGACTTCCATTCCAGACTATGCTTTTTAAAGTATTTTGAATAAGTCATATAATCCGTAACAGTCGTTTTGTGTTAAACTTTAGAGATTGCATGATTAGAAAACACATTCCGCCAACAATGTAACATAACGATATGAATATTTATGTTTTAATTTTTTTATTACGTGTTTGAATCTTTCGCGAAGCTGTCCGGTTTTCGATCACAACCGTTTATCAATGTCAACAGTATTATGCATACCACTATGCTTGTGTCAACTTAATACCCCATGTTCCTTAACAACAATAACAAATGTTTCAGGAGGTCATTGTTGTGAAAATATCTTACAAGTTTTGTTGTCATAATAGGTTGTTTTTTCTCCTTTTATATTACATAAATGTGTGAACTAAAATGTGCCATATTCTCACTCCTGATTCTGAAGGTACCATACGCAAATTAAAATTTGTTTTATCTAATGGGTAACACATGTGCGCTTTAGGTAGGAATGCTACACACTTTATTGGCGCAGTGTTGATCCTCTGGATCAAAGTTTGCGGTCGGGTAGCCAAAAGGTTAAAGCGTTCGCTCGACACGCCGAAGATCTGGGTTCTATTCCTGACATGGGCACAGTATGTGAAGCCCATTTCTCGTGTCCCCCGCCGTGATATTGCTGACATTTTGCTAAAAGCGGCATAAAACCATACTCACTCACACGCTTGATGAAAGTTATCTTGCCTTTTATTGCCACTTAACATGTTTGAGGACTCATGACGTCTTGACCGGTGTACGGGTGTTGAAAAGGTTAAGTATCACAGCTTGTGATTGGTTATTATGGCGACAATACACTTGCCACATCCAATGGAAATCTCATAAAGCAGAGTCGAATGTACGATTCCGACTAAATACAACCAATCACAACACGTTTGTGAGTTTGGTGTCAAGGTCGTCGATTCTATTCTGTAACTTGTTGCAGAGGATGTCAAGTGCTTCTTGCAGAGGGATGTTGGTGAAGAGGTCGATTACGTCATAGCTGACCATGGTTCCTGTGAGGTAAACTTCTTTCAGCTGACTTACATTGGAGGAGGTGCCGCTGATGTAGGATTTCCCATTTTTGCCCTCTGCGGAGGAGGTGTCAACAAGCTTGACACAATAGGTAGAACTCTTGACCCCAGCATTGATAACCAACCGGATGCCCATTGTGTAATTCCTATTCTTTGAATTTATATTCAAGTTGGCATTTCCGCTATCCAAAGTGTGCAGTGAGGCCGTCTTATTGTTGATAGCCATTTTGGAGACCTAAATGCGAATTTTTTTTTAATGCGAGCAAAGACCACTCGCATTTTTCACATTTAATTCATGCTCGCGCTAATTTCAAGATTTACAGTATTACAAATGGGCTTATTATTACATGTTTATGCTGCAAACAGACATACATGAATCAGGTGGCTTGGCTATCTATCCTGCACCCTGTGGTTGCCTCATTAACAATGTTCAACTACCATGGCTTGCACATATGGGATGTGTACTAATATTTATGCATTGTATCAGAGCGACCCCACAGAGCTCCCGAAACACTTCCACACCCAGCACCAGAGAATCCAGTTCACCATGGAGACCGAAACCAATGAACGCCTTCCATTCCTAGACGTGTCCCTCCAAACAACAGACGATGGACATCCATAAGTTCTCTTTGTCACTTTAGTTTTTTCTGTTTATTGAGTACGTCTGTGTTTTCGTCGGGACCCACATTGTGTGATCAATATTGGTACATTCTAAATGCAACTATTTGGGTGTTGACTAATGTTTAGAAAGATAATTTGTTCCCCTATGTGTAAGTGATGTATTCGACCTCCTGCACTCGTGTTTCACGTGATGAGTTTCACGTGATAGACAGATGCAACCAGCATCCCTTTGGGTTTTCGATCCTCCCACATTAAGCTGACACGCCGTGATATAGCTGGAATACTGTTTAAAACGGCGTTAAACCCAACTCAATCACTGACTCATTTTACAATGGTTTTCCAGTTTTGATAGCAACTGTAGGCGTCATAAGCGATTTGGGGTATCATTTTAAGGCATCGATCGTAAAGCCTTTTTATTTGACAATGTCGCCTACTTCTGTATGAGATTTCAACCGCGATACGTTTACTGGTTACGTTTGTCAGAACATTGAGCTTATGAATAGGCGTGGACTCAGTATTGTCAGTGTTGTTAGTCGTCATTAATCGGACTACGATAAACTCTCACGCTGTCATAAGCCCCTAACACGAGCGCAATATTTCATTCCGCACGCAACCACCAGTAGTCCAGGTATGTCATATAACGTATAATCCTACACTGAACATGTAATACATATTTACAGATTAGTCGGCAAGAGTAATGCTCTATTTGTTTCGTATGATGTCATTTTAAAAGAAATCTAGGTTGTTTTATTACTCAGCGAGGTAACATTAGAAACTGCTTATAAACACAATGCGGGACTATGCAAGGGTCAAGGGGACATTCTTTTTCCCGGCTTATTCATGAGATATCCGCAACATTTAAAATAGTGTGCCAAATGATCCGCAGTTGCTTGTTTACATAATAACACACATGTACATACCGGGAAACCGGAATCTAAAGTAAAGAAAGACGTTCGGATGTGGTTAGTTGATCAACGTGCAGCGCATCAATGTATTGATCTTATTAAAAGTAGTTCGTGTTACCATATTCATGTTTATCTCATCATGATATCAAGTTCATCGGATTTGTTCACCCAAACTATTCATTATCGGAAAATGGCAACCAGAGGTCAACTTTATATAATCTCAGGTACGTGACATGTTAGACCCGTGAAGATCCGGAAAGGGAATAGGAATTCAGCCTGCCGTAAGAGGCGGCCAACGAGGACAGGTGGTCAGACTCGCTGATTTCGTTGAATGATGCATGTCATCGTGTCCCAACTGTGTGGATCGATGCTTATGAAGTTAATCACTTGATTGTCTGGTCCACACTTGATTATTTATAGACCGACGCCAAATAGCTGGAATACTGCTGAGCGCGCCGTTAAACAACAAACAAACAAACGTGACATTGGGGTTGTTATTTAAAATATTTATCTGTACCAATATTCAACCTTGAATTGTTATGAAAGCGTCAAGAAAAATAGGCAGTCACAGCATGACAAGGGTAAATCAGTGAATTTTCAAACTCGAACTTCATACACGTATAACACTATCGGTCTAAATACATGTATATCCCTGGACACACACGCTCCCTCTTCATGTCCCTTTCGACACCTCCAAACCTCTGACTACTAAACCGTGATTCAATACAAATCATTTTTGCTGAACAGGCATGCACGCACCTAGGTATCGTTGCCCGCCTACAGTGGAATTTGATATTAATAACATATCGATAGATTTCGATTTTTCACGTTCCTTACTTGAATACTCTCCTCGCGATGGATAATCTCCTGCTCTTATGTTTAGGAAATCGCGTAGACGTGTCCTTTTATCATTGATATCGGAGAAAGCAGTGCACTGCTTAGACACGTTGCCTCTTAAAATATATAATTTTGATAGAAACAAACTACAAAAGGAGCCCCGATTCTGAACATGTGGAAAGTCTAGACTTGCTTGAATTAGAGCTACAGCATACCAGTAAGGGCTTTGCGGAAGGGAAAATGATATGGATCATGGAATGTGAGACTACACTAAGCATTACGTCGGACCTTGGTGGAAAATGTCAACGGTCGGATCCCCTTGCTATCGCTTTGTTTTTTTGTATGATGCTTATAACGATGTGATAAAGAATAGAGCAACCACAATCAGAACATTATAAATGCGCATAATATAAATACAAACAAATACACAAATACACAATCGAGCATATTTAATGACACGGTCGACTATTTAAGTAACATTAATAACAATACTTTTTACAACATTTATAACTTTTAACTAACCTTCAGATTTGGTCTCACTCCTTGTTACCACTTGAACTGTGTCATGATTATGACGAAGCCAGTCAATACAAAGGTTTACAAAGCAAACAACACGGTTAATCACACAATGATACATCACAGTCCTTGTCATGGACCCGTGAAGATCCGGGTTAGAATAGGTCTTCAGCAACCCATGCTTGCTGTAAAAGGCGACTATGCTTGTCGTAAAAGGCGACTAACGGGATCGGGAGGTCAGGCTCGCTGACTTTGTTGACGCATGTCATCGATCCCAATTGCGTGGATCGATGCTCATGATATTAATCACTGGATTGTCTGGTCCAGACTCGATTATTTACAGACCGCCGTCATATAGCTGGAATATTCCCGAGTGCGGCGTTAAACAACAAACCAACCAACCTTGTCATGATATCAATCACTGGATTGTCTGGTCCAGACTCGATTATTTACAGACCGCCGTCATATAGCTGGAATATTGCTGAGTGCGGCGTTACACAACAAACCAACCAACCTTATAGACGAGGCAAAGACCTAAAATAACTATATCGGTTAACGCTTAAAAATATGGTACTACATGAGTTAACACAATACGCAGAAGGTATTTACAGAATAACAATATAATACATTGTGCTCAAGTTTGCCAAAGACCTGTACTGCCATATAATGTATCAAAAATAAAAAATAAAAAGGGAAGCAAGGTATTTAATGAATCCCTATTAAACCCTAAATTTATAAAACATAAGTGCCACAGTAAATGGGAAGATTTTCTTGACAAACAGTATACCGATACAGAGTGGGCAAACTTTAACCTTACGGCAAAAAGATGTACACAAAGTTTTGAATTAAGATGGTTTCAGTTTAAAGTTATACATAATACTTTAGGTACCAACTGTTATTTATTTAAAATTGGGTATGTTGAATCGCCAGTTTGTTCATTATGTAATGAACCATCTGAAACAATTACTCATGTATTATGTAAATGTCACTATGCTGCTGATGTATGGACGAAACTTTCAGATTGGGTTGGAAACTATACAGAAGGCTGAATTAATTTTAGTAATGAACACATACTGTTTGGATTTAAAGAGAAGAATAACAATTCACGCAATGCAGTAATTATGGTAACAAAATCTATGCTGTACACATTTAATAGAAAAAAAGTCAAACCAATCTTTTTACAATTCAAAAAGAAATACTTCGATATTATGAAATTACAAAATGTGTTGCATATTCAAATTGTAATTATGCAAGTTTCCATGCCTTCTGGTCTTCTCTACATGTGTTATTTAGAATCTCTGTAGAACTATGATATCTGATCTGTCCATGCTACAAACATGCCAATAATGTCACAATAAATCCATGCACACTCTATGTATGATATTGAAATGTATGGAAAATGGAATAAAAAACTATTTAAAAAAAACAATCACGCCCAAAACAACCTTAAATGAAAGAATGAGTGAGTATGGTTTTACGTTTCGATATTCAAGCAATATCACGGCGGGGGAAACCAGAAATGGATTCACACATTGCACCCATGTGGGGAATTGAACCCGGGCCTTCGACGTGACGAGCAAACGCTTAACTATCGGCTACCCGACCGCCCTAAAATGAAAGAACAATATATATTGTAAAACTATATCGGCTTCAGACACACATGATATTAACAGCAACAATATCTTGCTCATGCATATTTTCAAGCACAACTCTGAAAATGCGACAGCGGAAACTACATAAAATCCTTTCGTATAGAGCTTAATTTTAGGGACGGGAGCTGGCGAAAAAACGAATATTTTATCTTTTAATGTAGCCTCTTACATACATGATATTATGACCCCGAGCGTTGTTGTTCAGAACAGCTTCATGTACTTTAGTTCCATGGCTGATTTTGTTACATGTAACATATTTCAAGCTAACTAAATAATAAAGTGTTAGCTACCAACTATGGCGCTGGATCAGATTCGAACGTGTACAAATTTGTCACTATTTGTATAATCAGATAAAGGGATCAGTCATTTTCATCGTGAGAGTGACTTCCCTTTGTATTCACCTTGACCTACAGAACCGCGTTGTTCGAAAGGGGTGTTATGTGCATGAAAGGGAAGGGGAATGTTTAAGAGCAAGGTAAGTGTAAAACCGCATGCCATGTTACAATATATGTACAATAATCTATCTACATGTATTCAGTCACGAAATATATGACTATAGTTTTATGAATGAATCTCATGGTGGATATTTCTTCAGGCTAGCTGAAAGCACCTCGTTTCATAAACATGAGTACATTGCATGTTCACTGAGTATATGGGTCATTCTCAAAAAAAGTGAGTTTTTTAGTCCGAGTTGAATAACAATTAAAATATTTATTTTAGATATGTTTAAACACAAGTGTTTTTCGTAGAACATACCATGGTGTCTGAAAGTTAAGTTTCAGTATTTCTTATTAGGTATTTTATTTTAATTAAAACTGCTTAATTGCGGTTAAATTGAGCTGAAGGGTGTGTCCGTAACCCTATGTTTGCACATCAACATTGTTTAATGTTGCTAAAAATAAAAAATATTATGTAAATAATGTTTATATATTGTACATTACCTTTCTAACTCGTGATATAAACTTATCTTTTGAAGATACACTCTTTTATTTATATTGGTTTTTGGTAAGAAACACTTGTACATAAAAAAGTGTCTGTCCTGTTACCAGGATGGATCAAAACTGAAAAATAAATAATCCTTCAAGATTCCCATAATTCAAAATAACAGAAATACAGCTTACTTCCTGTACTATCATGGCAGCAGTGTCCTTCAAGTGAGAGAAGACCTTGGATAATTCTGCTTGACAGGGAAGTTTATTCCTATCATGAATACCCTTTTCTTATGTCTGTGCTGTTACTGCTCATTTTTGCCAAAACAAATATTTTTTTCTAAAACCATTTTTTCAGAATATTAGAAAATATGAACTGTTCACAATGCCATGTGGTCTCAACATTTCAAGGGAGGTCTCATTAAAAAACCCTGTAATTAATGTCAATTTGTCTATGCTGTTACTGTCTGTGCTGTTACCTTCAAACATGTAACAGGACAGACATTCCATGGTAACAGCACAGACTTATCATCATCTTAAACTGTCTTTCCTTGTTTAACCAATCAATAATATAATTACCATAATAACTCAAATAATTCCTTTTGAAAGAACACAGACATTCAAGAGGCTATAGTTGTACAAATCTTCCAAGCTGAATAAAAACAAGTTGCTCAAGACTTAAAAGTAACAGCAGAGACAAATATTGGTAACAGCACAGACATTTGGTCAGCTTTATCTAACTATTCTTGTCCAATCACTAAATATTCTAATTTTATGAAACATTAAGAGATATGTTTTCAAATTTATCACAGTTTAGAAGAAAACATATATACATAAAAAAAATAGACTACTTTGTTGAAGATAGTTATCTGATGAAAAAACAACAGAAGGGTGGAGAAGACAGGTGGTGTGGTGGAGAAGGGTGAGGTTGAGAAAAAGGTGGAGAGGACAGATGGTGTGGTGGAGAAGGGTGAGGTTGAGAAAAGTGTGGAGAGGACAGATGGTGTGGTGGAGAAGGGTGAGGTTGAGAAAAGTGTGGAGAGGACAGATGGTGTGGTGGAGAAGGGTGAGGTTGAGAAAAAGGTGGAGAGGACAGGTGGTGTGGTGGAGAAGGGTGAGGTTGAGAAAAGTGTGGAGAGGACAGGTGGTGTGGTGGAGAAGGGTGAGGTTGAGAAAAGTGTGGAGAGGACAGGTGGTGTGGTGGAGAAGGGTGAGGTTGAGAAAAAGGTGGAGAGGACAGGTGGTGTGGTGGAGAAGGGTGAGGTTGAGAAAAAGGTGGAGAGGACAGGTGGTGTGGTGAAGAAGGGTGAGGTTGAGAAAAGTGTGGAGAAGACAGGTGGTGTGGTGGAGAAGGGTGAGGTTGAGAAAAGTGTGGAGAGGACAGGTGGTGTGGTGGAGAAGGGTGAGGTTGAGAAAAAGGTGGAGAGGACAGATGGTGTGGTTGAGAAGGGTGAGGTTGAGAAAAAGGTGGAGAGGACAGGTGGTGTGGTGGAGAAGGGTGAGGTTGAGAAAAAGGTGGAGAGGACAGGTGGTGTGGTGGAGAAGGGTGAGGTTGAGAAAAGTGTGGAGAAGACAGGTGGTGTGGTGGAGAAGGGTGAGGTTGAGAAAAAGGTGGAGAAGACAGGTGGTGTGGTGGAGAAGGGTGAGGTTGAGAAAAAGGTGGAGAGGACAGGTGGTGTGGTGGAGAAGGGTGAGGTTGAGAAAAGTGAGAGTGACATTTTACTATCCGTTCCAGATGATACAGAAGAGTGTCTTGGAAAATGTGTGGTTGTGTTATATGATGGTTTTCCATATCCTGGATACATAGATGTTTCTACCTATGATATATATGTGGAATGCATGCACAAGCCTGGCAAAAAATGGGATCACAAATGATTCTTTTGGCCAAGACTCCTGCTGGACAAATGCTGGTACAAGCACGAGGACATTATTACCATCATTCCTGAACGAAAGAAGATTGAAGGCACTGCTTCCCACTTCAGTGTTGAAAACATTTACTGGGAAGCTATTACAGATATGATAAAACAGAAACAATAAACAACCTGTGGTTTCTGGGTGAATGAAAGGCACCATTTAATTCTGGCACTAATCAAATAATCATAGATACAAGTGAATTGTACTTTTAAGAAAACTATAATTCACCTTTTCAGACCGTTTATTTGAGTATTTGCGAATACAATTGCAAAAGAATACAGCTTCAACAGGAAATCTTCTGACAAGTTTTTTTTCTCCAGATTATGTTGATGTTTGACATGGATAAAGTTGGTTATTGTGTAGTTGCTTCATGACAAAAACTGTCACATGACTATTTAGTGTAAGTTTAAATCAATTTAAATTCTTTGTAATTCTAGGGATTAACCCCAAATGCAAAAGTTATTGTCTTTGGCGTTACTTCCGTCTGTGTTGTTACCTAACAGTATCCTACATTCAGATTACATAGTAGAAAATTCAGTTAATAACATCCATATGATCAGATACTGTTAATTAAGCAAAACATTTTCTTATTTGTCAGAGTTCAAAACTTTGAACTTCTGAACAGGATAGTTGACTGCAAACATAAGTTTGTCCGTCCTGTTACTTTCAATTGTCCGTCCTGTTACCGACCGGTTTCTATAGTTCAGATTACATACAAGAATATTCAGTTAATTACACCTTGTATGTTCAGGTGTAATCAATTGCACATACTTTTTTCGTATTTGTCAGATATTTCAAAATCTTGAAACTCCTGAATGTTATAGTTATCTGCAATCAAAGCCGATTGTCCGTCCTATTACATTCAATTGTCCGTCCTGTTACTACGTTGTCTGTCCTGTTACCAGCACTTAAAATAGAAATATACTGATTATTTATTTTTATTTTTCAGAAGAACATATTTGAATTCAAACATATATCATCTAATGAAGCATATGTGTCAAATATATGATGCAATAATCAGGGTATGTTTGTCATATTGGATTTGAATGAATTCAAATGTTTTCATTTGACTCAAATGCTGGACAAATCTGTCCATAAAATAATGTATCCAATCTCTTTTTAATTGTACTCATTGAAATATTAAACAATACATTTAAAAACAAGAACTGACATGATTTGTGTTGAACTTTGAAAAATATTGTTACAGAAAATATAACTGTTAACATTGTAACAGGACAGACATATTTTTCCTATTCAGTGTTAATTAATTATCATAATTAGGACATCATTGATTATTAAGGTGTCATTTTGCTTAACATTATTATTCAGAAGTTACTTTGTGTACTGAGTCATTAAAAAAGGAATTTTACAAAAGACAATTTTGATGTTTTTGCTTAGTTGAAATTCTGACATTTTTTGAGAATGACCCATATATGTGGCGCAGCTTAACTTGTTGGAAACCAATGTACCACACGGTTTAACCTCGGTTTGCCGGCACCCTGAATGTTATGATAAGAGATTAAATGTGCCAGCAATTTAGATGTTTATCTGGAGTATAGGGACTAGTGAACCCTGCTTCATTAACGGTGACACGTGGCTGACACGAATTGTACAATTGTTAAAAGTACAAATGCCACCCTAGGGGGTTACGAGAGACTATATCTTACACAAATGTAAGTGCTTTATAAAATAATGTAAAATGAGATAAAATTATACATACCGTATTCGACGTAATAAGCGCCCCGCTCTAATAAGCGCCCAAGGCGATATTTGCTGATACATTGGCTTGTGAACAACAATCCCAATTAGCCCCCCTTCCGATTTATCAATGTACACAAGACTTATTTATTCGTGTATAATACGCACGCGTGTGTTATATGCACCCTTTATTATGGGCAATTAAATTCTGGAAAAATGCATCTGTCGTATATAAACAGTTCAGGCTGTCAGCATAAACTACGAAATTTATCTTTCAACTCTGTTTTTTCAACCAAAGTAATATTCTAATAAGAGCCACCTATTTCTAATTTTGAGAGCGCCCTGGGCGCTTATTACATCGAATACGGTAATATTATAATCATAGTCACAGTTTAGGAATATAAATATTAAGCATGTAGCCTGCAACCTCGGGGTATCGCGGTACTTGTCATGTACGCTGAACGGAACAAAATGCACTCACTTACCGTTATGATTATTCGTGTTCTCTATATCAGATATCATTTATTTTATCTAACAATGCATATTTTACTGATAAAAGTTCATTATTTACATTAGTAGCTCCGAGTAAAAGCCGGGCCTCGCGCTCAGTTTGACAAGGGTGAGAACTCCATCGTATCGCGGTAGAGAGAAAAGTTGTGTATGTAGGTCCGAATTGGACAAAAAGAGGACATAATTCTACCAACCTCTTAGTATGATCATCCCAGATATCAGTGATTTGTCCAGACAAGTGCAAAGACAGCACCAGTAAAATTCGAAATGTGTTTTCAGCAATAGGTATTCAATGCATAATTATTTACCGAAAAGTAAGAGAAAAATATTTTTATAAGTCAACATCAAAATATCAGAAATGATATTTTAAAATTTAAAAAAAAAATTGGATGACAATAATTTGTCACAAAATGGAAAAATGTTAAAAGTCAACAATAAATATATAAAAAGCACTCCTAGTATGCCCAAAGTATGTATTTATCTTTTGGTTACTAGTGAAGAACGTATTTCTAAGTTGGGCATTATGGCCCTTATGATCTCCCAATAGATTCTGGGCACAGAGCGGGAAAAAATGTGCGGACTACGTAACTTCCGTTACCTTATTAGTCGCCATGAATATGCAGATGATCTAGCTAGTTCAGGTCGATAGAGAAAGTTTACTTGGGGAACTGCGGGTTATATCGTTGGCCATTGATAGATGGGGGTAAGGCAATATTACAACATATGCCAGAAATATGTATCAACGCATTAATAACTCCTTACTTACAGCAGACGGAACATTCCGAGGAAATTGAAATTGTTTACGAAGTGAGCACTTCCTGGTTACTCATTAGCATCAATAGACAGCTGCTAAGAGGCGTGTCCCGCGTGAACTACCGGAAATCACAAATGCCGCGATACGATGAATTTTCTACGCATAAACATTTTGAAGCACATGCTTCCTAAAAGTGGTAGGTTACAATGGTTATTTAAAATGGTGATATCTACAGGTGTATGATAGAACATATTCTTAAGATAAGGTGTACGAATATCGTCATAAAAGGGACAGTGTAAAAGAAAGTGGGTTTCGTCTTCAACTTGGTCTGTGCAATATTTACAAAAGCATTGTGTAGCCGGGATAGGAGGGGAGCAGTATCGGCCCGTTTCAATCTCCAGTTTTAGGGAACCACATCTCAGGGAAGCAAGTATCCATCGCTGGTATCTTGGGAGTCGAGTGTAACTCTCAGTGAACAACTCAGTCTTAAAAAGTTTGAAAGTTAACTTTGGTGTTGACTGGACGCTGTCTTTCCATCGCTGTTTGTCAATGGAGACAAGTTTGGATAACTTACATGAGAAATAAAATAACGAAAGTCATGTTGCCCTCTTTTAAATCCCATTTTAATCCTCATAATCCCCCTATTGTAGACTTTTAACCCAGAACAATAGGTGCCGGTGTCACGAAATATATTCGCCCCCAGAATAAAGTCTCCCCCCGGCGAATTTATACCGGTACAGTTCCGCCCCTCTCGAAATAAACTCTCCCCCACCCTACGAAATAAAATCTCCCCCCAGAATATTTCCGCCCCCGGTCGTTTTATAAATACTTGCCATGCAGTTCAATAGTTGATGTTATTTTGGGTTAGGTAATGTTGTAATCTATTTTTAGCCATTGATTCCATTACTTTGCATAAGTTTGAAGTTGAGATATTGGTCGATATGAGTTAGCTTGATTAGCTGGTTTATTAGGTTTAGGGATTGGTATGACTAGGGCCTGTTTCCAGGGAGTAGGATATAGTTTTAGGGGTTTTTTTTTATTTATTTGTTAAGAAGTTAGGTCTAATCCTGGGGCTGTGCCCTTTTTCCTGTTTTGGATTACGTAGAGGAGCTCCTCCATTTTGTAGGGTTGGTTTATTTCTAGATTGTTATTGTTTGGTTCTTTTGTAGGTTTGTTTTTTGTTTTAAGTTTATCTTGGAATTTTTGGCTGAAGTTGGTGTTACTGCTAACGGCCGAAAAGTGGTTGGCGAGATTATTTGCTTTTTGGGCGGGGTTGGTTGAGTTGTTAATGTTAGGTTTTTTTTATGTCGTTTTAAGCCTCTAATGACGTGGATTTTGCGCCAGACCGTTCTGGCATCTGTACGGTTATTTATACCTTCGCAGAATTTTTTCCAGTCTCTACTTTTGGCTAGTTGGACTAGTTTTTGAACCTGGTGGTTTAGTTCGTGGGCTATGTTTAGATGTTTCTATTTCCTCATTCCACCATGGTACCGTGGGTTTGCCTGATGTTTTGAAGGGGATGGAGGTTTTGGCTGCCTTTATTATATATTAGTCTGTTAGGTTTTTACAATAGGTTTCTGGGTCATTATTTTCTATTTCGTTTAAGTTAGCTTCGTTGCAGATATCTTGGAATTGGTCCCAGTTAGCTTTATTGTAATAGAATTTTGGTTCTTGGTTTTCTGTTTGGATTGGTACGTTTGTATTTACTATGGTTATGTTTATCGGGAAGTGGTCACTACCTAGCGGGACGTCGTGCACTTCCCATTGAGTACTTTGAGATAGATCTGCGGTGCATATGGTTAGGTCGATAGCCGACATTCTTTGGTTTATCTTATCGTAACTCGTGGGTTGGTTGTTATTTAGGAGTACTAGGTCGTTTGATTCTATCCATTCGGAGATTAATTTGCCATGATTATCTATTTTATCATCTATGCTCCATGTAGGATGGTGAGCGTTAAGTTTCCTAGGAATATAGTAGATTTATCGCTTATTTGAAGTAGTTTGTTTAGATCCTCAGGTTGGACTTTTTGTTCCGCCCAGTGGTATATATTGATGATGTTTATTTTTCGGTTATTTAATGTGATTTTAATGCAGTTGGCTTCTAGGTTTGGCGTGTCTATTTTTATTTCTTCGTAATTTATATCTTCCCTGATAAATATGATTAGTCCTCCTGCGGCTCTTATTGTTTTTGTTTTAGCTCTGTCAGTTCTAACTTAGTTGTAGTTAGGTAGTGTGGATTTGGATTTTTTTGAGAATTTGGTTTCCTGGATACAAGCAATGTGAGGGCCTTTATTTAGTTTAAATTGAGTTTTTAGTTCATGGCCGCGGGAGGTGAGTCCGTTGGCGTTCCACTGAAAAATATTTAGTCCTTCCATTATTGGGTTCGGGTGAATGGTGATTTAATTTTTAGTTTTTATTTTATTCGGTGACTTCTTTTAGGTGGAGGTTAAAGAGGAAGAAGGGAAGATCGGTTAATTTTATATTGAAGGCTACTTTGTGGAAGGATTTCATGCTAGCTTTTTGTGAGTTTTGACTATGCATGTATACTAGGAGTATTTAGGAGGTTATTTAGGTTTTGGGTGTTAGCTGGGGAGTTTTGCGGTTTAGTTATTTCTTCCTTTTTGGGGCTGAGAGGGAATTTTGGTTTGTTCTAGTTGGAGTAGTGTCTATTGTTTCCTCAGTAGTGGAGAAATCTTCATCATCGGTTAGATTAGGTTTAGCTGTTTGAGTTTCCATAGGACGAAAACACATTAAATGGCCTGGCGAAATACGCATCAGTCGGAATGCGCACGTTGAATCTCAAAAGTAAGTAAGTAAGTAAGTCAATAGTTGAGGGTATTGCCTAAAAGTCGGGCCAGCCGGGCCAAGACGGACCAAAGTGTTATTGGCTAATTTCTTCATTATCGGTGATCATACCTACATATCATTGATGCAACATAGACACATGAGATTTATGAACAAGCACCAACCAAAAATGAGATGTAAGCGTCGCTGATCTAGGTAACATGTAAAAGATCAATCGTTAAACGAAATAAGATTTGAAACGTATCAAATACTTCCAGCTATCCTGATACAAATTTCCATCTGTCGGCGTGGCGTTTATATTTATAGGAACGTACTATTGCTAAGTAAATACCACTAATAATTTTCGTGGCATCTCTCTTTTGAATTCCATGAGTAAAATTTTTGTATCAATACTTAATTCTAGGTTGGAGTATTTTGTTGAATCTCATCGAATTATCGGTGAATACCAGGGTGGTTTCAGACGTGAACATTCCACCTGTGATAACATTTTTATTTTAGTCTATGGCTCAGAAATTCATAACGCGCAAAAAGGGAAAATTTTATTGCGCATTCATATTTTTTCAGAAAGCCTTTGATAGAGTTAGTCATGATAAGTTATTATTTTTATTGTTACAAAATGGTATACATTGACAATTTTATAATGTTATCAAGAGTATGTATGATAATGTGAAATCTGCTGTTGTAGTTAATGGTGGTAGAAAATTATCAGAATATTTTTCTTGTACTGTTGGTGTTCGCCAGGGATGTACATTAAGTCCCCTGCTGTTCTCCATATTCATTAAAGAGCTTGTTGATTATATTAGCAAGTCTTTTGATGATGGTATATTTATATCCGAAGAAATGTATAATATTCTTGCTCTCCTTTTTGCTGATGATCTCATTCTTGTAGCAGACACCCCTCTTAGATTGCAAAAGCGATTAGATCAGCTTGCTGTTTATTGTTTTAAGTGGGGAATTGAGTTAAATATGGATAAGTCAAAAATAATAGTTTTTAAGAATGGAGGTAAACTTTCTAGATATGAGAATTGGACATATAATGGTGTTAAAATGGAAACTGTAAGTTTTTATAAATATTTGGGGTTGATGGTAACACCAAAGCTTGTTTGGACTAAAGCATGTAAAGTATTAACAGAGCAAGCTAGTAAAGCATTAATCCCAGTAAGGTCTTTGATAAGGAAATTTGATATTCCAGTGGAAAATTCATTTCAAATTTTTTACAAGAAAATTATGCCAATTCTTACATATGGTAGTGAAATATGGGGTTTTATGGAGAGGGAGAGTATAGAAATTGTTCATAGAAAGTTTTGTAAATTTATTTTGAATATTTCTTATAAGTTACCAAATGCAGTAGCCTATGGAGAATGTGGCAGACGTCCACTTAAAGTTGTATATTATGTCAAATGTATAAATATTGGTTACGGCTTATCGCCATGTCCAGAAGTAGGTACCCATATCAGTGTTATAAAATGCTAAGAAGTTGTTGTGATAGGAAACAACCTATTTGGGCCACTCATGTTAGAAATTTATTATGTTTTTATGGTTTTGGAGTAGTATGGGTATCGCATGAAGTGGGAGATGAGCAGTTATTTCTAACCATATTTAAGCAAAGAGTGTTGGATTGTGCAACACAGGATTGGCATTCAGATGTGGAACAAAAGAAAGTGCTTGTTTTTTATTCCTCATTTAAATCTTTGTTAGAATGTGAAAAATATGTGGTTTGTATGAATGTAACTAAATTTAGTAGAGCGTTGTTAAAATTCAGAAGTGGTTTTAATTCATTTGGAATCCAGAATGTTAGAAAAGGTAAATGTGTTAAAGAGGATAAAGAAGCAATTTGTTTTTTTTGTAATGTTCTTGAGAATGAAAATCATATTATATTTCAATGTCCTAGGTATGAAGATAGCCGAAAGGTTTTTCTAGAGGAGTTGAAAAAAAAGAATAAATCATTTGTTACTATAAATATGTTGTGTACATCAGATCAAATTGAGATATTATATTATTTCTCCAGATTTCTGTATACCATTTTCAGTATCAGAGGGGATGTCTAGTATTTTTACAGTTATCACTATATGAAATGTTTCAGGGTTCACTGTACTAAGAAAAGAAAACAACTAACTGAAGCGTCTGGAACATCTTAGTTTGTCAGATTTTTATAACACTTTATATAATCCCATCACTGTCAGTATGCTATCTGTTTCTATATTTATATTGAGGTTTATTAGCTAATAGAGCGCATCCAAAATATATTGTAACTATGGCCTTCTTTACTGAATAAAATTCTGTCTGTCTGTCAAATCCCACTTTATAATGTCACTGTTCATCGTATTTAAAGCAGACACGTTGGTTAAAGTAGACCTCTTCTCCCCATACTCCCCATACTCTCAACTGTCTCACAAGTGTTCGGTCCGACTTGGCCCGGGCTGTCAAAATCAACTTTAAACACACAGATGTATCATCAAATGTGTTTACATCTTTAGACAAGCAAATCACTTCTTACTTACTTACTTACTTACTTTGGAGATTTAACGTGAGCTTTCCGACTGATGCGTATTTCGCACACGGTCAAATCAGAGACGATGTTTATGTGCTAGTCGTTAGGTACAAAGATTGTTTAGTAACTTAAGAAGTTATTAACACGTGTCGTGTCAGCCCTATGCCATTCGCGATTGTCCACTTCCAGAAAACATCCTGTGTTGGTTTAACATGAATTAGTAAAGGTTCACTAGGGATGCCCAACACGTTAATTAATGAAAGAGGAGTAGTCAAAACACTGTCATTTCCTGCCCAGGATATCACACCCCTACACACTAAGGTCGGTGAGAAACATTCTCATCAAAGAAAACACAGTCAAGACTATAGATTCCCGTCGTCTAGCTACACATCCTGTGATGAATTAAAGGTTGAAGAATTTTAAACTGAACTGTCCTAAGTTTATATCTAAAATTTTGGAATTGGATACAGTGATAAAGTCTTATATCAATATGTAGACTCATAAATATTGGTTTTATGTTCTTATGAAATATCGCGTATTAGTGTAATATGCATGCTTAACCATTCATTGTACCGTTCTAAACCATGTAATATCTGTCAATCGGGTGGGAAAACAGCCCAATCCTCGCTCTATAAAGGACTATGTCAATCATTTTGCAAGTTGAAATGACCCCTGATACTTTATGAATACTTTATGACAGTTTATGGAGTCAAAATCAATGCTGATTTTTCATAAACTTAATGCTTCGTACTATAGCATGGTGTCTCTTCAGTGCTGAATAAAGATTGAAAATACATCAGTCAGTCAAAGATGAAGGAGTTCTTGAGAATTAGTTCATATTTTGTTCTTAGACTTACATTCGATTGTGTTCACATGTAGACTCAAACTGGTATATTAAAAAAATGTATATAGACAACAAAAACTGTATTAGAAACAACAAACTCTGTATTTATGGATAGCACTTTCATAAGCATGATAGCATATTTTGGAAAACAAATTCAAGGTCAATTGCTTCAATACAACATGTTCATTGGACATAATTTCTAGTTTAAATATGTTTATCTAATTTCCGATTATCATTCTTAGTTTTACTTTTTCTCTTCGGCTGCGGTGATATCCATCCGAATCCAGGACCTTTGCATAGTCCAGATTTAAAGATTATATATCTAAACGTACGCAGTCTTAAAGACAAAGTAGATTTTATCAGTGCTGAATTAGATAGTTATGATGTTGTATGTTTAACAGAAACCTGCTTGCACCATGATATTCTAGCCACTGATATTACACTGATACCATTTTCAAATCGTAGCCTGTATTAAGGAATATATTTTAGATCTGAAATCAGAGTATATCGGACAGCCTGAGCTTGAGGCGCGCGTGGGTATGTTGACAGTTTTTACGTAGTTAGTGGTAAAACCGAATGTTTGCGAGGATTACTAAGATTCCTGAGTTCTGTTACAACAGTAACCGTACATGTATTTGTTACATTAAGTCATTTCATTCAAATTTGTTTGGTGTGATTATGTCTTATAATTATTTTAGGATGGAAGGTACAGTTACCAAATAAAATATGCTGAAATATCAATTCATTATGACCATATTTCATAATCTATTTTTTAAAGTAACCCTCCTTACATTAAAGATAACTATTTAAAGAATATAGTACTGAAAGACATTGCAACAAACCGAATAATCAGGGGGGAGACTTTATACTGAGGGGGGCGCGAAACATATCCGCCCGGGGGAGATTTTATTTCAGAACAGATTCTCCGGGGGAGAATCTGTACCGGTATAAACTCTCCGGGGGGAGAATTTGTACGGGGGAGAGTTTATACCGGGACACCGGCAAACCGAGGTGTCCCCGTACCACACACGCACAATAGTGGGTAACAATAGGAGGGATTACCTACAGCCTGTTGCATGTCTATATAGAGAAAATTACAAGCCCTAATCCCTATCTGTCAGATTCATAAAATGTGTGCAGCGTTGATTGTCGCCGGACACTCCTTCCTGCAGAAACGCCAATGTATGGTGGCGTTTCTTATGTTCTTAATTCGGAATCTGTGTCCGTTGAAAACTAAGTATGACTTGCAAATGCCATTTTATACACTTCCAAGATTGCCATCAATCACTAATATATAATTTTAATCCTCCCTATGCATTTAATCATGTACGTGAGAAAACTGTTCCCCTATTATCGTCAAATAACAGTTAGACACTGAACAGAGTTCACCCTCAGAAGAGGGTTCACTTTAATGATGCAGACTATACTAAGCGATTAAGTGATCTGTGTCTCTTAATCCCCTATAACAACATTTGGGGGGTTAAACCTACATGACTAGCCAATAACTTTAAGAAGCTCAGGGGTTGTTTTGTAACCAGTTACCGCGCATAAAACCTCTGCAACAGATCCTAGTGCTTATAAAGGTAAAGTTATGCAATATTTGAAACAAAACCACAGACAATAAATAGTACGTAGTAAGACCACTTTGTAGTTACAAATAAATGAGATTAGCTGACATATATAATACGTTATCACACACGCGTGCTGGAAGGTTAAACAAAAGGGACGAAGAGGTGTTTCACTGGATTTTGTTTCCAAGGTAATACATATTCTATTGCCGTAAGGACCCAAACACATTTTAACCAAATCTACCCAGAATAAATAAGTGGTATTAAATCTGTTGATAATATAATTGGTTTGATCTCGTTTGACTCGAAGTCTCTTCAGTGGGATATTGCTAAAAGCGGCGTAAAACCACTCACCCACTCACTCACTTTTATTATTGTGGCTAATTCCTGGGTAGAAAACAAGTCTACTGATGTTATCACTGCCACTAATGAAGGATAAACTCTCGGTATTATTCATGAAAGTGTGTTTTTACTTATTAACAAACAAGAGAGAGAGAGAGAGAGAAGTTTTTGAACAATTGTGAAAACAATGCCGTTTCAGACATTGCAAATCGACAATGGCTGCGTTTGGACGCACCGTTTGTCGAATATAAGACCATCAACATTTTCCAATAACATATATCCAATTTATATACCGGATTTTTTTTGTGGAGTCAGGTTCAATGAACTACATACTACCTGTGATTTATTTTTTTTGAAGAGTGTATATGACGGCATGTATCTGAGTATTTACGTGATTTCCTTTTGAGTAATGATTTGACACTGTAAATAACGGTGTTTGAAATGAACAAAGACTATTTAGTAAGCTCGTAGTACTGCATCATACTGATGATAGTTATGATTGCGAAAAAAAACCCAGTTGATCTTAAAAGGCATTGGTAATGTTTCAAGATTATTGTAAAATAAACAACCTCAAAATCATTGGCAGTAAAACCAAAGTCGTGTTTGCAAACGATCTGTCAGCGACTGGGCATAATAACATAGGCGTACAATTTTTTAATTAGAAAAAAATATTGTTCTGAATAACGATCCAGATAGTTTATTTAAGAATGTAATGTTCGCGATGATGAACAACATGTATTGTTTGTTTGTTTGTTTTTCAACGTCGGACTTTGCAATCTTCCAGCTATATGACGGCGGTCTGTTAATAATCGACAAGCATGGGTTCCCGAAGACCTATTCTAACAAGGATGTTCACGGGTTCATGTGATTTATAATAGTCCGCCTTATGACAGGGAGGAATATGTTTATTCCAAGTGTCAAGAGCCAATGCTTTGACTTAGAAAGACCCTGTCACTCAAGTAACTCCGATATAATATTAAACTTTGCTTTATATTTTATTTCTGTATCATCAATAACAAATCTGAATATGTTTTGTAACACTTATGTACTGTTAGGTAATATATTTCTACTATGGGCCATATGCCTTTTATACAACTATATCATCTTGTATAATTTGTTTAAATTACCAGATTAACAACGCTCTGAATGTACACTAAGTCTAATTCTTCCTCTTCCAGTCATATGACCGTATCTTCTCTAACAAGCAGCCCCAACCGTATTGCGCATCCGTGTGACGATGGCCACGGACTACCGCATGAACAGTTGTTGAATGAGGCCAACTTGAATGTGTCCAGCGTTGTCGGCTAGACGCGGTCCTGCTATCTCGCAAGAGCATGACTGCGTTCTCGGGTTTCGTTAAAAGATCATTTCTCGGGACGTTGATAATAGGCCTTGTTTTCACTGGAGGTATACTATTCACAGGAAAGCTGGACCAGTTGCTGTCTTTACGAAACATTACTGCACAGACAGTTAATACGACACAGTACTATTTGACAACAACACAGACCCCAGTGAATAAGAAGTCACTTCCGGAATGTCAAGAGACGCCCCCAGGTATAAGTAAGTACAGGTATTGTAACAATTGTTTCCTTAAGGCCTATCCTAATTGGGTCGCTGTAATCTTAAATGCGACGTTTACCTCCATGATATCTCACCTCACCTTAAACCAACTGGACATCGTCCCATTTATTCTCAGCGTGTATTATTGATAGCGATTGTCGCGTCAGTGTTATCTTAAAACTTGATTTGCTGTTTATTCTCACTATGTCTTAGTTAACATATGAATTGAATCCTAGAATAGACATTTTCGCGTTGTCGCCTACAGAAACAAACAAAGAGCGTTACAATATAGATATTTTGGGGATTTGACTTTTCTTGATAGAGTACACATTTTGGTACTTTCTTTGGTGGAGTCCCATCTGGGATTCGAACCTACACCGTGTTAGTGTTAAGATCGAAGTAGAATGATCAGTTTTTACAATTTCTTTGTATGAAACTTGACTTCCGGGTTACAGAGATTATCTTAGCTTTGACATAACGGCACTGTTCCATTAATCAGGTAGGGATTGTCTGAGCTAGTCACTTCTACACCGAATAACAAATGTGGCGTGTGGCAAATGGGACACAACCACTAGTTTAACTGTAGGTTAATCTGTGCGTCGAGTATTATTTGGTATTTATTTATTGAATAATGCATAAAGGCCAAAGATCAGTGTACAATGTATAATAATGAGAATATCACAAATCCACACCCTAAAGAAGATTAAAGTGCAACGTTGTTGCCCCGGTAAATAAATTAATGTGCACTCGAATTTCATTCTCAACTCGATATACAGCCCGATCTGCCTTATGAGGAGCTGGAACAATCACATTACATTTACTTGTTTTGCAGCTGCAGCTGAAATTAAATAAATATCTCGTCTCCATACAAAATCCCAGCCCCCTGGTTTATTTATTGTTTTGTATGTCCATGGGGGAGGGGATTTGTGTAGTTGGTTGAGCCTTTCTTGTGATATTAGTTGTTTTAATGATAGATTTACATTCCTGTTTGCTGTATGGAAGTAGATAGCTGGTGACAGCTCGTGTAGTGTTGGGAGGTTGCTGTGAGGACGAGACCTGCACGATTAACAGTGTCAGGTCGTATTGCATGACAAACATGCCGGTGTCGTTTGAAGGGATATGGGATTTCATATTCGCTTTGATTAGTTACCGTGTCACCATTCTGTGTTCTCATTGAGCAAGCTATACCCGTGTGTGTGACACAGGTATAACACATGGACTGTGTTCTCCGTGAGCTGGCGATACATGTGTGTGTGACACAGGTTTGACACTTGAACTGTGTGTGTGACACAGGTGTGACACATGAATTGTGTTGTCCTTGAGCTGGCGATACACGTGTGTGTGACACAGGTGTGACACTTGAACTGTGTGTGTGAAACAGGTGTGACACATGAATTGTGTTGTCCTTGAGATGGCGATACACGTGTGTGTGACAGAGGTATAACACATGAACTGTGTTCTCCGTGAGCTGGCGATACACGTGTATGTGACACGGGTATATGAGACATGGATTATGGCTATGTATGGTGGCCGAGAGGGGACATCGCTTCCTCGCACGTGTTATGTGTTTCTACGCAATAAGAAGTATATACACTACTGCCTAGAAGTTTATTACCCTTACACGCATGGGCAACGCGTGACGCAACCCGTGTGCAACCCGTCCGTCACGCGTTGAACACGGGTGTGCACCCCGTTCGCTATTCGTGTGCAACGCGTGACACACTCGTAAGAGAGGGAACAAACTTTTGATCAAAGGAGGACCCATGTTAAGCTGAGATTTGAAGTACTAACAAGGAGAGCATTTTTTTTATATTTTGACGATTTGTGATATGTACTTGCTGATGTCTCATTTTCAGATGTGATTTTGTTGGAAAATATGAGTGATCAATCTGTTCCATATTATTTATACGACCGTTGGCTTCTACTGATCTTTTACGATGGATTGTTGCACGCATACATGTACCTAGTCCACAGTGGTAACACATAGTCAATATCAAATCCAGAACTTATTGTTAGAGAACGAATTGTTAGATTACACGTGCACAGCTGGTAAAGGAGGACGAGCTTGTACAAATAAAATACAAAGGACAATCTAGAAACGTAAAATGTATGGATCTAGGATCTGTATGTTTGCAAATTAATATTGATATTTCAGAGAGGCCTATTTCAAAGTGGAACAGTTAGTAGATGGTATTATATTGACAGTAGTTTAATCAAGGCTTTTGATGTTGGAGTATATGGAATGATATTGCAGTATGTTGGAGAATATAGAATGGTACTGTTATATGTTGGAGTATATGGAATGGTATTGTGGTATGTTGGAGAATATAGAATGGTTTTGTAGTATGTTGGAGAATATAGGATGGTATTGTAGTATGTTGGAGAATATGGAATGGTAATGTGGTATGTTGGAGAATTTAGAATGGCATTATAGTATGTTGGAGAATTTAGAATGGTGTTGTAGTAAGTTGGAGAATATTGAATGGTATTGTAGTATGCTGGACAATACAGAATGGTATTTGTAGTATTTTAGCTTTCTGTCGTTGATAATACAGAACGACTTGCTGTGTACATCTTGTGTTTGTCTTTAATTGTTACATTCTTTGTTCCAAGTGAGTGAGTTTGGTTTTACGCCGCTTTTAGCAGTTTTCCAGCAATATCACGGCGGTTTTGTTCCAAGAGTAGAGGTTGTATATCAATGGGTGACTGATAAGCAGTGATGACACCAGGTGTTCGCAACAAATAAGTCATATACAGCTGTTACACGCGGGACATATGTAGTGACGGTGATCATGGATCAAGTAGATCTAGAAAGGTTAGTTTTATCGGCACACAGCTTATGTATACGGCACACACCCAAACCATTAAACAAGTAACATATTTTTAACAGAAAGTCAATAGAACTGAGACTGTATAGTAACATCACCTTTTGAATTGAGTTTGTATAAAATGACAGTTACTATTTCCGAGAAACCTTTATTCAAACGGTTAATATCTACTGTTACGAGGTGATTTCCAAATCATATCCTGGGTTTCATTGATTACCTTAAAGTATCAAAAAGTAACAAAAAGACCACAATATGCACTTACTTACTTACTTACTTTGGAGATTTAACGTGCGCTTTCCGACTGATGCGTATTTCGCACACGGGCCCGGCCAGGCCATTTAATGTGTTTCCGAAAGGGGCGAAAGTGGTATGTGCAACCCAAGAGGGGGGTTTTAGGGGTTGCTTATATAGAATTTGGGAATTTTGAGATTTGGAATAGATGCCGATGGGATTGGGGAGGAGAACTAAGGGAGCTGGGTATGGTGGATGTTTGTTTTATTTATGTGATTTTGATTTGGTAGGTTATTGTGTTTTTAGATGCGTTTTATTAGTTCCGTTTTTATTAAGAATACGCCTAAGGCCTTGAAGTTTTCTAGTTTATTTTGTGGGTTTAGTATTGCTTCTAGAGTTAGAGCCTTGTTTAGATTGAGGGTGGTTTGTAATGCGGTTCGATGTGTTAGGTAGTGTGTGCAGTGGATGAGTGCGTGTTCTGGGGTTTCTGGTTGTTTGCAGTGTGGGCAGTTACCTGTAGTGTGTTTTTTATATTTTTTTAGGTGGTTATTTAGGTTGGATTGACCTGTTTGGAGTTTAGTGATTACTCTGTCGATTTTTTTGGATGGATGGAGAATTTTTGGTTTGGTTAGTGGTTTGCTGAGCACTTTTTTGATTTGGCTATTTGAGTTTAGATATAGGTTATGCCATTTTTGGGATTTTTTGCTTGTTTACACTTTTAATTTCTGATTTTGAGATGGGTAAGTTTAAGCTTATTTCTGGGATTTTGAGGGATAGTTTAGCTGCTTTATCGGCGTTTTCATTACCGTATATTCCTACGTGGGCGGGTATCCGCAAGAAGGTTATTTGTTTGCCTGCCTTAGTTAGGTCGTTGGAGCTTTTAGGTATTTGATTTATTAATTTAGGTCGGTTTTTGGTATTTTTGTTTTGGAGGGCTTGCAGTCCACTTAGGGAGTCGGTAAGTATTAGGTTTTTTTTTGGTTTTTTGGATTCTTGATTATGGAGGGCTGAGGCCATGCCCATTAGTTCTGCCGTGAATATTGATTGGTTGTTTGGGAGTCGGAAGGATTGTGTGGTTTTAGTTGGTTGTGTGGTATGGACTCCGAAACCTGTGTGTTTGGAGGTCGGATCTGAGGATCCGTCCGTGTAAATGTGACACCAATTTGGCCAATTTTCGTGTATGTATGCTAGTGTGGTAGTTTTAGCTATGTTTGGGTCGGTTTGTTTATTTATTTGGCTAGCTAGTGTTGTGTCTAGTTTGGGTATTTTAAGTTTAGGGGTGAAGATATTTGATTATTTGCAGTTTTGTTTAAGATTTTTAAATTACGACCAAAATATCCCTCCATATATATACAGTGTATATACCCGTTATTTTAAACTCACTCAATTTGTCTGTTTGGAAAGGTATAGTAATCAGTGATTTATGTCCACATCAAATAATTTAGCCATATCTGTTAAGCTGAACACAGTTCACTTCATTGGTTCAGTTTGGCTCACAGTGGGTCACAGCTAAGTCATCAAGTAGCTCAGATAATCAGAACAGGCTATAGCTGGCAAGTCACTTGACCGTACAAGTTAATCTCCCCAGCCTGCTGGCAAAGTGAGAGTAAACCATTACAGTATCTGTTCTTTGTACTGACTGAAACAAATGTTATGATGTATGTTTGTGTTATCAGAGTGAAGAACGGGGTGTTTTATTTATGTAAAACAAACTATTTTGACGGGTGAATTCATGACCATTGATCTCATTTGTAAACTATGTTGAAGTTTATTCATTTTGTTCATACACAACTATATTGTTCATCAAAGAGATGGTATAAATTAGATGGCTGTTATAAGTCGACCGTTTAAATTAGAAAAGAGAAAATATTACTCAGTATTGTTAAATTTGAATCACAACATTTGCTCGAAAAAGAGTTACATATTATATATAATTTAAATGAGACCTGCGCAGTATTAATAGAATGGGTTATAGAAAATGTTACACGTATAAATATGAAATATTGAAAAAAATTACATACATGTGAATATATGTGAATATGTAGTGATGCCACAAAATGGTTGTAAGTGATAAGCATACATGGAAAAAACACATTCACAGACACAACCCATCTATGTCCCATAGCTATACACATATGCCCACTCAGGACCCACTTAGGGCCTATGGACAAACACGAAAGAATCCACAAAGGGTTACCCAGTTAGGACCCATTTCCCAGTCCACATCATATTACAGTGGGCCTGTACATGTACCTCAGTCACCTCATCTCACTTCAGGCCTTAACAGGAGAAATGCCACTAAGTCTACGCAGGGAACAGCTAAGCTTAAATTTCTGCGCAGCGTCCCAATCAAACCCTCTCATCCAAAACTTAATAAACCAAAACATCAGCCCCAAAAACCAAGCTCTAGCTCGTAAACACCCCTTACTTACCCCAATATCCCAAAGAATAACAAACTACCTAAATGAATACCAAATTAAAAATCTTAAACAAAACTGCAAACAATCAAATATCTTCACCCCTAAACTTAAAATACCCAAAATAGACACAACACTAGCTAGCCAAATAAATAAACAAACCGACCCAAACATAGCTAAAACTACCACACTAGCATACATACACGAAAATTGGCCAAATTGGTGTCACATTTACACGGACGGATCCTCAGATCCGACCTCCAAACACACAGGTTTCGGAGTCCATACCACACAACCAACTAAAACCACACAATCCTTCCGACTCCCAAACAACCAATCAATATTCACGGCAGAACTAATGGGCATGGCCTCAGCCCTCCATAATCAAGAATCCAAAAAACACAAAAAAATCCTAATACTAACCGACTCCCTAAGTGGACTGCAAGCCCTCCAAAACAAAAATACCAAAAACCGACCTAAATTAATAAATCAAATACTTAAAAGCTCCAACGACCTAACTAAGGCAGGCACACAAATAACCTTCTTGTGGATACCCGCCCACGTAGGAATATACGGTAATGAAAACGCCGATAAAGCAGCTAAACTATCCCTCAAATTCCCAGAAATAAGCTTAAACTTACCCATCTCAAAATCAGAAATTAAAAGTGTAAACAAACAAAAAATCACAAAAAATGGCATAACCTATATCTAAACTCAAATAGCCAAATCAAAAAAGTGCTCAGCAAACCACTAACCAAACCAAAAATTCTCCATCCATCCAAAACAATCGACAGAGTAATCACTAAACTCCAAACAGGACACACCAACCTAAATAACCACCTATAAAAATTTAAAAAAACACACTACAGGTAACTGCCCACACTGCAAACAACCAGAAACCCTAGAACACGCACTCATCCTCTGCACACACTACCTAACACATCGAACCGCATTACAAACCACCCTCAATCTAAACAAGGCTCTAACTCTAGAAGCAATACTAAACCCACAAAATAACCTAGAAAACTTCAAGGCCTTAGGCGTATTCTTAATAAAAACGGAACTAATAAAACGCATCTAAAAACACAATAACCTACCAAATCAAAATCACATAAACAAACAAACATCCACCATACCCAGCTCCCTTAGTTCTCCTCCCCAATCCCATCGGCATCTATTCCAAATCTCAAAATTCCCAAATTCTATATAAGCATCCCCTAAAACCCCCCTCTTATGTTGCACAGACCACTTTTTTTCGCCCCTTTCGGAAACACATTAAATGGCCTGGCCGGGCCCGTGTGCGAAATACGCATCAGTCGGAAAGCGCACGTTAAATCTCCAAAGTAAGTAAGTAAGTAAGTGTACCTCAGTCAAAGTAGTACGCGTGCCCATGTAAAACTACTGAGTAATTATAAGTAATGTAAACACCGCTTTGGACAGCAATAGGTTTTATTTTAGAGGTTTACAGGAGCAGTAATTCTAATAATTGAACATGAACAAAGCTACTTTTCTTAGGACATTTAGGAAACGAGAAAAAAACACTTTTATTTAATATTCATTTTGGCTCACGGACTTCCTAATGGCTGCAGTTTATCTTAAAATGGGAAGAATCATCAATTTCACTCATGTTTGCCATTGCTTCACTTTACGCAACGTGTTTGATTTAAACACAACGATCTGTGACACTATAAAGTGGCATTTAGGTCGATGAAATATGTTTCTAAATATCTTTACGCTTTCAATGATACGTATGTGATGTTTTAGTTGGTTTTGACAAAGCCCAACCAAACGCTTCTGATGGTGAGGAAAAGTGGCTCTACTGTAAAGGACTTTTATTGTACCATGTGGTGTCACACTATAATGTGGTAGGTTGGTGCATATATTTGATCAATCAAAACGCATTTCCACATACACCTGTGATGTTTTAGTGTTTTTTGTTTGGCTGAGTCAATCCTGTACAAACGTATTTCTGATTATAGGGTGATGAGTGTTTTGAAAATATAAAATGCTTCACGCCAATGAGCGTATTGTCAAGAGTATTTATTGTAACGTTATAAACTATAAGGCATACCAGTCATCTATGTCAAGCAACATATTAGATGAAGCATGTGTATGTCTTTAGTGGGTTGTCTATAAATACATGCTTTAAGTGAGTGAGTATGGTTTTACGCCGCTTTTAGCAGTATTCCAGCAATATCACGGCGGGGGACACCAGAAATGGGCTTCACACATTGTACCCATGTCGGGAATCCAACCCGGGTCTTGCGCGTGACGAGCGAACGCTTTAACCACTAGGCTACCCGACCGCCCCTGCTTGAAGTGAGAGTATGTAGACACTTTAGTTTATGTTAAGTTAATGTTCTGTATAAAGACACTTTTATGAATGCATATTTCCTTTTATTTGTATTCTTAGTAACTTTAACAGTGCTAGAAGTGGGCATTGCCTAAAAGTCGGGCCGGGCCAGGCCAAGACGGGCCAAAGTGTTACTGGCTAATTACTTCATTATCGGCGATCGTACCTACATATACTTGATGCAACATACACACATGACATTAATGAACAATCACCAAACAAAAAAGTGCACCATAAATAAGTAATTCGGAGTAAATCGCTTGAAAACCAGAAAGTTGAGCAGTGTGTAAGCGTCGCTGATCTTGGTAACATGTAAAAGAGCAATCGTTAAACGAAATAAGATTTGAAACGTATCAAATACTTCTCGCTATCGTGATACAACGTTCCATCTGTGCGCATAGTGTTTATATTTATAGGAATGTTCTATATATAAGTAAATACCACTTTATAATGTCACTGATCGTCGTATTTAAAGCAGACACGTTGGTTAAAGTAGACCTCTTCTCCCTAAACTCTCAACAGTCACACAAGTGTTCGGTCCGACTTGGCCTGGGCTGTCAAAATCAACTTTAAACTCACAGATGTATCATCAAATGGATTCACATCTTTAGATTAGTATTATATCTACCTAAATACCACTTTATTATGTGACAGTACATCGTTTTTAAAGAAAACAAGGTGCTCAAAGTCAAGCATTTTTACTGTATTTTCTTAAGAAAATCTATGTCAGAAGCGTTCGGTCCGACTTGGCCCGGGCTGTCTAAATCAACTTAAACTTCACAGATGTATCTTCAAATGGATTCACATCTTTAGATTAGTATTATATCTACCTCAATACCACTTTATTATGTCACGGTACATCGTATTTAAAGAAAACAAGGTGCTCAAAGTGAAGCCCTTTTCCCTCTACATTCTCAACATAGTCTCTATCAGAAGTGTTTGTCTTGTGTTGGGTCCGACTTGGCCCGGGCGATCAAAATCAACTTTAAACACACAGACGTATCTTCAAATGTGTTTACATCTATAGATTAGTGTTATATCTACCTATATACCACTCTAAAATTTCACGGTACATCGTATTTAAAGAAAACAAGGTGCTCAAAGTCAAGCATTTTTACTCTATTTTCTTAAGAAAATCTGTCAGAAGTGTTCGGTCCGACTTGACCCGGGCTGTCAAAATCAACTTAAACTTCACTGATGTATCATCAAATGGATTCACATCTTTAGATTAGTATTATATCTACCCAAATACCACTTTATAGTGTCTCAGATCGCTGTACTTAAAGAAAACAAGGGGCTCAAAGTGAGCCTTTTTCACTCTACATTCTCAACATAGTCTCTATCAGAAGTGTTTTGCTTGTGTTGGGTCCGACTTGGCCCGGGCTGTCAAAATCAGCTTAAACCTCACAGATGTATCATCAAATGGATTCACATCTTTAGATTAGTATTATATCTACCGAAATACCACTTTTTTAGTGTCTCAGATCGCTGTACTTAAAGAAAAAAAGGTGCTCAAAGTGAAGCCCTTTTCACTCTATATTCTCAACATAGCCTCTATTAGAAGTGTTTTGCTTATGTTGGGTCCGACTTGGCCCGGGCGATAAAAATCAACTTTAAACACACAGACGTATCTTTAAATGTGTTTACATCTATAGATTAGTATTATATCTACCTAAATACCACTTTATTATGTCACGGTACATCGTATTTAAAGAAAACAAGGTGCTCAAAGTCAAGCATTTTTACTCTATTTTCTTAAGAAATTCTATGTCAGAAGTGTTCGGTCCGACTTGGCCCGGGCGGTCAAAATCAACTTAAACCTCACAGACGTATCATCAAATGGATTCACATCTTTAGATTAGTATTATATCTACCTAAATACCACTTTATAGTGTCTCAGATCGCTGTACTTAAAGAAAACAAGGTGCTCAAAGTGAGCCCTTTTCCCTCTACATTCTCAACATAGTCTCTATCAGAAGTGTTTGGCTTGTGTTCAGTCCGACTTGGCCCGGACAGTCAAAATCAACTTAAACCTCACAGATGTATCATCAAATGGATTCACATCTTTAGATTAGTATTATATCTACCTAAATATCACTTTATTATGTCACGGTACATCGTATTTAAAGAAAACAAGGTGCTCAAAGTGAAGTCATTTTCCATCTACATTCTCAACATAGTCTCTATCAGAAGTGTTTTGCTTGTGTTGGGTCCGACTTGGCCCGGGCTGTCAAAATCAGCTTAAACCTCACAGATGTATCATCAAATGGATTCACATCTTTAGATTAGTATTATATCTACCGAAATACCACTTTTTTAGTGTCTCAGATCGCTGTACTTAAAGAAAAAAAGGTGCTCAAAGTGAAGCCCTTTTCACTCTATATTCTCAACATAGCCTCTATTAGAAGTGTTTTGCTTATGTTGGGTCCGACTTGGCCCGGGCGATAAAAATCAACTTTAAACACACAGACGTATCTTTAAATGTGTTTACATCTATAGATTAGTATTATATCTACCTAAATACCACTTTATTATGTCACGGTACATCGTATTTAAAGAAAACAAGGTGCTCAAAGTCAAGCATTTTTACTCTATTTTCTTAAGAAATTCTATGTCAGAAGTGTTCGGTCCGACTTGGCCCGGGCGGTCAAAATCAACTTAAACCTCACAGACGTATCATCAAATGGATTCACATCTTTAGATTAGTATTATATCTACCTAAATACCACTTTATAGTGTCTCAGATCGCTGTACTTAAAGAAAACAAGGTGCTCAAAGTGAGCCCTTTTCCCTCTACATTCTCAACATAGTCTCTATCAGAAGTGTTTGGCTTGTGTTCAGTCCGACTTGGCCCGGACAGTCAAAATCAACTTAAACCTCACAGATGTATCATCAAATGGATTCACATCTTTAGATTAGTATTATATCTACCTAAATATCACTTTATTATGTCACGGTACATCGTATTTAAAGAAAACAAGGTGCTCAAAGTGAAGTCATTTTCCATCTACATTCTCAAAATAGTCTCTATCAGAAGTGTTTGTCTTGTGTTGGGTCCGACTTGGCCCGGGCGGTCAAAATCACACTTTAACACACAGATGTATCTTCAAATGTGTTTACATCTATAGAATAGTGTTTTATCTACCTACATACCACTTTATAATGTGACGGTACATCGTATTTAAAGAAAACAAGGTGCTCAAAGTCAAGCATTTTTACTGTATTTTCTTAAGAAAATCTTTGTCAGAACTGTTAGGCCCGACTCGGCCCGGGCTGTCAAAATCAAGTCCTTCCCCTTTTGACAGCCCGGGCCAAGTCGGACCGAACACTTCTGACATAGATTTTCTTAAGAAAATACAGTAGAATTGCTTCACTTTGAGCCCCTTGTTTTCTTTAAATACGATGTACCGTGACATTATAAAGTGGTATATAGGTAGATATAACACTAATCTATAGATGAAGATACATATGTGTGTTTAAAGTTGATTTTGACCGCCCGGGCCAAGTCGGACCCAACACAAGCAAAACACTTCTGATAGAGAAAATGTAGAGGGAAAAGGGCTTCACTTTTGAGCACCGTGTTTGCTACTACAATATGAGACACTAAAGTGTTATATAGGTAGATATGATATTATAATTAGTCTATAGATGTAAAGTATGTGTTGTAATTTTAGAAGCGCTTTGACAGTTATTAACACGTGTCGTGTCAGTCCTATGACATTCGCGAATATCCACTTGCAGAAAACATCCTGTGTTGGTTTAACATGAATTAGTAAAGGTTAATTAGGTATGCGAAACACGTTAATTAATGAAAGAAGAGTAGTCAAAATACTGTCATTTCGAATTCCTGCCCAGGACATCACACCCCTGCGCGCTAAGGTCGGTGAGAAACCTTCTCATCAAAGTAAAGACACAGTCAAGCCACTGACTTTTCGGTATGAACTCACGGTATGTAGCTATAATTATAAGTGTATTACATTGCTGAAGATACATTTTTATTCAAACTCAATTAAATGAGCAAAACTATCCATTTCTGGTTATTTGAGATCTGCCTAGCTATGCACGTTTCGTTTTATTATTCTGCAATCCATTTTTAGTATTACCCGCTGGCCCGGCCCGGCCCGACTTTTCTTGGCCCGACTTTTAGGCAATCCCCTAGAAGTGCTTTAGCAGTTATTAGCACGTGTCGTGTCAGTCCCCTTGACATTCGCAAGTATGCACTTCCAGAATAAAAACATAAAATGTTAATAAGGGAGGCCCAACACGTTAATTAATTAAAGAAAGGTCATCAAAAAGAAACCCTGACACTTCCTGCCCAGGACATCACACTTCATATACTAAGGTCAGTGAGAAACCTTCTCACATGCACATCTGAAACAAAACACATAGAATCAAGACACTGGCTGTTCTGTGGACTCTCGGTATGTGGTCATAGTCATCACTTATAGTTATATATATAACCCGATTCCTCAAGCAAAACTGTACATTTGCAGACACTTGAGATATATTTGTCCAGATATACACGTTTTCTGCAATCTATTTTTAGTATTGGCCCGACCCGGCCCGACCCGGCCCGACTTACAGGCAATCCCAGCATCTCCTCCAATCAGCGCCCTTGGTGACAAAAGGACCTTTTTGTGTTATGACAAGTAACACGTGCTCACACAAATTACCGATTCACGGAGAGGCGCAAGGGTTGTCTGTAATGTTTTAATTACAAACTGGCCCGTATTGAATATAAACAGACTTGTGGCGTTACCTTTTAATGTCCCATATGTCATACTGACCGGGCATTATACATATCTACCAGCAGCAATTTCTGTGCTTTACAATGCGTAACCCTGAAATAAAAATCTTTTCGGGTAAGTACGCGGGTATTAAGTGAACATGCCAGGTTCGACAGTTGTTATAGTTTATATATCGTACGTTATTTATTCATTTAAGCAGCAATTAGTAAAGAATTCAGCCGGACCCTGAACACCCAACCAAAATTTGCCTATTAAAATATCTAAGTATTCGACGAAACTTATTTGGTCCAAACATGGAGTTTAAAATATATGCTGTTAGACAAAACATTAAATCAGTTGTACAGTAAAGTACGGTTATAACGAACTCAAATGGACTACTAATTTTAGTTCGTTATAACCGTAGTTCGTTATAAGCATATGTACAGGATAACTACAGCAAATAGTCGGGACCAAAAAAGTAAGTTCGTTATATCCATCAGTTCGTTGTAAGAGTGTTCGTTCGAAAGTTCAGACTTCAAACGTTGCTTTTAAAGTCTCTGTTGATACATTTGAAAGAAAACAACGGAGAGTGGTCAGTGGGGTGCATAGAGTGGTTGGTTTAACGCCGCACTCAGCAATATTCCCGCTATACGACGGCGGTCTGTAAATAATCCAATGGTTGATATCATGAACATCGATCCACGCAATTGGGATCGATTACATGCATCAACCAAGTCAGGGAGCCTGCCCCCACCCCCCATCCCCACCCCACCCCCCATCCCCCTTCCCGTAATTTGCCTCTTACGACAAGCATAGTCGCCTTTACGACAAGAATGGGTTGCTGAATTAGCCCCACCTCACACATGGACAGTGAGAGAGTGGTTGGGATGTGGTCAAGGGGGGTGCAGAGAATTCACTTCCACTTTGTGTGAGTTCATTGGAGTATGAAGCTTCATTGAGTGAGTGCCAAACTGTATGACAGTCAGCGGGCTTATAAATTTTATGTCACTCTTTTATATCTATACCTGTGACGTCTTCTTTACACCGACAGCCATGCAACAATAAGCTTTATCGCGAAATATAATATTTTTCTCCAAAAGAGAGGTTACATGAGCATATGTATGCTCAACTTGCGTTACAGGAACATCGGTTTTAATTGTTTATCAAGAAATGTATTCCATTACTATCCCCATTAGATGAGAAAGGTATGTAGGTCAGTCACAACGACAGAGCGTCGTAATACAAGTGCCAGTCTAAACGGCAGACACGATACACGTGACGGGAGAGATTTCCGAAGTTGTTAATGAACCTATATATATAGCTAGGGCGTGTAGACTGTCACAGCGAAAGTTTGGATGTGCTTTCCTTCGTTTTGTTGTCTGAGATGGGTTGTACCGAGGATATCTTTGAACGGGCATGCAATCAAAACACTCCGACGTATCCCAATGTATTCAAGTTCAAAATTAAAGGGTCTAAATAATGAGAAACGACGCTTCAGTATGTATTTCGTGCCAGGGAGTTACCAGGGATTTCCCCAGGGAATGTGCAAGTAGTCATTTCAAGAATGCAGTCTCGTGAAAAACGTGTGAACGTCAAAATGTGTCGTTCATACACTTAAGAACTTCAGTTTCGCGGTCATGTGACCGACCTCTCGCCCAAAGGAAAAGCCGTATATCGTGTAAACTTCACATTAAAATGATATTTACTGTTATAACCAAATAAAAGACAACCCATTGTCCGATAGAGATAGCTGTGCATAGCGGGGAATATGCTATCTCAATAAACTTGGTAACATGGTTTGGTTTGACGTCTTGGCGCGTGTCTGAATTCCATTAACAGGTTTCATATCCCCAAACTGACTTATCAGCAAATCTCGCTGCACACCGCGCGACAGATACTATAGCAAGTAATGCCAGAGATACGAAACCTAACGCCCCCTAAAGGAAGCCTTGGGCATCACATGCGTCAGTGGACCAGCGCCATCTAACTGGCTGTTAACAGTTACAAGGCGGAGCAAAAAGCATCGTTTTTCCTCCCAGTTTTCATTTGAAAAACTCGACACTTTCTGGACGCTCACCAATTAATCAACTTTGATGAATCTTTAGTCGTTTTTTCGTCCAATGACCATATACGGAAAAAAACGACGTTTTCTTATTTGCAGTGGTAGGTCGCTTTTCTAAAACTTTTCTTTGAAAAAAAATCACGACAGTTTGCAGGATATCTGTTTTCAAATGAGGATAATGACTGGTTCACATATATAGCCAAGCGCAATTTGTTTGAAAACAGTGTACCAGAAAATACCGACAATACGGTGATGGTAAAAAAGGCCTTGATGCAGTTGCAGAGAGACGAGATTAAAGGTTGAGGGTCAGGGGCTCCAGATAAAGGTCGATCCGGAATCCGGAACAAGCATCTTTTTTCATTTGGCAAGGCCCCGGGGATTAATATAAAGCGACAGTTACTGTATTTACTATATTAGTTTGTTTGTTAGTACTAGTACCTAGTGAAGATCCGGATAAGAATTGTCTTCTGTAACCCATGCTTGTCCTAAGAGGCGAGTAACGGGATTGAGTGGTCAGGCTCACTGACTTTGTTGATACATGTAATCGTATCATTATTGCGTAGATCGATGCTCATGATGTCAATCACTGACTCGATTATTTACAGACCGTCGTCATATACCAGGACTGTTGCTGAGTGCGGCGTTCAACAAACAAACAAACACAGTTTATGACACATATCAGTAGCACCCTATTAATTGTGGTAAGGGACAACAAAGATGGACCCTGTTGTTCGCATCGGTGCCTGATCTCGTACCTCGACGGCATAGGATAGTGATCATTACATCCACAGCTGGATTGTTTGGTTTGAATATTGACTCACCGCGCAACAAACCAACGTGATGAAGCTGAAATATCCCTGGTTGCGGCAAACCAACAAACATTTCGACGAGCATGGGCCAACCTTGACCTCTACTGCCCCGGAATCCCTTTGACGTTCTGTTATACAAGCTGCAGACTCGCATGTTTATGCAGGAACGTTATTTCTAACTCTGTACTTGACTGAATATAAAACGCTATTAATAATATAAACCATATAGGTTGTCACCGTAATGTAGATCTGCACAGAGGGTATCGCTGAATATTATATGAAATGGCAAATTCAGTTGCTGGATAACGGTCTCGTGTTAATGTCTGTACCGGGAATAATTCAATATACTTTGGAAGAAATAATTTGCGTTACGTATAGTAATTCCCTTGTAAACAGTTCTATTTTCAGCTGCTTCTGTTTTGTCACGATTGTCTGTTAAAAACCTCGAGACACTACAAGTTAACAATACGCTTCGTCGTCAGGTGACATAGGTCAGGTCACCAGCCGAGATTCATGTTTCAAGGCGTGAATCACACGTAATCTTTCCCCGAAATCCAGGTGCATGTCAAGAAGATATGCATTTAGGTTGTATTTGGGGATTTGTCTATTATTCCCAACTAACTGTTCTTGGCTGGCAAATTGTTGTTGAAAAAGGTACTTAAATTCTGAATTATTTTAACATTGAAAGTTACATCGTAGCCCCTTCGTCATCATTAAACCTGTCAAAATATGATAAACAAGTCACCTTGTTTGCAAAGCATTCGCATTAGTTATCTATAATGACAAGAATGTGGACATTTCAATTCGTGAATTTTACTGACATTTGCTGTTTTTAGGGCAAACTCGATATATACCTGGTTCGATTCTGTTTAGATTTTATTTGCAGCATCTTTGTAATTATGTGTATCGATAAGTACGACCCTCAATGAATGAGTGAGTGATGTTTTAAGTTGAGTTTAGCTTGACTTTAGCAATGTCATCACACTGTAATTAAAAGCATTTTGTTCCATGTGTCCCATGAATGACGGAGGTCAATAAATACTTGAGTCGTGACCAGACAATACGATGGTTGACATCGTGAGCTGAGATCTACGCAAATGGGATACAATGGCATGCAATCAACAAAGTCACCGAACCTGACCGTCGCCTCAAACAAGCATGGGTTGCTGGGGCCCATATACCAAGGGTTTGTGCTTATCATGGTATCAAGGCTAAGGTGTGTGTAGCTGTTTATAGTCGTTCTTGTGTGAGATGATTGTTATGGTAACAAACAATCGTGTAAAACATCACCCCAGCGGCAGGGATCGTTGCTTGCCGTATCATTCCCTGGTCCTGACTCAATTATTTGCCGTCATTTAACTGGAATTCTGGTGAGAGCGACGTTAAAAAACACAAAACACAAAAGTTAAAGTTTCACCTCTTAGTCCAGGCACAATAAGGTAAGCCAAGATACCACAGCCACCATGTCAGCTACCAGATAATGGATTTGAAAGGGTTCAATGTGAATGCATTAGAGCATTAGTGTGGGGATGGCACATGATAGATGGACGTTGCTTACCAATACAGCCAGATCAGCCTGCAGCACCCTCAGCACTCCTTGATATCATCTGCTGTAATTAAAAAAAAAGACTGTAACACACAAAGATGCATTTGCCGGAAATATGGTTTCGCTTGCAGTGCTGCGTCCGGGAAATGCCATGGTACAGGCTGGACCAATAAACAGTTAACAGACTTCTCAAGGGATGACAAACCTGTTGACACTTTCAAGGTACATGTATACTCACACGCAAAAGAAACGCAAGTTGAGTATGCAGTATACATGTTATTTATTTTCAACAGTAAAGACAAGAAATACTAATAGGGCAAGATTGACAAAAACTTGACTGAAGACAGTTTAATGGATTAAAAGGCAGATGACATAATTGTTGTTTTTTCAAATGTTAAGGGCTTACACAGTTTCGGGTCAATACCCAAAATGTCAGTCAATACCTGGCGTGACCACCATAAGCATTGACCACTGCCGCACATCTCCTGTACATTGAGTGGATCAGATGATTTGTGAAGGCCCTAGGGGTCCTCCTGCACACATCCAGAGCAGCTGTGCGTAGTTCATCGGCAGTTGTAGGGACTGGGTGCACATTGTGCAGACGCCTTTGAACCTCATCGATGGGGCTCAAGATCAGGGCTGAGGGTTGGCCACGATAGAACATGGATGTTGTGTTGTTGCAGAGAGGCCATGGTAGCTCTGGCAACATGGGGACGAACGTTGTCCTGCTGTAAAAATCGAACAACGTGGGGTCTGATCACTTGGTCGATATACGGTTGAGCAGTCACGCCGTGTCCCCGACCTTGACCAACATTCAGAAAGCACATGGGTCCAAGTCTCGCATTAAGTCCAATCCCTGCCCATATCATGACGCTAGGTCCACCCCAAGGATCCCTTTCCACAACGTTTCTGTCAGCGAAACGATCACCTCGACGCCGCCAAATTCTGACATGGGAGACATAAAAGCGACTTTCATCAGAGAAGATGACACGCCTCCACTCACGATGACGACAATTGCGATGACCCTGTGCCCACTGAAGTCGTGATTGTCGATGCCGTGGTTGGAGAACAGGTCGACGTGCTTGTCGGCGACATCTGAGGTTGTTGGAACGGAGACATCAGATCACAGTGTCCCGGCTAATTTGTCGATTATATGTTCCTATGGTCTGTCGAGCACTTTCACTTGCAGTTAGGAACGGATGTCGCTGGTGTTGACGGGTTATCTGCCGTTCTTGTCGAGGTGTGGTGACCCTAGGAGGACCGCTCCGAGGAAGGTCATCTGTGGTCTGTGTAGCATTGTATCGATGCAGAAGACGGTAATTTGTGGTTATGTTAACGTTGAAATGACGGGCAACATCTTGGACAGACTCTCCAGCTTCCAAACGTCCGATAACCTGGTTTCTCTGAATTCTAGTTTGGCTTGGCATTGTTGACCAAGGAGTTGTAGGTCCAAGAATCGGCAACAGTTTTATACCAACTACAGTTCGTGCATTTTCGATTTCGCGAGAAATGGGTGCATGATACCAACATATTCATTGAAATGGTGCGTTTTGGCGATTCGTTTTTTATTTTGCGTTTTTACTCGGGGCTTCCAAAATGCAACCAAAAATATGGATAACACCATCAGGCTTCACTACATGTTAAAACTCGTATCAAATTTATGGTTCCGTGTTTGTTACCTATTTGCTTAAAACCACTTGCGTTTCTTTTGCGTGTGAGTATATATAACGCCCCTGCGACATCAAGCTACAGCGTTCACCGTGACATTTTTTCAACTGTTCATCACGTAATAATGTTCATGAATCACACAATCGTATAACGGAATGAGCAGTGGATAAACAGTTTCAGATTCAAATATTAGTATTTGGTGGTTATATTGAATTTCCGCAAATGAACTACAAGGGAGATAACTCATCGACTTCTTGTGAAACAACTGGTTTGGGTTAATTCTGAGAGGACCTTATATAGGTCATATTTGTTTCCAACAAGTATTTACATGAATGAAAACGAAACTTGTCATAGCGTTTATTGCCATGTTAATAAGTAGATGCAGACAATAACAATCAACATTGATATCTAAACTCGTCACAACATGTCATTTAAGAGACACATATTGATATTTGGTGGTCATATTGGATTATGCAAATGATTGAGTATTCTACATGCAGCCTTGGGTCTGTTTAACCCATTGTAGAAGTTCAAATCACTCAAATATTTCATCAGAGACCAACAGTGTATTGATATTCTATGTCTAGCCGTCAATCTCTTGGCGGCCATCTTGATATTTGGGCCTCCAGGGGGCTCTGGTGACTCAGTTTCTGTCTTAAAGTGTTAACTATACTTCAGTGAGTTAGTGTGCCAAGTTATATGCATATAAGTCCCAGCACACTGTTTTAGAGTTAAAAGATTCAACAGTGTAAACACATATTTAGGAAACTTGTCGGCCACCTTGAAATTGGCGGCCGAAGGACCAAGGTGAGCTGATGGGATACCGTGGCGTCCGTCGTCCGTCCGTCCGTCGTCTGTACGTCAACAATTTATTCAAACGATTTCTACTTCTCAATAATAAAATGAAGGGTCTGATCCTCCAAGGGGCCGATGGGCGGGGCCGGGGCCAAATAGGGGTAATTTGGCTATATTGCTTTTAACGACTTCTTCTCTGGAACTAAGAGATAGATATCAACCTTTGGTTTGAAGCAATCTCCGGTGGAGAGAATTCAGGATCGATGAGAAGCATCAACCAAGTCAGCGAGCCTGACAAGCATAGTCCCCTTTTACGGCAAGCATAGGCTGCTGAAGACCTATTCTATCCCGGATCTTCATGGGTCTATAACCATATGTACAATTGAGAGTATGATGAGAGGAATGCACATATGCCCTTCTGTTCATCTGTCCGGCACTCCCAAAGGAGTTAGAACCTTGGCCATAACATGCAAACCGGTAATATCCCCACCCTATAACAAACAGATACATTGTATACATTTGTTTGTTATGAAGAGAGTAATACCTTTGATATGATTTATCCTGGATCATAACATGGAAACGGTTCAGATCTTTATTTTACATTTGTATGTAGAGAAATACACGTTCATGCTGTCAGATTTGCCATCCACCCATTTGAAATGCTGACAGAGTCCAAATTACGAAATATTTGCAGTATTATAATTATACATTTTCAATGCAAATGTATATTTTGTCATGAATGCGTAAATGTCCAGGTGAGCGATACAGGGCCTATATGCCTCTTGTATTATAATGAACGCAACGTTAAACCCGATTTCACGTCAGCTCCTAAATGGTACTTTGCGTTTTTCAAGATGAACCTGTGAAGCTGAATCTCACCAACATCACGCTAGATGAGTTGCAGAGAAAATACCCCTCCCATTCCGGGGAAAGATACAGGCCCGAGGGGTGTCGGTCCAGGGTGAGGTTGGCTGTCGTTATACCATACAGAGACCGGGAGCAACATCTGGTGATCCTCCTCAACAACATCATCCCCTTCCTCAACAAACAACAGGCAGACTTTACGATCTACGTTGCAGAACAGGTATACGTATATGCGGTATGTTCAGTGAATGTACCACATCATCATTCCGTGGTCTTGTGGCAGAGCGTCCCCCAGGAGAGCGGAAGGTCCGGAGTTCGATCCCCGGCCGCGTCATACCAAAAGACGTTAAAAGATGGTACTTGTTGTTACCCTGTCTGGCGCTCGGCATTAAGGGGTTAAAACAAGGACTGGTTGGCTCGGAGTCAGTTTACTGTGTCCGAGTGGGGTATTCATGTTAAACTGCGGCATGGTATCTCAGTGAGCTAGCACTATAAATCTAGTGCATGCACGTCGCTATATAAGTGCAATAATCTTGGAAGTGACGTTAAACCCAATTTCACATCACATCAGTGATGTTTCATATTCCCTGAGTCTGCTGTTGTACTGAATACTTAGCATTCCCAAGGCGATTCCGAGGACGAATTCATGGGTTAATTATTTTGGGGGACATCCAGTAGCCCCGGAACAAGTCAATAAGGTAAAACCACTAGCAAGACTGAAATAATTTCTGGTTACCCGAACTTTGTAAATTAAGAAACATTTGATGACATGACGGTAACCTTGCAACTGGTAGCCCATTTTTACATGGCTTTTTAAGGGTTGGAAACTTTCGTGATGGTCATAATAGTGTTGAGATTTACCTGACTGAGACCAGTAGTACCCTGGAATGCTTTCTCAATATTCATCCTGGAAAACTATGGTGGCCTAGGGGGGACATCGCTCTATCAACTTCAACTACGGCTGCGAGATAGCTTTCTCGTCTCGTGTTATCTCTTTCTCGTCTGGTGTTATCGCTTTGTTGTCTCGAGTTATCGCGGCCGTAATTGAAGTCGATAGTGCGTTGTCCCCTCTCGGCCACTCTTCAAAATAATCTCTCATTGTCGAAGGACTGAATGAAATGTGAATTTTGCTATAAAAAATACAAGACAGAATAATTTACGATTTCGATTGTTTTCCTGTCAGGTTATATGAAGGCAGAGATAAAGATAATAGCGTGTAATAGCCTCGTAAAATAAGACGGAACTACCCATCAGCTGCACAAACGTCAGACCCGTGAAGATCCGGGGTAGAATAGGTCTTCAGCAACCCACGCTTGCCGTAAAAGGCGACTATGCTTGTCGCAAAAGGCGACTAACGGGATCGGGTGGTCAGGCTCGCTGACTTGATTGATGCATGTCATCGATCCCAATTGCGTGGATCGATACTCATGATATCAATCACATGATTGTCTGGTCCAGACTCGGTTATTTACAGACCGCCGTCATGTAGCTGGAATATTGCTGAGTGCGGCGTTCAACAACAAACAAACCAACATATTTTGGGGATTTTAACTGTGTCCAAGTAATAAACACTTTTTAGCCCCGCCCCGCAGCCCCGCATGTCATCGATCCCAATTGCGTGGATCGATGCTCATGATATCAATCACTGTATTGTCTGGTCCAGACTCGATTATATATAGACCGCCGTCATATTGCTGGAATATTGCTGAGTTCGGCGTAAAATAACCAACCAACCAAACAAAACCGTGATCACCGGCGACAAAACAATCAATTTTATAATAATAATTTATAACATAAAACATGTTCATGGAATAATCGGGGGAAATTATGTCTGAGAGTGTCTTTGTACCCGAGGTCTTAATAAACTGCTGGGCAAAGGAAAATATACACCCATCTTTGGTGGTGGCTAAAATGAAACAAAGAAAACATGGGTTATTCGATGGCGGAGTATTTTGTACTGATATCTCCTCCTCCGTTGAGATCCCAAGGTAGAACATGTTGCTAGTATCCAGTGCTTGTCTCCCATGTGCAGATTCCAAACTGAGTGTAGAACATGGCGATTGTAGCCAGTGCTTGTCTCCCATGTGGAGATTCCAGTGTAGAACATGGCGATTGTACCCAGTGCTTGTCTCTCATGTGGAGATTCCAGTGTAGAACATGGCGATTGTACCCAGTGCTTGTCTCCTATGTGGAGATTCCATTGAGAATATGTCGATTGTACCCAGTGCTTGTCTCCCATGTGGAGATTCCAGTGTAGAACATGGCGATTGTACCCAGTGCTTGTCTCCCATATGGAGATTCCAGTGTAGAACATGTCGATTGTACCCAGTGCTTGTCTCCCATGTGGAGATTCCAGTGTAGAACATGGCGATTGTACCCAGTGCTTGTCTCCCATGTGGAGATTCCAGTGTAGAACATATCTCTTGTACCCAGTGCTTGTCTCCCATGTGGAGATTCCAATGTAGAACATGGCGATTGTACCCAGTGCTTGTCTCCCATGTGGAGAGTCCAGTGTAGAACATATCTCTTGTACCCAGTGCTTGTCTCCCATGTGGAGATTCCAGTGTAGAACATGGCGATTGTACCCAGTGCTTGTCTCCCATGTGGAGATTCCAGTGCAGAACATGTCGCTAGCGCCCAATGCTACTACTTGTCTCCACCCGGTGGTATATTTGAGAGATCTGTTTATTATAATGCTCCTTGTTATTTCCAAAGGGACACTTTGCGAAGGCCCAGTCAACTGTGCTATGATCTAAATGTAAATATATCACTTTTTTGTGTATGTCTTTCGAAGACGTTTTCCTTTTTGCGTTCCACTTGGTGAAAGTACCACTCTATTGCTGGTCGAGAAGTCTACCAGCGGGGATTCCGGGTTAGAAATGTCCCTATGGGACCTCTTTTCATCTGTACTTACGGCTGGGCCCATTCCCCGATGAGGGTTAATAGGTCCTATTGAACGGATTGGGTCACTTTGCAAATTGTGTGTCGGTGTACCCAAACGTTGTGGAACTATGCTTATGACATCAATCACTGGATTGTCTGATCCAGACTCGACGCTGTAACTAAGTTTGAAAATTGAGTTATAGGCATAAAACAATAGATAAAATGTTGGAAAAAAACCCAAAGGAATTACGATTATGTAATATGGGCACATGAAATGAAAGTACATAGTCAAAATGTTATTTAATCTACCCCATTCATAATTCAGATGCATGGAGGAATATTCAATCGTGGTCTAATGATCAACGCAGGAGTGGCTGCAGCGCTGAAGGCGGATAACTTCACCTGCATTGTTATCCACGATGTAGACCTTATTCCAGAGACTAGCGACAACTACTACCGCTGCCAGGAAAACCCACTCCATCTGTCCACTGCCAGTGCTAAATACGGATATAAGTATGTACATCCCGACATATGAGATGACATATGTAATTATTGAGATATCTACCACCATGTGAAGTTCTGACTCAAATAACGACCAAACCACACCATGTCCAAGTCAACAATTGAGCCAGACATATTGTCATGGGCCTTGCACAATGATCGATTGTGTGATATTTGGTGTGGTTGGATTTCTACACAGTATTCATATACTTAGCAGGTGTTATGACCGCCAACGATCGTCAAGGACGGTAGGGATGGGACATTTCGAAAGTGACGTTTTTGTATCAGAAGTGCGTAATATCGTCACGATTTGCCAAACATTCATTCCAGCGACGAAGCACACTGCGTATGAGTCTCCCAGTGGCGATTTGAGGGAATCTGTTCCACTCCTCTTGCAGCGCCTCGCCATGTTCAGCCAACGTGGTCGGAGGCCTATCGCTGACTTAGTTGATGCATGTCATCGATTCCAATTGCGTGGATCGATGCTCCTGATATCAATCACTGGATTGTCTGGTCCAGACTCGATTATTTCCAGACCGCCGTCATATAGCTGGAATATTGCTGAGTGCAGCGTTAAACAAACAAACAAACAAACAAACAAACTCTGTGAGTGATTCTCTGTGGGTGTTTCTCAGTGAGTTTGTCTCTGTGGCAGGGTATTACTATATGGGCATTTCTCTGTTGGCGAAAATCTGTCGGTGTTTCTCTGTCGGTGTTTCTTCACACGAACATAGACTAAAATCATTTGGCATTCTATGATAATTGGAGCAGTACATTCCTACCCTGCAATATTCCATGGATAAAGTGAGTGACATTACGTCTTAAACATCGATTATGTTATGAATGACATTATATGAGCTCATTACCCTCTTGTGACTACGCATTGTAGCTATTTGTTCCTTTTGGATATATGATATTTATGATACTGAAACACAGGACTAATACGTTCTGTGTATATTTGTATTTATGAACAACATATATGTACTTGTCATTGCAGGCTTCCATACGCTTCGTATGCCGGGGGTAATATTGCTATCTCCCCAAGCCAGTTCAAGAGGATCAATGGCTTTTCTAACTGGTACTTTGGATGGGGTGGAGAGGATGACGATTTTGAAATTAGGTAAATACCATGAGGTCATCTCTATTTTGTGCATTTCGCATCTCCATCGTCACTAGAGAAGGCATCCAGAGGATCGTTTAAAAACTGACGTGCATGTGCAACTTTATTAGATTTTGTTTGTTGTGCAAAGTTGCAAACATACATATAATATAATCTCAGAAAAAAACCATTTAAATATTGTTTTGGGTTAAATCGTCCGTTAATATACAACAGAAAACAGTCTAGATAATCTCTTCCTTTTCAGAAACTGAAACTGAAGTAATATAGACTTGCCAAAGCATTGTAGACTTGCTTTGAACTTTGGATGTTTCAGAGGTACTATTATCCCCATCTCGTTGAACTAGAGCTTTAAGGTTTTCAGGTTATTCATATAGTAAATCGGGCATGTTAACATCACTGGTCTCGTTATTGTGTATTAAGATAAACGGAGACAATGATTGATATAGTTGTGTGTTTATACAGATTATTTTTTTTCAGAGTCAAAACAGTTGGCATGAGACTCAAAAGAAATCCAAAAAGACAAGGGCGATATTACGCAATAAAACATGAAAGGGATAAATTGAATCCTGAAAACCCAAAAAAGTAAGTACATGATAAGACAGTTGTAGAAATGTGGACAGCTGGTGCCTGTGCCTTCAGAGGTTTATGGTATGTGTATATCCTGTTACATACACTTGGAAAAAGTGTAGCTCCCATAGACATGTTGCCATGACTTATGCAACAAGTGCTGGAATGTAATTACTGACAAATTGAGCCTCGATAAACGATTGTGATCTGTAAGAACAACCGTTTGTGATGAAGGGCCACCATTGTCAACTGAGGGTAGATTTCGTTTACGTTACATAGTGCAGCCACAGGGTATGTTTATTAAAAAATAATAACTCCACACCAATATCCCTTTTCAACATGGAGCAATTATAGGTGGCTATCTCTGGATAGTAATGTAACTTTGAGTCTTTACATGACACCCGTAGTTAAAGGGTTAAGTAGCGAGTAAACCACCACGTTTGAAGCAGGAAATTGCGATCTATGTTAAAAAATACGGAGCTTCGTGGATGTATCGTGCTAGGTTACGAGCTGTGAAAAAGATTTTTCATGCATATATTTATACACTAAAACATCGTGTCCGAGCCGAGAAATCGAGACCACGAAAGCCGAGATGTCATTTGACTTACATTACACACGATCGCACGAAAAGATAGAAATGATAACTTTGCTGTAAGTTTGACAACTTTTAGATATATTTTTGTTGATTTTATGTATTACTCTGTATACTATATTTAAAGATTTGCTTGAAATGTCTTTATTTTGCTCTTTGACATGTTCGATGTGGACTCGTTGTCGAAGTGTGTGTCCGATAATTATATTTTCAGTAACATTGCGGGAAATAGTGAATATCATTTTTAATCTATCGATAAAATATGATAAATTGAAATGAGTGAGTGAGTGAGTGAGTGAGTTGGGTTTAACGCCGCTTTTAACAGTATTCCAGTTATATCGCGGCGTGTCAGCTTAATGTGGGAGGAAAGCCCGAAGTGATGCAGGTCTCAGACGTTTACCACTTCGGTGAAACCCACGAGCACGGGTATGGTGCTGACAAACCTAGAAACATAATCGGGGCGAACCGGGATTCGAACCCACAATCATAGGTTTCTGGCGTGCCCAAGGGACGCAACTCTGCACAGCGAATCGCGGCGCCTTAGACGACTGGGCCACCCGTGCCCCCATATAAATTGAAATGGAATACGTATTTCAGACATTGACAATGTGGTAGATTTAATAAATGAATAATATGACAGGTAGGTTCATAAAATGATATACTATTTTGACGTGACTACGGCTTGGCCGGTCCGGCCAACGGTGTCTGGGGACTCGAGGATTCTTGGCCGGTGTACGGCGTTGATAGAGTTAAACCCACTTGACAGGCTTGTATGGCCTTTCAATGCATTTTGAATGGGCAATCGATATCAGCCCGGGTGGTAAAAAATTGGAGTTTGTTCGTCGTCTGCCTGGCCAGCTTCACAATGTCTTCCGAGCAAGTGAAAATGTATTGCATATAATTGTAAATAGATACATGTTGGAATCTGATGTTATGGTATAAGATGAAAAGGTTTTTATATGGAAGTTTTCAAACCATGTCCCATATCAGCCCGAGTGTCGAATCATACGTGCACTGATAAAAATAAACACTTTGAGGATAAGGTTGACAGAGGCCACATGTTCTCTCACATTTACTCCTATGTGATGAACAGTGTAGAACAACTATCCAGTATTGATTAACTTTCTGTGTAGTTTGCGGTGGAGTGTTTGAACTAGCCTTTGAAGAATTGTGTCAAGGGTTGATGGTAGTTACACCTTGATTTATGATGCCTTAATCGACAAAACAAGAAAATATCACGGATTTGATTATTTATGTACCTTTTCACCGACTTCTAGTTTCATATGCGTGCAAAAATGCACTTTGACTGAGACGCGTAGGCTGTAGATGAATTCATGACTTAGTCGGAGGCATGGGTGGCCCAGTCGTCTAGGGCGCCGCGATTCGCTGTTCAGAGTTGCGTCCCTTCAGCGCTCAGAAACCTATGATTGTCATAGAAATCAATTGGATGCTTCCTAAGAGTTTTGAAACATTGGTTAAATATATAGTAGGGAAATTCTAACTGTTCTTACGTCTTGTCCTGGGTGGCGTTGTACAAAACAACCTTAGCTCTACGACTGTCGTAAGTCTTTGTTAAGGTATGGCAATTACGATCACCTTAGTGCTAAGATCGCTTTGTACAACGGTACCCTGGTGTGTATCCAATATTTGTATCTGTTTTCCTTTTAATCTGTCCGCTTTATATATAATTACATGTTCATTGATTATACCCCACTATAAAGTTGGGTGGGTGATACAAGTTTGTGCTGCGCCCGCCTGCTAACCTTCAATGGGGACAAGAAAGCTGGTGTGTAATTGTGCACGCATCGTTAAGGAATTTACATGGAGATCAAATTCAAAACCCAGCATTGCAGTTAATTTAATATAGATCATGATTCTTGCCTCATGTCTCTGGATGCTGTTTAATGTACCCACTAAATAGGACACTTTTCTCAAAACCGCCATGGATACAGGGATGACAATTTGTAGACATCATTAATGGATAAGTATATGGATCAAACCAGCATCGTGAACGGTGATTTTACAGTTACAAATGTATCATTCATGTTTGATCTTTTGAACATGGTGCACATTACGGCAATTGGTATAAAATTCTCTCGGGAACAACGTAGATGACATTCAGGGAGGAATATGATGTCAAGTGAGAAAACCGCCATCAAAAATTAATATTTTACATATGTCACGTTACCCATGCAGGGATTCGAACCCGGGTCTTTGACGTGACGAGCGAACGCTTTAACCTCTTAATTTGCTACCCCACCGCCCCATGATTATTTAACGTTTCATAAATATCATTCTGTGTAACAGTGCTGTCTACAATTCTGAATGTAAGGTTCTATATATCGAAACGTGCTACTACAAATTCCCTTCCCTGGAAGGTGTAGGAAGTATTTAAAGAACAGAAGCTTTTAAATCACGGTTTCATTATCAAACGGGTGGTCATTCCAGAAATGTCATGGGGGAATTTACTTAATAAGACGTCGCTTGTCAATATGATGCTGTCCCATGCTATGACCTGTACACGGAGGGGCATCGTGGTAGCCTAGTGGTTAAAGCGTTCGCTCGAATAATGTGTACAATGTGTGAAGCCTATGTCTGGCGTCCCCCGCCGTGATATTGCTGGAATATTGCTAAAAGCGGCGTAAAACCATAGTCTCTCACTCACTGTCAACGTGTGGCTAATTCAGCAACCAATGCTTGTCGTAAGAGGCGACTAACGGGTATGGTCAGGCTCGCTGACTTTGCTGAAGCATGTCATCGATCCCAATTGCGTACGCGTGGATCGATGCTCATGATATCAATCACTGGATTGTCTAGTCCAGACTCGATTATTTGCAGACCGCCGTCATACAGCTTGAATTTTGCTGAGTGCGGCATAAAACGAAACCAAAAATACTGTTAGAGCAGGACACGCTTCCCGTTGTTCCTGTCATCAGTTATTTGCAGTGATTCATTCATTCATTCATATAAACCTCAGCACTAATGGGCCTTTTACGACGTTTCAAGTTTGTTTCGGCAGACATTCCAGACTGATTTCTTTAGGGTTTGTTGTTTTGAATCGTATACAAGAACTTTACCTGCAACGTTTATGTATAATTTCAGTCTACTATTTTGTTTTCAGATCTTTGTTATTCAAGTCAATTCGTAGTCGCATGAAAACCGAAGGGCTTTCGTCTCTACACTGTAACACTACAGTATCTCATCATGGGATTGTCACGTGGCTAAACATAGCAATTGACAAGCAATATTACGATTCAACTATCAAATATTAATACATGTACTGATATTCATGAATATTTTCAGGTCTGTTTTATACAGATCTTCGATAAGACGCATGAGAACGGATGGTATCTCTTCCCTACACTGTAATACTACGGTCTCTCAGCGAGGAGCGATCGCGTGGCTAAGAGTGTTAATCGACAAGAAATACTATGACAAAACTGTAAAATATTGACCAAGAATCATGCCTGTTGAATAAACTTATTTGTTAGAAAAATTAATTGTTTTCTGTTTGTACAAGGTCACCGTTGTATTTGGTATTTCTTATTTGCATGTTCGGCAGAAAGCACAGGCAAGCGGAACAGTGAATGAGTATGGTTTCACACCCCTTTTAACAATATTCCAGCAATATCATGGCGGAGGACATAAGAAATGGGCTTCAAACATTGTCTCCAAGTGGGGAATCGAACTTGGGCTTTCATCTTTCTAACATTGTCCTCGAAGCAAGGCAGTCACTTCTTTTCTTTGAACGCACTTTTGGGGCGCGGTCGACCCAGTCGTCTGAGGCGCCGTAATTCGATGTGTAGAGTTGCGTCTCTTAGCCAGAAACCAGAAATCGTTGGTTCGAATCCCACATACGTCATCATGTTTCTGGTTGTCAGCACCATCCTCGAGCCCGTGGATCACCGGTAACATAAAGGCGTTAGCCCGCCGAAATTCATGAAATATAATAGAGGTAATTTTGCAATTAGACAGTTCACTGCTGGTCATGGGTTCACGCATACAAGTATGTTTGACAGTTCGGTGTCAGTTTGGATCATTGCACCAAGTACGTTCTACAGTCCGGTGCTGTCCAAGAAAACAAGAACATTACATATATTGCCCCAATTTAATCATTGAATTAATGTAACAAATGTATAAATAAATAACATCACTTACATGTGATGACATCCGGCAACCAGATCAAATGATTTAAGCACATTAAACAGTTTATCATCAGTTAACTACGCAGTTCATATGCAAGTGCACTTTAGTCTAAATTGATCAGAAAGAGTCGAGAGTCGTCAGGTTTTGCTGTCTGAACTGATGTTTCAGGTCGTTGAGCCTGAGATGCAGGCCCCTGTACGTCTTCCTCCACGGTGGAACACCACAGTGACCAAACACCTCAGCCACCCTGGCTTCAACTGCGGACTGCTCTCTCTTGATAACTGACACATGTTCGAAGATGTTAGGGGTGGTCGGGTAGCCTAGTGGTTAAAGCGTTCGCTCGTCACGCCGAAGTCCCGGGTTCGATTCCCGAGATGGGTACAATGTCCGAAGCCCATTTCTGGTGTCCCCCGCTGGAATATTGCTAAAAGCGGCGTAAAACCATACTCACTCACTTAAGATGTTAGGCGGGCACTTTACGGAAATGTTGTCTTGGACAAAGTCCACAAACCTGATAACTGAATCCCCAGGACGACTATCTGGAGTGCAGCTCACCCAGACAGCTTCCACCTATGGAGATGGAACCAAAAGCAGTACAGCTGCTCGCCTGACAAGTTGATGAAAGCCCTCACTGTCCTAGAATTCACCCAGGAGACCTAACTTCTGGACACGTCGCCACATAAACTTGGTAAAGTGAAAGAAACATCTTCATTTTGAGTCTGGGAACATTTCCGATTGATTTGTTATTTTCTCAAAATCTAACCGGACAATGTCTGAATTGTGTCTTCTGTCAATAAGCTGGTGGTCGTACATTCTGTTAATGAAGGTAGTTTCTTCTCTAACATTCTGCTTCTTGAACTGGTCAATTCGAAGGAGGAAGCCTGACGACAGGTGATTGTGTGGCAGGGGTTCTATCGGCTTACAGGTTGCAGGTTTGTCTCAGATGTCTTCTCTGTATATCGCCTGTCGGATGTTTCGTCTTGTCAATACGAATTATCTGTGAAGGTGCTCTGAAGTCGCATATTCGTAATAATGACATGGGCGTGAACTCCCTAACGGCGTTAAAACCTGTGGGCACGTGTTATTTTAGATACATGCATGAGTCATGGTAATATTAGTGAGTGAGTGAGTGAGTATGGTTTAACGCCGCTTTTAGCAATATTCCAGCAATATCACGGCGGGGGACACCAGAAATCGGCTTCACACATTGTACCCAAGTCGGGAATCGAACCCGAGTCTTCGGCGTGACGAGCGAACGCTTTAACCACTAAGCTACCCGACCGCCCCCATGGTAATATTAACTGGGCCTCCAAGATTAAAGGTGTGGTCATCTTGAATAGGTTTTGTCCATGATTGCGAGAACCATTGTATTGGTATTGATTCTTGTCCTGCAGAATTTATGTTTCGAACTACATATATGTATGAATAAGATTGGCATGCATGTTTATATTATGGTTGAAAATAACTTGTTATTCTCTGTACAAGTTTGTGTAACTGCAAACTATTTTTGATGCCCCACGCTTCTTACATTCAGTCTATTGATGTCCACTGACCATCTTATACTTGATGTTCCAGGGTCGATCGCCTACATCGTCTGAATAAACATACTGATATTTAAACTGTACTGCAAATATAATTCAGCCTTTGTTATTACGTTGATTTTTTTGGATATTAATGCCCACTCATTGCCAAGTTCGCCCACACTGATGAGACAAACTTATCAAACACGGAGAGAAATGGAAGTATTGGTGTTACAGTTTTTCCTGTAATGTTTAACTTCGAATAGTGAAAGTTTTATGACCAAAATCATAGATCTTGACTTTGTTAGATTCATATAGAGATTCGATATAATAAGCCTTGTCGAACCATTTCTTGACAAAGTGTCAAAACCCTTTCCATATTCATGAGAAGTATCTGCCCAAAACACAGTCGATTGTCCTATTCCGAGCGATGTGTTTATCATGTGCATGAGCATGTGTTTATGAATCACTATCAAATAGTGAAAAATAAAATATGAAAGATGAAGCGGTCTCACTGGTCTCCTCTCTTTAATTTAGGTGGGGAAATAAGTGGAAGCGTATTTTCCATGATTGTTATTCAAACGACATCAAATCATCAATATACCCGAAGCTTAAGTTAAACTTCTTGGCCAAATTACCTTGTTTTGTTTTGAGCAGAAATTCAAATGCATAAAGAAACAGATCAGTAAGAAGGTGAGCGCAATTGGTTTGTTTGTTGTTTAACACCGCACTCAGCAATATTCCAGCTTTATGACGGTGGTCTGTAAATAATAGAGTCTGGACTAGACAATCCAGTGACTGACATCATGAACAACGATCCACGCAATTGGGATACGGTGACATGAATCAACCAAGCCAGTGAGCCTGACCACCCGATCCTGTTAGTCGCCTTTTACGACAAGCATAGTCACCTTTTACGGCAAGCATGGGTTGCTGAAGACCTATTCTGCCTCGGAATCTTCACGGGTCGAAAACGTGTAAGTGATACAAATATACTAAATTTGATTGGTAATGGGAAGTTTTACGCAATCAGATGTTCGTCCAAAGGTCGCTACTATTTCGTGGACATGTGGACATGTATTTTGAGTGACATCCACAAAGAATTTGGAAAGTGGTTAGGGATGGGATATAGAGACGTTTGCTGTAAATTTGATTCTGGGTAAGAAAGAGAATATCCAACTTGAAACTCGGAATTACGGTTTATCGTTCCAATGGGAAGTAATGCCATAGCAACGCTCACTCGGGATATATGACGATGATTTTCTTTGGAATTCCTCGTAGCGCGTTAGTTATTCTTCTATTCTTCGTGTTTGAGAACAGATTGGTGTCTGAAGGAGCCAGATCAGGAGAATAAGGTGAGTGCTGAAGTAGTCTAAACCCACACCCCTACAATGTAGCCATGGCAATGACTGATTGTGCACTGTGGCATTGTCCTGATGGAAGACCACACATTTACACAGCTCTCAACGTCTCATGATATTAATGTTAATCCGATAATTGCCTCAATATTGCAGCTCTGTTTATTGGCTTTTTGGAAAATATTCAACCATGTTGACACCCTTGGCATCCCAGAACAAGGATGCCATAACGTATCCATCTGATGGGACAGTCGTTGCCTTCTTTGGTGGTGTTCAAATGCTTCCACTGTTTTGATAGTTGCTTGAACATATTGCAATTGCAAGTTAATACAACATGGGTTCGACACTTCCAGTCCAAAAAACAATCTCCAAATACTGGATTACTGCACGTTCAACAAATTTCTCTATTTTCCAAGGTCGCAGACCCCAGTATATTTTGCTGCCGTTTCCTCAAACAATTTGCTCTGGGGTTTTTGGATACACCTCTGTGACATTTTACACAAGTCATTCCATGTGAGGATCAGAACTTATTAATAAACCCTCGAGTACAAATATATCACACGTTCATACATGTAGGCTTGCTAAGGATGACAGACTCTCTGGCGGAGTAATCAGTTTGTTGAAACATTAAAAATAAAATGAGTTATAAAGTTTGATAAAGAGACAATATATGACAGCAAATATTTTACTCTTTGCTAAATATTGCCCTTCGAAATCGGCTCAACATTTCAAGTTGCCGCTGACACGATTGTATAGGCGTGATAAATAACTCTCCAGAGACGGCAATGACCAACCATGCATATATATTGTCATATTTTGTCATATTTTGTCATGAAATTCTCTTAGACTGTGTTGTCGAATTATATGCTATATATTTGCTTATCGTAATAACGGACAGAATGTACATAGGAGATCCGGGATAGAATAGATCTTCAGCAACCCATGTTTGCCGTAAAAGGCGACTATGCTTGTCGTAAGAGGCGACTAACGGGATCGGGTGGTCAGGCTCGCTGACTTGGTTGATTCATGTCATCGATCCCAATTGCGTGGATCGATGCTCATGATATCAATAACTGGATTGTCTGGACCAGACTCTATATATTCCGTCATATAACTGGAATATTGCTGAGTGCGGCGTTAAGCAAACAAACAAAACATACAAATGGGATGTCAACAAGACTGCATTGTTTTTAGATTCACTGAATAATTTGTGTTGAATCTGTCAATGAATTCAATGTATGTAGAAGCCGATTGTGTGGACAAGAACACGAAAGGTTGCATTGGTTTCGAATGGATATGATTAAAATGAGAAGTAAGGCGTCAGACAGAATACGCTAAAAGAAAGTAAACGAGTAAATTGACACATAAAAATTGATGTGATGTGAAATGGGGTTTAACGTCGCGTTCAAGATTATTGCACTCATATAGCTACGGGCTTGCATGTGTGAGGCTGTTTGTACTAGTCTGGACTAATGCAGATTTTATGGTGCCAGCCCACTGAGATACCATGCTGCAGGAATACCCCAGTCAGACACAGTATTCTGACTCCGAGCCGATAAGCCCTTGCAGGGTAACAACAAGTACCATCAATTAAAGTCTTTTGGTATGACGCTGCCGGGGATCTAACCCCCGACCTGTTGTCCACCGGTGGACGCTCTACCACGTGACAACGGAGGAGGTCCTGAAAAAGTACGAATAAGTCTATGTGTGTGCGTTTATGTGTAATGACTGGCATATGTACAACAGAAGTCGGCTTAGACAAGGCTGCATACTTCCACCTTTTCTGTTGCTTTACTGGTGTGGATGTGGGCGGGTGTGTGTGTGTGTGTGTGTGTGTGTGTGTGTGTGTGGTGGAGGAGGAGGGGAATGGCTGCCTTTACAAGCCCGGTCGAATGCCATGCCGCAGTTTAACATGAATACCCCACTCCGACACAGTACACTGTATTCGACCTGACCAGTCCTTGGTTTATTTCATTCATGTCAAACTTTCATGCCATTTAAGACGAATTTTGGGCATTTCATTTGTACGATTTTAAAGCAAACGGATTTTGCAGCCCGTAATGAAAGGATTTTTCGAGTGGTCAATCCGATATTTATTGGACCAGTAAATGACATGCTGAAGAAAGATGTCCTCATATCTAATGTTTTTCATTTCCACTCAATAGTTGATGGAGAAACCAATATTGAATATAGAAAGGGAATTGAAGAAAACGCTATGGGTTAATGGGGGTTGTATCTTGAACCGTATGTATATAAATAGGCCATCCTGTTTCCATTGAAAAAATTAATGCATACCGGAAGACTTCTAATGCAGTCTTGACAAAGATTCAAGTGATTTGTACATATGTAATTACTTTGACGATTGATTTGTTTTAGCTCAATATACAAACGTTTGTCTCGCTGTCTTTTTATATCACGACATTAGTGAATACATACAGGTCAGGACCAATTATCCCCGGTTAACGGTAAATTTACTCCTTTACGTTAACGGAATAATGTTGTCAGTACAGAAATGGGTCACGTTATAAAGTATCTTGCCACCATTTCTGAAACTCTTTTCGGGGAATCTTTGGGATCAATTGTAACTTAATTGCCAAACTGTTGTTTCCACTATTGCATATTTTTAAGAAAGCTATGAAACAGGCCACCCTCTTGATCTGTTGTCATTTTCAGAAATTACTTGATATCGATGTTATATAAGTGTTAAAAGGTTTTTTTATTGTTTGTACCCTCAATTGACATTTATCGTTGCAGCTTCGTTTCTGTACGTTTTAGTTGATCCCACTAAAGTAAAAAGAAGGGTACGATTTTGAAAATACAAAATTATCCTCGTAACATGTAGAGGTTGGGGGAAGTATACGACTTATTATGCGTCGTTCGTTTCGTCCAATTCCCATATACGGACAAATGTACGCTAATGTGCCCTGGGGTCGGGATAGGGCGTTGATCCCACTAAAGTAAGAAGAAGGGTACGATTTTGAAAATACAAAATTATCCTCGTAACATGTAGAGGTTGGGGGAAGTATACGACTTATTATGCGTCGTTCGTTTCGTCCAATTCCCATATACGGACAAATGACGATGTTAATAGTGTCATGAATACTATTACATTATACATTATGACGACAATGTTGTGGTAATGTATATTTATTATCCGGCATATAATGCAGGAAAACTTCAAATCCAGAACGATTTTTCATCAAACTTTTCTATATGTATTAACCATCGGCTGAAGTGGTGCCTTTTGCTATTTTGGAAGTTTTCAAAATTGTTGCCCTTCTTTTATGGTAACAAGTTGGGTTAAGCTGAAAAGGAGGTATTTTCCGGGGCAAAACTAAAATAAATATTCAAGATTTTTCATCCAGATTTGGTACATTAATGTAAACATATGTTTTCCTGTTTGACTTTGACACTGTTCATATGGGTGTGTTTGTCTCTAAAATCAATAGGTATTCTTTCATGCAACTTTGCACACACCAAGACCAGGTTGTCACCTGGTGTCTTCTGCTATATAGGGATTTTAAGTTTACATGGCAAAAAGTTTGACTTTGTTTCTGTTGATAGTGCGTGGGGTGTTTGTCAGGACCATATTTCTAACACAAATAGGTATTCGTTCATGAAACTGCACACACAAAGAACTGGTGGCTTTTGCTATTTAGGGATTTTTAGTATTATTATTTTTCCTTTTCATGGCAACAAGTTTGACCTTGACTCTGTTCATGTTGGTGTATGCCTGAAATAGAAATATAACGTTCCAAATCACAATTCCATTGTATAGCAAAATAACTCTTGTATACTATTACTATACTCAAATAACAGTCAGATGATTTGTTCTTGCGATTGTGTCGGCGCCGGGGGATTTGTCATCTTCTGTTGACTCTTGTTAAAGAATACTAAAACTGTTGCTAAATATATCGTCAAATCAGTAAAAGCGACAAAACCCTTTACATATTCATAAGAAATCTCTGCCTAAAGCAGAGTCGATTGTAAGATTTTGATTATGTCACGAACATGTGTTTATAAATCACTATCTTACAGGGATGAAACCAGGAGATGGAAACCGTCACGAAGACGCGCAAAGACAAGTCAATTGTTCTCGGGAACACCTGGTAAAAGTCAAAAGAGGGAATCACATCGGACATACTTTATTCTGTTGACCCCTAGCCGCTTCTATATTACACATGTTCCAACGTAGAATGCCTCTGCAGTTATAATTATCCAAAAAGCGGTTAGCGCAGTGTGTATGGAAGCTGTTGTACATTACTCCTTAAATGTTCAGCAAAGTGTGTGAGGAAGTTTGAATTTATTCAATAAGCGTTCAGCGCTGTGTGTGAGAATTTTTTCGAAAATTGTCCAATAAGCGGTTTGCGCTTGGTGTATGGAATATGTTGTATATTATTCAATAAGAGTTCAGCGCTGTGTGAGAGAAAATTGTAGTAAAACGTCCAATAAGCATTCGGCTCTGTGTGTGATGAAGTTGTTGTAAATTCTCTAATATGGCTTTATTATCCACTAATGCTGTGTGAGAGAAAGAACTATATTATTCAATAAGCGCTTAGCGTTGTGTGCGAGGAAGTTGACTGTACTTGGGAGCTTGATTCCCTATCACTATTCTGTGCTACACGCCTGCCATTCCCGTTGGTTACGCGTTGCGTTCTACAGTTGCTTAACCCTTGTGCAAATACGTCGAGCACACACGTGTCTTTTCCACAGACCGTGCATGTAAGGGGAATCAACTTCTGGTCTGTAGTGTACTATATTGGTTCTCAAATGTACGGGGGCACGGGTGGCCAAGTCGTCTAAGGCGCCGCGATTCGCTGTGCAGAGTTGCGTCCCTTGGGCACGCCAGAAACCTATGGTTGTGGGTTCGAATCCCGGTTCGCCCCGATTATGTTTCTAGGTTTGTCAGCACCATACCCGTGCTCGTGGGTTTCACCGAAGTGGTAAACGTCTGAGACCTGCATCACTTCGAGCTTTCCTCCCACATTAAGCTGACACGCCGTGATATAACTGGAATACTGTTAAAAGCGGCGTTAAACCCAACTCACTCACTCACTCACTCACTCAAATGTACAGATGTGAATGTTGGTGTGATGCCCGCTAGGTATTGTGATAAACATTTTGATTGGCTTTATACCAGTTACAAACTGAGGAGCCGTTGTCCTCATGTCCGTTTATAACTATTTCATGCATTCCAGTTATTGTGACTATATATTTTCAGTCTTTATGCCAGTTACACACTAAGGAGCCGCTGTCCTCATGTCCGTTAATAACTATTTCATGCATTCCAATAATTGTGAATATATATTTTCAGACTTTATGCCAGTTTCGCACTAAGGAGCTGTTGTCTGCATACATGTAGATGTCATTCAATGACTATTTCACTGCGTCTACATGCAAGGTTCTTCAAACAAGATCATTATGTTCAGTAATGGGCATCTCATTTGTGAATGGTATATCGAACGTACACATTTGTATGTTTCTTGATGTTTACAAGCAATCCATATTCAACCGGAGTTAATTGCGTCTGCATTGTTTGTTAGTTAATGTTGATATGAAAAGACCCCCCGAATACCAATGTTACTGAAGATGGATTTCTGAAATTTCAGTGATGTCTACGCTAACAACGTACATTATGTCACCGGATACACACACAGAGGAGATATGTGTTCTTGTGCACAATCGGGAATCACCGCGGGCACACTAAACACAGATAAAAACACAAAGATAGAAAGGTTCAAAGTGTGTTATGATACACACTCTTAGACTGTACTAGATTAATTAAAGAACAAATCAATGTTTGCTGTTCAACTATATTCACTGATGTCAGGACAAGTTTAAGATGCATAAATCGTTCCCGAATTGAGAAGACACGTAAGTACTGATTATCGAAAGTCTCTGCGAATCAGTCAGTACGACCTAAAAAAGGTTGTAATCTTAGAACATCATTGCGAAACCCCTAAATAAAACAAGTTCAGTATTGTATTATATTATGTGACAGGCTTTCTTGACATGTGTACACGCATTGGTGAAGAAATATATTCATCGGGAGCTTTGTAATCTGAGATCGATTTCGTAACTGACTGGCAATAATTCCATCCATTTGTAACTCTCTAACGTCCCAACGTAAACACGTTGGCTGTAAAGAAAGCGACAAAACTCTTTCAGTAAACATAATAATGTCGACTGAAAGCAGAGCCCATATACGATTCCGACTTTGTCAAAAGAATGTGTTCAAGAGAGACTATCAAAAAGTGATTAGAGAGAGTTGGGTTTAACGGCGCTTTTAACAGTATTCCAGTTATATCAAGGCGTGTCAGCTTAATGTGGGAGGAAAGCCCGAAGTGATGCAGGTCTCGGACGTTTACCACCTTGGTGAAACCCACGAGCACGGGTATGGTGCTGACAAACCTAGAAACATAATCGGGGCGAACCGGGATTCGAACGCACAATCATAGGTTTCTGGCGTGCCCAAGGGACGGAACTCTGCACAGCGAATCGCGGCGCCTTAGCCTTAGACGACTGGGCCACCCGTGCCCCTTATTCATCTCGACCACTCCAACTTTTATTAAAGGGAAATACCCGTAAACGATAAAGAGACCCAGGAAACTGAGGTACACCATGCATTACCATTCTTTTGAAACAGGATGGTCTGGAAATTTTATTTAATGAACATCATCAAACAGTACAGTGTTGATTAAATGACCTGAATGACATGCCAGTATCTGTGACGACATTCTTGGCGGAACATTGGCAATGTTAGATGTTCCAATGGTGTTCTCCATGAGTAATTTATGTAAATTCAAATGTCAACGCCAGAAAATAAATAAGTCCCGCCGAGAGAGGTCCCATAGAGCATCATAAGGGAAAATAGTGATAGCACTCTCGGATTCCATCAGGTTAGCATGTCACGAAATATTCACTGAAAAGTGCCAGGGAGTAAGGAGCTGTTAAAGCTGCATGTGAAGATCAGAGTATAGGAGATAATCACGTTGACAAGTTTCACGTTGTATTTAGAATGTTAGTTGTCCAAGCACAGATCCTGTTCATAGGCATCCCATACGGGGTTTCCCGCTGTCAGCCCACTGCTGTTTCCGTTAGCCGAGATCTCGCATATTCGGGAGTCACTTCTAAAATTAAAGGCAGGACAGTAACCATGTTCCAAGCAGTATCGTGCACAGTCCATGGCGGACCTGGTCTTCATCTCAACAGGCCCTGTTAGATCGAACTTCTTTTCCGGTATCTGCTCAAATATGGCACCTGGAAATACGATGTGATATAGTCTATCATGATCAAGCACAATATATGCAAGTGTAATGTTAATAAATGTAATGGGTATTAGTAATATTCGTCCCATGACTCTGTTTTGTTGATGTAGAAAATGCCATTTCATGAAAACAATGTGTCACCTTACAATGCATTGGGTGAACTTTAGTAACTCCTTATCAGCTGTGGCCCGTGAAGATTCCGGGGTAGAATATATAGGTCTTCAGCAACCCATGCTTGCCGTAAAAGGTGACTATGCTTGTCGTAAGAGGCAACTAACGGGATCGGGTGGTCAGGCTCGCTGACTTGGTTGATGCATGTCATCGATCCCAATTGCGTGGATCGATGCTCATGATATCAATCACTGGATTGTTTGGTCCAGACTCGATTATTTACAGACCGCCGTCATATAGCTGGAATATTGCTGAGTGCGGCGTTCAACCAACCAACAAACAAACCAAATAACATTTGCAGGTGACAATAGTTGATGTGATAACCTGAATAACCAACCAACCAACCAACCTTATCAGCTGTACATAAGCTGTCGTCTATGAGAGTTTTAAAGCCGACGTTGCTGTATATCAATTTAGGATAATGACACGAAAAAGCGTTCCCCGATAAGCACAATATTCTAACTCATTATTTGTAAAAGCTTACGAATTAAACCGTCCACTTTGCCCCAAGGAAACGTCTTGATATACTAATTGTTCCACCGCCAAACAAATTAAATGTAGGGCATAGCCACAAGTGGCGGAAGGCTTAACGCCAATAAGGCTTGGTGAAAGTTATGGTACTAACAGCTCAATTATTTGTAACGGGTCGAATTTCAGATTCAAACCTACGGTCATCATATCCTGGCATCGTTAATGGACGTAACTCTGTAGAGAATCACCCGTGTCTAATTACACATAACGGCTACATTTTCATGAATGTGCCAAATGCGATGTGCCTAAAATCAGTTGCACATGTGAATCAGTTCAAATGAAAATTAGATGTTTTTACCGGGACGTATGTCACTGAAGTAGAAAATTCACATTGTATGTCTGTATTACACCATGATTACCTTTAAGTTCTGTTTCCAATTCATACACCTCGACCTCACATAAGAACATTGGATCGTTCTGAATGAAGCGAACATAGCGCCCTCTCACAGGCGTCGAACAGTAGATGGTTTCCGCCACTCCGTTAGAGAATATTCCAATATACTCAAAGCAAAGTTTTGGACTTTGTGGACACTGTGGATCGGGGTATACGACCAGTTGAAAGTCCTTTGGTAATCCATCTGTGAGAAGGTCGTTAATGGTTTAGGGCTATCTATTACATCACAACAACAACAACAACAATAAAAAACAATAATAATAATTCAACAATAATAATAATTAGTGAATAACGAATGAGCAACGAGGATTTGCGGATCATCTGCCCGGAGTGAACATTTTAAGAAAGATGATGAAGACAAACATGTAATCCTCTTCGACCCGACCCGCACATAAATACACTTCGCAGTTTTGTATCCAAGGGTGGATTTCTCTGTTCTTTGATATCATCATCAGTCTTGTTAGCCAAAGTTACATTACTCTTAACGACCTCAGAAAAGTAGGTACATTAAAAGTTATTTTGTACAGAAAATACTTTCATACCATCAAGTATCACTTGAGTGATTGAGTATTGTTTTACGCCGCTTTTAGCAATATTCCAGCAATATCACGGCGGGGGACACCAGAAATGGGCTTCACATATTGTACCCATGTCGGGAATCGAACCCGGGGCTTCGGCGTGACGAGCGAACGCTTAAACCACTAGGCTACCCGACCGCCCCAAGTATCACTTGAAGGTTAGGGGTGAGCCTGTACAAAGTACTCCGTAATCAGTAAACAACAATTGACAATTATTTCAACCATTAAAGGATGTATTTTTCCACCGTCCTTCCGTCTGTCCTCCGTTCGTTTTCCGTTTCCGGAGCAGAACTCCACAACCGTGGAATATTTCTTGCTACTCAGATCAGTATAGTGGTGAACTCGGACCTTTGAATGATTTGGAAGTTTTAGAAATACTTAACAGCATTATGTTTTTCTTCACTGAACTTGGCATGTAGGTAAATCAAGTTCATTTTGTATCGCATGTGTACCGTTTCACATAAGTATGCACATCCATTCGATATTCCATTATGTTGTACATACAGTATTTGGATAGCACACCGTTTAGGCAAAGCTGTCCGATTAAAATGTTCTCATCGCAGTCCTTTTTATAGGTGTACAACTGAAAGAGGCAACATTTGCTGTTTGTGAACGCATAACAAAATCTAGCACTGTCTGGCTTTTCAAACCAGTCTTATAAATGCAATTTGTTACACCCTCAGGTGGGAAGTTGATTATTCTTCATCCCTGCAGAATATTACAGGTAGACCCAGTGCAAAGTTTGTACAGGATAAAGTAACATCAGCAGCAATCCTGAGACGAATATCTCATGAGAGAAAACCAGTAAGTAACTAGATATGAAAGAACAACCGTCTTGCAACAGTAGTACTCACGTGGATATTGGGCAGGAGTGATCCGGACACTGCCTACTCTGACCGTCACCAGGAGGTCCACTTGCCACCATCCTGAAAGACTGAATGTCTCCACGAAGGTACAGAACAAGTTATTAGAAACATCCATGACTGTGATGTTCAACCCATCCACGGCTTTGTCCGGTCCCGTGGGACTCGATGGGGTACTCTGCGTTGCCGGACGGAGGAGTGCAAGATTTGTTGACCCTGCAATCAAACAACATATGGTTGTATAGTAGCTGCCATTAATAATATAGTTGCAGGGGACGGAGTAAGTGAGATTCAAGGGATGACTCACTCAAACAACTATTCAATTCGTTGTGAATTAAACACTATACAAATTGTAAGAGGGTGAGAAAAGACTTTTATATAAAAGCGACAAGTAACATTTCCAAGAGGCGACTATGCTTGTGATTGGCGACTAAAGGGATCGGGTGGTTAGGCTCGCTGACTTGTTTGATGCATGTCATCGATCGCAATTGCGTGGATCGATGCTCATGAGATCAATCAGTGAACATAAGAAATCTCTGACAAAAGCAGTGTCGATTGTACGACTCTGAATATATCATGAGCATGTGTTTATGAATCACAATCAAATAGTGATGGCACCAGGTGTTCACAAAAAGGCACTCGTCACAAACACATGCAAAAGCAAGTCAATTGTTCATCGAAACAAATACAACACGGAAACATATCGTAGAATAGGGAATTGCATCGGACGTCATTGTTGTAATATATTTGAAAATGTCCTCCTCATGTCGACCATAAACCTTTATTGAAAGCTTTACTGGGGCCTTGAATGTTGTAACCTTGATCAAACAACTTCTGAGCAAGAGTCGTATGACATACATATACATACATATATACATACATACATACATACATCATACATACATACATACATCATACATACATACATACATACATACATACATACATACATACAGCATAAAGCATACATACATCATTCATACATACATACATACATACATACATACATACATACATACATACATACATACATACATACATTATATACATACATACATACATACATACATACATACATACATACATACATACATACATTATATGTGTGTGTGTGTGTCTCCATACCTGAGGACGGTTCCATACATATGAGAAACAAAAACACTATTTTCCCAAGTATATCCGGAAATGACCGAGTGTTCCCCATGCCACAGAGCAACATAACGCCGGAGTGACGAGACGGTTTGATTTACATGTAGATATAGCAAAGGAATTGATTTATTTTGTTTACAAAAGGTTGGTGCACTGTCAGAGGCTTGTGTATGCTATACTGTCCATTGTCTAATGGAATTAATAGATTTGTTTGTAACCATCGCGACATGTTCAAAATATGGAGAGTTTGTATGGATTATTCCTAGCAAGGGCTTTGTCGTATAATCCTTAGGTATCTACGCGTGACCCGTGAAGATCCGGGGCAGGTTACGTCTTCAGCAACCCATGCTTGCCGTCGAAGGCTACTATGCTGGTCGTAAGAGGCGACTTATGGGAACGGGTGGTCAGGCGTGCTGACTTGGTTGATGCATGTCATCGATCCCAAATGCGTGGATGGATGCTCATGATATTAATCACTGGATTGTCTGGTCCAGACTCGATTAATTTACAGACCGCCGTCTTATAGCTGGAATATTGCTGAGTTCGGCGTTAAACCAACCAAATAACATTTGCAGGTGACAATAGTTGATGTGATAACCTGAATATTGACAAATATTGAACAAAATATATTTTTATATGATGAGATGGCTAATTTACGGTTTACCCCGTATCTTCACGGGCCACCTGCAAATGGATAGTTTGTTGGTTTGTTTATTTGTTGTTTAACGCAGCACTCAGCAATAATCCAGCTATATGACGGCGGTCTGTAAATAATCGAGTCTGGACCAGACAATCCAGTGATTGACTTTATGAGCAAATGGATAGAGTAACAAGATGAATGTGTATGTTATTATCGTTGTTCGAAATACAAACTGTTTACAATGAAAGTTTTTATCTGACATGAAAGAAACAGTAATTGTACTTGTATAACATAATTATGAATTGAATTTCCCTTGGAGTTCATCGTAGTATGAACCTTCCCACACTGAGCGTCAAACATTGCATAAACGTCGGAGCTGTTTCCCGTCCATTCCACTATCCACGTACATGGTTCGTGGTATATGTACCCCGTCCATTCCACTATCCACGTACCCTGTTGTGATATACTAGTATTTATATCCCGTCAATTCCACTAACCATGTGCATGACCTGTGGTAATGAATTTACTTTCATTTTGTGCGAGTTCACTGGAGTATGAAACATTGTATGAACGTCGAAGCTGTATTCCGTCCTTTCCACTTTCAACGTGCAGGGTATGTGGTATATATATATATATTTGGTCGCTATGGTTAATATGTGCATAGTGGTGTTGTGTCAGATGTGTTCAGTAAGAATCAGTCAAGCTTGGTGTCAGTGTATCGGGACACGGGAGCTTGGCAATCGCTTATGCTCACCTCGGCAGTTCCCAATTTGAGTAGCTCAGGTACAAGTGATTTTGCAATCAAGTGGCATAGGTAAGGGCTGTGTTTCTGTACCGCTACACAAAATATGTCTAGATTCCAAGCATACTTACTGGTTAAGTCATTGTAGGCGTCACGGACGTAATGCCAATCTCAGGTGTAGATGTCTTGTTAGACAACGACGTAACAGATAAGTGTCGTTCAGGTGGATGCAGTCAGTCGTTAGTCGTTAGGCAGTTTCCGATAGTGGCTAGTCCAGATAATCCAGACATTTTCGCGGAGTGCGTCATTACTAGGTCTAGATGTAGCAGTCGTTCAGGAGGAGGTAGCCACGCCAAATGTGACAGGGCAGGCTAGTGACAGGGATACGTCAGGTGTTATCCGGGTCAATTGGAATCAGGAGTCTTTGTGTAGGGCTCAGAAGGAAGACGAATCGTTGAGGGTGATAAGGTGTCTTCAGGTGATCAGAAATGTTGGGAATTTTATGTTCATCGAGGTGTTCTAATGATAACGCATCTTCAGTCTGAGATAAACGATAGCGATACAAAGCAGGTTGTGGTTCCAAGAGAATGTAAAGATGATATCAGTATGGCTCTTGAGAGCTTTTTTGCTGGTCATCTTGGTAGGATTAAGACCTAAGAGCGGGTCAGTTCTGATTATTTTTGTAGGCGTTCTCAATGAGATCATCTATAGATAGAAAATAAGTATCCGCTTTCGAATAAGTTCTAATAGACATCCTCAAATATTGTATAAACTGGTCCAGTAGGACGAGCATAACTTATTCTTTTACCCATAATGTATTTGGTACAGTTTGTGATAACCATATATAATACAAACCGGTTTCTTGAAGGATGTCCTTTGCCATATTCATAGCGGAAAGGAGACGTTTTCACTGTTAATTGTCATCGACAGCATAATAGAATATAACCTGTGGTGGAGAGGTTTCCTTGTAGTAATTAGTTTACAACAGCACGATATTATTCTAATTTTAACTGTTATACTGTGGCAGTGTTGTATATATGTGTATATTCTGTATTTTAGATATTTGCATACATATAATGTTTTGTAATGAAATGTTGTTTTAACCTTTTATTGTGTTGAATTAAATTACATAAACCTGAATGGCGTGGAGTTTTATTTTACTTCAACTGGTTGTGGGGTAGGGTAGGGGATGTAGCTTGGCTCGGTCCATTGTTTAATACACCTTAAGCCTGATGGGCCTTGTTTAAAATACTAACACCCAGCATTAAATTTAACCGGCAGACCAGCCACTACACCTTGACCATGCTGATAACAAATATCTGCTTTGTGTTGTATTTTCAACTGAGAACGTTCTGACAGGTAAGTGATGTTTCTATACGTATTGTTATAATGTACATGCATCTATTTGTGTAATCATTTGTTGTGATACACAGTCTTAATACACATTTAGATAGGTCATTACATATTGTCATATAATTGGAGCCTTGTAAATGTTTTAACTAGGTCAGTAAGTTCCAAGAGAAATGTAACACTGTACATCTTCACCTTTCCTAAATGTTTCATTTGAGAATGAGTGAGTGAGTGGGTATGTATTTATGATGTATGTGTTTGCTTATGACAATGTTATTTATGTATAATGTAAAGCGTTCATAGGTATGTTATGTGTAACACATGATTCATGTTTTCTAAAGGTAACCCGTTTTAACTAAGTGAGTATATTTGTCTTTATATTTGTATTTAGATGCAGGCATCATAAGTCCTGTCATTTGTGTTGGTGAACGCAGTTGCATGAAGTTCAAAACGTATAAGACAATTCTAGCTGTTAGTCAACTGACCTATTTGCTAAATTTTAATTTAGCATTTTTTGTGAGTCCAAAGCGTTCATTTCGTGGAAACGTCTATTTCATACATTCAATATATAAAATGATAATAACCTGTGACAATGTATGAAATAGACGTTTCCACGAAATGAACGCTTTGGACTCATAAAACATTATTAGTGCTATTTTGTGGGAAAGTTTGTTTATTGAAATCAGGTTTTGTAAGCTATTGATCGAAGTTGCTTTTTGTATGAGACGTAGATGGACATAATGAAATCGCTTGTTTAGATCTTCACAATCTGTCTATTTCGTACACATTTATCATAATTACATCATATCTAGATCCAATGTAAGTTGGATATTCAAAGATGATTGAAACATAAATGAGAGTCATAATCGCTATGAATTAAAAAAAAAATATTCGATTTTGCCAATTTGGTATATGGATGAACAAACATCATTCCTCATTCTGTCGATTTTTATGATCGCCAAAATTATACATTTCTTCAGACTACCCTATTCCTGGTATGTTGGGGGAATTGTTCCCCAAACAACGAGCATGTTCAAGCTACTCAACGGTTTTTCTAACTGGTACTCTGGCTGGGGTGGAGAGGATGACGACCTTGTAAAAAGGTAGATTGTTATGTTTGTGTTTGTCCTTTTAGTTGTTAACATGCATCTATATTCTACCTTATGATGGTGGTCTGTATATACACTCTTCAAAAAAAAGAAACGTACAGGTAGTATGTTGTTCATTGAAAAATCCGGTATAGAAATTGGATATATGTTATTGGAAAATGTTGGTGGCCTGATATTCGACAAACGGTGCGTCAAAACGCAGCCATTATCGATTTGCAATGTCTTAAACGGCATTGTTTTCACACTTGTTCAAAAATGCCATGGCGGAAACCAGTAAAGCAAAATGCACGTGATAGTTATGGCATTCTAAACAGGTTGTAGTGGCTATAAAAAGGCAAGCACAAGCCAATAATTTGTCAGTCAATTGTCAACATTTTTCAAGTTCCAAAATGCCGAGACTCAGTGCTGCCGATCGGAACATCGTCATAGGACGTATCCAAAGAAGGGAATCGCAGTCTTCTGTGGCACGCCACTTCAACGTCCACCACAGCACTATTTGCCGGCTTTGTGACCGATACACACAGCTCAGTTCCACTGCAGACCGTCCGAGAACTGTCCGACCAAGAGCTACCACCCCTTCACAGGATCGCTACATTCGACTGTTCCACCTACGTCATCGCAATGCCACATCTACGGAGACTGCAGGACGCATCCCTGGTTTGAGGACGATATCGGACCAGACTGTCAGGAACCATCTTCGAGAGGCTGGAATCCGACCAAGAAGACCAGTTATAGTCCCTGTTTTGCAACAGATCTATCGACAGCGACGCTTGCATTGGTGCAATACCTTACAGCCTTGGCTTTTGAGTAACAGGGGGCATATCCTACACCACGAGATCTGACTTGGTTGTGGGTTCGGGGAAATTTGACAGCAAATCGCTACATGAATCAACTTCTTCAACCTCACCTTCTTCCAATCATTGATTGCCAGAGGGAGCTATTTCAACAAGACAACGCTCCACCGCACACAGCTTGTGTCACGGTAGACTACCTCCATAATGCCAACATCAACGCCTTGGCCTGGCCGTCGAGATCTCCAGATCTCAACCCAGTCGAACACCTCTGGGAGGAACTCGATCGACGTGTACGACAACGCCAGAACCCGCCGCAGACAACTGGCCAACGCGTTACAAGCAGAATAACGCAGAATTCCGCAGTACAGAATTCGTACACTTATCCAGTCAGTGCCTAGGAGACGCAGAACCGTTATTGTTGCCCGGGGCGGTCACACGAGATACTGAGTTCAGGGCAAAATGTGGCCTTATGTGACATGACAATGAACAGTTTCCAATGTTTCATAATTCTGTATCTATGATATCAAATTAAATATATCAACTTTATTAGGTACAATAAATTTACTACAAATCTACCTGTGCGTTTCTTTTTTTGAAGGGTGTGTACTAGTTTGTATACGTTTTTAACAGCATAACGCAAAAAATAAATGTCCCTAATCTGTTCAAAAGGTATAAGGTACTGGCTACCTATTCTAAAAGCGCATGTTAATATGTGTTGTATGTAATAATGACATTTTCTAACGTCCCTGTGAACAAATTGTCCAAAATCTAAACTTATTTCAGCAAAAACGCTTATTTTAATTACATTATCATCATCAGCTCGATATGCTGCAAATATTTATTATTTGTATGAACAGATTAAAATACAAAATGCAGCAACGAGGGTTTTGGTGATCCTGGCACAGTCAGGCTGGTTTGGCTCATCATCAGCTCAGGGCCCTTGCCCCCTCTACACGCAGCCCAGACAGCGAATGTGACTTCTCCCAGAAAGCGCAGCCTAGTCAAACCCAGAACTTTTCGAAGAATGTGAACACTCCCAAACTCTACTTCACACCAGCACCAGCAAACTAAAACGTCCCCATTTGGAACTGAAAAGACAGATCACTCCATTTATGTGTTGAAACCAGCTACTGCAGTAGGCCTATATCTTATTCTATTTAATAGATGATTGGTTATTGGTTTGTTCCGACAACCATTCATATTTATCATCTATAATGAGGCCAGATGTTAAAAAAAATGTTTACAAATTATAAAAAGAAGAAATATTTAATATATAATTAATAATTAAAAACAGATATATGTAAAATGTTTACAAAAAGCTCATTTACCGTCACTATATATATATATATATATATATATATATATATATATATATATATATATATATATATATATATATATATATATATATTATCTAACAAACTATAAGTAAAACTTAAGTAAAACATATTTGAAAGTGTGAATCCTTGTTTAAAAATTTGGAACTCCCGACCTGATCTTTTGAGCAAAATGTCTGCAACAACCACCCCTTAAACTCTGTCCTGACTGGAAATAATCATATAACCTGTGTTCATTCAGTGTGTTCTAAATGTTAATATACCTTATATCATGTGTTAAAGATTCAATTTCATAACAAAATACAGTCTGTGAACAGTATAATTCTGTTATATATGTACTAAGACATAATTAAACCATTGTGATGATTAGGATCAATTATGTAAATTAACAGATACACTATTTTAAATACTGTAATGATATCCTGATGCAATAATGTTACAGGTGCACTTGTTGTTAGCTGTGCTGTCTGGATGTCACTCCATCAGTAACAAGCTTGATACATGAACCTCTAACTGATGCGGCTGCAACATCACTCACCTTGGCCACCATGAGGTCTCCCACAGCAAATACAGCATGTAGGCCTAATGCAATGAGTTGTTTACACCAGTGGACCAGTAAAAGGTGAACCAGAGCACAAATTTCACATGAAAATATGCCCTGAAATCTTTGATAAACATCAGTGATATTGAAACATGCCCACAATATTTCAAGAAGTATTCAAACCTATAGTAATAAACACTGACCATGTCAACATGATAGAACTATAAACTGTGTTGGTATTTATTGAATTACTGACATGTAATAAAATTATGCATATATCATCAATATAAGTTACTTTTTATATTGGCAACTCTCCAGATTGAATGGCAAAAATATATATTTAAATGGTATGATATTTTTGTAATGTTTTGTATAGTGTGACTAATAAAAGACACTTTTTCATTTCAGAATATATCTACACCTCACAAATAAGAGGTTCACTTTTGGGATTTACAGAAATAGTTGAAGAATCAGAGAAAAGTTATTCCATCTTGTGTTGTCGAGGTGATTCGTGAATGATTTCCATCTGATGAAGGTACTGTTTTTCTCTATGCTCACTAAAATAAACTTTTTTCAGTGAAATCTTATTTTATGGTCTCTGACAACAATCAGCCTTAGCTGTTTCATTTGATAAGTTTATGTAATACAGGGTGGCTGATGCTGGATGAGGTAGTTTGGTGCAAGGGCGAAGGCCGTGGAAAAGGACTGGTGAAAATAGCACAAGCACTGGCTAAATGCTTAGTGGCAACTTGTTAGTGCACTGGTTGACTATTTAAAAAGAACAGTTCTCTTGTTGTCTGAATCACTGTACCGGTGGGGCAGGATACTCTGACCTTTCGCGAACACCTGGAATTATCACCATTTGATAGCGATCCATTAACTTGTGCTCATGATTTAGTCAGAATCGTGCAGTTAACTCTTTTTTACAGAGATTTCATATGAATATGGAAATGGTTTTGTCGCTTTTATACTCTTCCATATAATCATTGTGGAACCTAAAAAATATGAAAATAATGTTTACATAATTTGTCAAAATAATATGTACACTGACTAAATAATTGTAAAAGAAGGTGGTAATAATCTTCAGCAGTGTCAGGCATGCCACTGGGTGCCTGAATACAAATATCATCAGTTAACTGTGTACAAATTGTATCAGATCTAAACTTTCATATGTCATTCACTGCATGAAATTTGTCATCCACACTACACTTTTACAACAAAAGACAACAATATAGAATATAATAGATAGACAAAAAAGTTCAAAACAGAAATTATTTGTATATAGTATTTACATTGTGTGATTATTTCTGGTCAAAATATTATTTTGTACCTCATGCTGTGAAGCAGGTGTGCCATGCTTCTGGTGTACACTGGACAGCGACTGTACACCATGATGGACTGAGGACCTGTACTTTCTTGGCATCGGAGTCTTGCTTGACTTGGCTCGAAAGTTCATATTTGAAAGATACAACATAGAAACATGAACACTTTTGTCATCTACACCTCACTATCACAAATTAAAATTGGTAACTTGATTTTTTTCATGTATCAAAGTACGATAAATTGTATATGTGCGTAAATTGCATTAAACATGAAATTTGAATATTTTGGGTGGTGGGTGGGCGATGGTTTTGGATAGTGACTGGATATTTTGTTGGCTGCAAACCAGCAAAACCAGATATATTTTTAAATATAAAATATATAAAGCCTAAAATAAAAAACATGTTGCTTCAACAGTCTTAATCAAAATGATTAAACATTATTTTTTAAAGATTAGGTAACCCACCCCCTACCCCCAACACAAACACAGAATTTCAATGAGTTTAAGTAACTTATTTTTTGTTTTACTGTGTCATTATAAAGTTTATTTATTACCGAAATGAGATGATTTGTGTCAATTCCAGACGCGGATGGCTGTAAAATTAAAACATTACGTAACACAACTTACTCCACCAACATAAGTAAGCTGCATACTGCACCGATCAGCTGACCACGGAGTATCGACATAACCATGCAGGAAGGGAACATGTGAACGAGACAACATCGCGGATATTCATGATTCTACTATGACATTGATGAATGCTTGATTCTGATTGGTTAAAAAGAGGTTTCCTTTTTGCTACGGAGAGCCCTTTCAAATATATTAAGCGTTTTCACAAAACACGTGCGCATGAATACATAGAAAGCCTTTTATAACGATTAAAAAAAAATGGCTGCCCATCGCTCACCCCCACATAAACTGTAAAACGAATATTTATTTCCTCTAATACACGCTGGGTCCCTAATACCAGCCAGGTCTCTAAGACACGCCGAGTCAAGGGTTCTCGCGAAATTAATAGACGGCGTAGCGTCAAATAGAGGAAATACGGTAGTTTGATATCGGATGTTTTGGGCGTTCTAGGCCGCAACCCTGGCCGTTTCGATGATGACATTAAAAGATTTAACGAAGGCATATCTTTTGCATACAAATGAAATGTTTATGAAACTGTTACAGAAATGTTCTATGGTGACCAGAATCGGAACAATTTAAGCTATTTCCTCATTGAAACAACCGACAATGAAAGTAAAATATAACATTATAAACTTGTTTGAAAAAACTTTATTCATGACATGTTGTTTACAAACCTTTTTGTGATCGATATTCGTTGCCATCTCCGTCAACAACCACCGTTAGAATTTAACAGGAGGGGATTTGAAAGCCCATCAGAAAAGACTCCCCTTCGAAAGTCTTCGAAAACAATGTCCAAACTAATGTGACAGCTTATCAAACTTGATGAAATACATTTCAGAACACACACAATTAAGAAAATCGTACACGATCAGCTATTTCTGGGACACAAATGTCTAAGTTCTGTCACTATCTGGCTTTGGATCCGTCAAATCTTGAAATTGACAGGTCAAACCATGCAGATTCCTTGTTTCAAAATATCACGCTCGTCTGCAGCCTAAAAAGTTGCTGTTCAGTCATACTCAGTCACATTGGTAATCATATGGATGTACCAGCAGGCTCGATCAATCCCAGATAATCTACATGTTAATGTTGAACCACATCATATATCGGGGTTGTCATCTTGCTTCATTCTATAACTCGTTACGGAGAATGTAAACACAAGATTGTCAGCCATTGACAGCTGGGAGGTGTGAGTAACCGTGATGTAGGTCAAGTTCTGCCACATCCAAGTTCGGGGTGGAGAGGCATTTATTTTGATTTTATTATTGTTTACTGGGGGTAATTGCTAACTAACTAATAACACTTACTCATGTTAAATGTGTAATAGAATGTTAATTCATAAATTTTGTTGTAGAAATATGTTCGTTTAGCATTTAAAAAACTTTTTCTGTAACCTGTCACCCCTACAATAGAAATGATGGCATGTTCGTTTTCCAAGAAATGACCTCTCTCGCAAAATTCCGAGAAATAACAGTCAGTCCACAGTGTACAACAGTGTACAATAGTTTGGTAGAAATTAAACACCTATGTGTTTTGAACACTTATTATGAACTACTCACGACTATGGTGTTTTTAATCTTAAACTTCAGTAATAATTATTACATATATAACTACCTGTGACCCCTTTTCGGAATGTTCTAAGATTGCGGACCTGTGCACCTGTGTTGTTACGCGTTGCAAGAGAGCATCGTATTCAAAGCGTTGTTGCCGTCATGGTAGAATGGAGATAAACCTACTGTGTTTTGGAATTTGATGTAGTCCCACTGTAGAGTAGATACCTCTTTATTTTAATTTTGAACCGAGCGCTTTATCTCCTAATTATCAAGTGAAACTGTGTACAAATATCACCCTAACCCTGCTAAAATACATTTCTTAAATACTACTGTCGTAAGAATAAACAGCAAACTTACCTGATCGAGTTACTTCAACTTCACGGCGTTTGTTAACAAAAACAGCACAGTCAGGGTCTTGATGAGAGTGCTGTCCCTTTAGCCCGTTGCCATATCAGGATCGTACACCACCCGCTTACGATCTGTTTCAGCACAGGGCCATGTTACTAATAATAGTAACAAAAACGGCCTCGTCTATGATTTTTTTCACGAGTTTTTTTATTGTTATTATTAGTTACATATGGTCCTGTGGTTTCAGAACTCAGCAAGTATCTAAACTCACACGGAACACGACAGATACTCAGCAAGAGCCAATATGCGCAACACAAATGAACGAATAAGCGCAGTTCATACAACGGACCCTTCCTACCATCATGGCAAATCTTACAGTACATTATCCATGCATTGTTGTCTTCTCAGTGGAGATTAACGAAATAATTAAAGAATAATTGTGATTAGCGTTGTATCTTGAACAGCGCGGCACCGAACAAAACAATAGGCTGCGCATCTGAGAAGATAGAACCACACACCTCCACATACACCACGTGAAACGCGTCTAATAAAGTCTTATGACGTCATTCCTTTATCAATTGACACCAGTGACATCATATTGCAAAGGGGCATAATCCATGGTGTGTTAATTATGGAAATAGAATTCTCGGTAGATGTGAAAAATATGAACTGATTTTATGAATAAAATAAATTAGATACTTGTGATATTTGTATTGCTATACCTCTGCAAGTACAAAATAAATACTTTTCATGATGGAACAGCACAAGAAAAATAGGTTTATATTCGTGTGAACTTGCCCTTTAACCTTTTGAATAAAGGTTTGTCTGAAATAGTAACTTTAACATTTTTTACAAACTCAATTCGTATATATGATCTTACTAAACAGTCTCAGTTCTATTGACTTTCTGTTATAAATATGTCCCTGGCTTAATGCGTGCAGTAAACACAAGCCGTGTACCGATAACACTAATATTTCTAGATCTACTTGATCCATGATCACCGTCACTACATATGTCCCGCAAGTAACAGCTGTATATGACTTATTTGTTGCGAACACCTGGTGTCATCACTGCTTATCAGTCACCCATTGATATACAACCTCTACTCTTGGAACAAAGAATGTAACAATTAAAAGACAAACACAAGATGAACACAGCAAGTCGCTCTGTACTATCAACCAAAGGAAGTTAGAATATAACAATACCATTCTGTATTGTCCAACATACTACAATACCATTCCATATTTTCCAACTTACTACAATATCATTCTATATTCTCCAACATACTACAATATCATTCCATATTCTCCAACATACTCCAATACCTATCCATATTCTCCCACATACTACAATACCTATCCATATTCTCCAACATACTACAATATCATTCCATATTCTCCAGCATACTACAATATCATTTCATATTCTCCAGCAGACTACAATATCATTCTATATTCTCCCACATACCTATCCATATTCTCCATATCCAACATACTACAATATTATTCCATATTCTCCAACATACTACAATACCTATCCACATTCTTCAACATACTACAATACCTTTCCATATTCTCCAACATACTACAATATAATTCCATTTCATCCAACATACTACAATACCATTCCGTATTCTTCAACATACTACAATACCTTTCCATATTGTCATAATACTACAATAACATTCCATTTTCTCCAACATACTACAATATCATTCCATACTCTCCAACATACTACAATATCATTCCATATTCTCAAACATACTACAATATCATTCTATATTCTCCAACTAACAACAATACCTATCTATATTTTCCAACATACTACAATACCTATCCATATTGTCCAACATACTACAATACCTATCCATATTCTCCAACATACTACAATACCTATCCATATTCTCCAACATACTACAATACCTATCCATATTCTCCAACATACTACAGTACCTATCCATATTCTCCAACATGCTACAATATCATTCCATTTTCTCCAACATATTACAACATCATTGGGGGAATCCATACTTTCCAACATCAAAAGACATGATTGCACTGCTGGCTATATGATACCATCTACTGACTGTTCCACTTTGAAATATGCCTCTCTGAAATATTAGTATTAATTAATTCTAGATCCCCAGATAAATTCTAGATTCTAATTCCCTTTTGATTTTTTGTCAACAATAATCCTCCCGCTTAATATGTTGGTCTTATAAGGCGTGTACCAGCTGTGCACATATAATCCAACAATCAAGATGGCTGGCTACACAGTATTCCACGTAAAGTTTCGATTTAATGTTGACTACGTGTTACCACTGTGGACAAGGTATGCGTGTACGATCGCTGCAAATTCGTTCATGAGATTGTGCTCATTACTTACAATAGTACACAGACAAAAAAACCTCTGTAGCTCACCTGAATAATGAAGTAGTAATAAGATAACACTTCAGCCGTATTTTGCTTCAAATATCTTTATAGCTGCAATGGATAGAATTATCATTTAACCGCCCGTACGTTATCAGAAATGAACGATCCAATGTAACTTGATAATATTAGTTATGGTGTCTTTAGTTGCCGTGTCATATTAGGTTAGAATAAACATATTTTTATGCTAACGTTTTTATGTCACGCGTGGCACACGACTGGCGAACGGGCTGCACAAACGTGTTCAACGCGTTGCACACGGGTGTCACACGCGTGACGGACGGGTTGCACACGTGATGCGTCCCGCGTTACCCATGCGTGTAAGGGGAATGAAATTCGAGGCAGTAATGTAGATCTACGCAATTAGGAAACGACGACATGCATCAACCAAACCGATCCCATTTGTCGCCTCTTATGACATGTATGGATGCTGAATATATTTTCACCCCTCGAAAAATAACACAGTTCTATTTTTTTTCAATTATGTATATTTTTCAAAATATGAACATTATTCTGGGACTGATCAATTTTTTTATAGGGGGTTTGGTGATAAGTAAATGTCACATGTATTGGGAGGGTATGAGCATAAACAGATACTACATAAAATGAGGGGTTAGCAAAATATGAAGAGCAGTATCACCGCCGACTAGGCCCTCAACAAAAGTTGCTTTCAGCATCGATATTCAAAAATTTCTAAAAACTACTGAGGACTTAATAAATATGAAACACGTAACAACACTTCTACTAAGTTTCTTCACCTGCAACGAAACATATTTTATATATTTATATATATATTATGTTGGGGATTTTATAAAGCTTCAAGCATATTATGGAGAGAGTTTTAGTGAATGTGATTCAACATATTCATAGAAAGAAAGGAAAGTATTGTCTGCATCAACCATAGTAATTTTCTTGATTTATTTAATAGTCGTTATCATGGCCCTAGAGATTCAAGGTTCTAAAATATTTTGTTATTGGGAAATTTGAATTTCTTAATACTATTCTTTATCACAGTCTAATGCTTTAAACGATGAACAAACCTGAGGCGGGAGATGGCAATTTCAATTTTCCTTTCATATGAGTATGGGAGAGAGTGTGTGTAGGGAGAGAGTGCAAGAAGTTAACATCCACTTTACATCAACTGTTCTAATTGAAACGTCCAGTCAGAGACTACTCAAAAACAAACATTGTGCACACATACATCTACAGGGATACGCCTGTACTGTCACCTTGATGTCCGCGAAAATGAAAAAGTAGCTTAATAAAGAGACCTGTACCTTAGGTCCCAGGTTATATAATTTTTTAAATTTTTTTTCAGTCGAAAGTTACAAAGCAAAGCAGCCGGACGATTAAAAACAGGTGGACCCTCCTCAACACGGGTCAGTACTACGGTATCGCACAGAGGTTTTGTCACGTAGCTTAATGTGTCCATTGATACGAAATAATATGCAAGAACTGTTCATATATGACTGTTGCAATACACCCCTTGGCCTTGTTGATTAATGGTAAACATGTTGAGGACATTCCAAATTTGACGCGTCAATGTCCAATGCAATTCCCTATTTAATGTTCTTTCAATGTGTCTATTGGATGTCAAGTCACGCTGTGTACCTTCATCATGTATACGGAATGTTATGTTACCTTCGGGATGTATAAAGGATACCATGCCACACTAGAACTTTCCACAGCTAACACCACACTGTTTTACATTCACATCATACGTCAGGTCACACCACATTACGTGCCTCCGTGGTGTATACGGGATGTCATGCTACACTATGTACCTTCAGTGTGTGCACTGGATGTCATAATGATCTAGGTATGTACCTTCGGGGTGTATACTGGATGTCATGCTACACTATGTACCTTCAGGGTGTGCACTGGATGTCATGATGATCTAGGTATGTACCTCCGGGGTGTATACGGGATGTTTAGTTAGATTATGTACCTTCGTGGTGCTATACAGGGTGCTACGCAACACTGTGTATCTTCGTGTTGTTATACAGGGTGCTACGCTCTCTATGCATCTTTGTGGTGTTATACAGGGTGGTACGCTATACTATGTACATTCGTGGTGTTATACTGGGTGCTACGCAATACTAAGTATCTTCGTTGTGTTATACAGGGTGCTACCAAAAAATTATGTACATTCGTGGTGTTATACAGGGTGCTGCGCTACACCATGTACATTCGTGGTGTTATATTGGGTGCTACGCTACACTATGTACATTCGTGGTGTTATACAGGGTGCTACGCTACACTATGTACATTCGTGGTGTTAAACAGGGTGCTACGCTACACTATGTACATTCGTGGTGTTATACAGGGTGCTACGCTACACTATATACATTCGTGGTGTTATACAGGGTGCTACGCTTCACTATATACCTTCGTGGTGCTACACAGGGTGCTACGCTCTCTGTGTATCTTTGTGGTGTTGTACAGGGTGCCACGCTACATTATGTACATTCGTTGTGCTATACTGGGTGCTACCCAAATCATGTACATTCGTGGTGTTATACAGGGTGCTGCGCTACACCATGTACATTCGTGGTGTTATATTGGGTGCTACGCTACACTATGTACCTTCGTGGTGCTACACAGGGTGCTACACTACACAATGTACCTTCGTGGTGCTAAACTGGGTGCTACACTACACAATGTACCTTCTTGGTGCTATACTGGGAGCTACGCTACACCATGTATCTTCGTGAAGTTTAACAGGGTGCTACGCTACACTATGTTCATTCGTGGTGATATACTCGGTGCTACGCTGCACTATGTACCTTCGTGGTGCTAAACTGGGAGCTACGCTACACTATGTTCCTTCGTGGGGCTATACTAGGTGCTACGCTACACTATGTACATTCGTGGTGTTAAACAGGGTGCTACGCTACACTATGTTCATTCGTGGTGATATACTCGCTGCTACGCTACACTATGAACCTTCGTAGTGCTATACTGGGTGCTACGCTACACTATGTACCTTCGTGGTGCTAAATTGGGTGCTATGCTACACTATGTACCTTCTTGGTGCTATACTGTGTGCTACGCTACACTATGTACATTCGTGGTGTTAAACAGGGTGCTACACAATGTACCTTCGTGGTGCTATACTGGGTGCTACGCTACACCCTGTACCTTCGTGGTGCTATACTGGGTGCTATGCTACACTATGTACCTTCGTGGTGTTATACTGGGTGCTGTGCTACACTATAGTATGACCAGAAATTATTGAGAATTTTAGGAATATGTTTAAGTGGATATCTAGTATAAAAAACACTGACCAGCTATCAAGTGCTTGGTTTCATTCAAGAGAGACAACTCAGTTAATCCTATTTCATTATTTTGTCAAGAGTTATCTCCCTTTGTTTACAGACGTTATTTTCAGTGATTCTCAGTATGTATGATTTAGAGAAGAGGAGGTTGATTTTAGAGTATTATAACAAGGACATCAGATCAGCCAAAGTAATTTCAAGTAGAACAGGCATCCCTTTGTCCACTGTTTATCGTGTTTTGAAAAATATTGAAAGTGGAGATGGCATTGAGCTCAAGAGAGGCGCAGGTAGGCCCAGAAAATTGACAGTCGGTGACTGGAGGCGGTTGGTATTCTTGTTTCTAAAAACAAACGAAGGAGTTTAGACAACTTAAGACTGGATATGATTGATAGAGGAACTGTGACTGTCTGTAAGGAGACAATTAGAACTGAGTTGCATGCCAAAGGTTGGGAGAAAAGTCAGGGAATTCCATCCCCGATCATGAAACCTGAACAAAAGGAGCGCAGGTTAAACTGGTGCTTAGAGCATAGAAATTTTACTTGGGACAATGTAATTTTCTCAGATGCAAGTTCTGTGTGGCTGTTTCCTGATACACTAAAATTCTGGACCAAACAAACTGAAAAACCTTTGTATCAGCGCCCAAAGTACAGTCCAACATTTCACGTGTGGGGTGGCATATCTGTGTTCGGGGCAAAGCCCCTGTGTGTATTTGAAGGGAATATGAACCGTGAGCGGTACACAGATATTCTCGAGGGACATTTACTTCCATCTGCTCAAGTATTCTATGGAAATTCGTGGATTTTCCAGCAAGACAACGACCCAAAACATCGTTCAAAGCATTCTCAGGCCTGGTTTCGGACCCACAATATGACATTATTAGATTGGGCAAGCAGCAGCCCTAACTAAATCCAATAGAAAATGTTTGGGGGCTTATGAAGGAAAGTGTCAATAAAAAAAATCTGACAAATATTGCTGAAATGAAAGAAGAGGTGGTCAGATATTGGGACAGCATGAACCACGACTTTCTAACTTCTTTGATCAGTAGTATGCCCCGCCGCCTTGAAGCCTGCATTGCTGCCCATGGTAACTTGACAAAATACTAAGTGTTCACCTGTCTTTGACGCTGGAGTTATGTTGTACTAATATTCACATCTAATACGTGAGTAATGAGCGAAATGTTTTTTACAATCTTTAAATTCTCAATAATTTCTGGTCATACTATGTACGTTCGTGGTGTTATACAGGGTGCTACGCTACACTATGTACCTTCGTGGTGCTATACTGAGTGCCACGCTACACTATGTACCTTCGTGGTGCTATACTGGGTGCTATGCTACACTATGTACCTTCTTGGTGCTATACTGGGTGTTACACTACACTATGTACATTCGTGGTGTTATACTGCGTTCTACGCTACACTATGTACATTCGTGGTGTTAAACAGTGTACTACACTACGTACCTTCGCGGTGCTATACCGTGTGCTACACTACACTATGTACCTTCGTGGTGTTAAACAGGGTGCTACACTATGTACCTTCGTGGTGCTATACTCGGTGCTACGCTACACTATGTACCTTCGCGTTTCTCGTCATTTAACATGTTAATCTCTCCTCATAACCTAAAAATACACTCTTAAAAAAAGGAAACGCACAGGTAGTATGTAGTTCATTGAACCTGACAACACAAACAATCTGGTATATAAATTACATTATATATTATTGGGAAATATTGGTTGCCGGATATTCGACAGGTACGGAGACTGCAGGACGCATCCCTGGTTTGAGGACGATATTGGACCAGACTTTCAGGAACCATCTTCGCGAGGCTGGAATCCGACCATGAAGAGAAGTTATCTTCCCTGTTTTGCAACATATCCATCGACAGCGACGCTTGCGTTGGTGCCATAACTTACAGCCTTGGTATTTGAGAAACTGGAGACGAGTGTGGTTTAGCGACAAATCACGATTTCTTCTTCACCGGCGAGTAGGAAGACAAAGTGTTTATCGTTGTCGAAATGAGCGTTTTGCCCCGCATTGTGTACGTGAATGGCGGTAGTGTAATGGTATGGGGGCCATATCCTACACCTCGAGATCTGACTTGGTTGTGGTTCAGGGAAATGTAATAGCAAATCGCTACATTAATCAAATTCTTCAACCTCACCTTCTTCCAATCATTGACTGTCAGAGGGAGCTGTTTCAACAGGACAACGCCCCACCGCACACAGCTTGGGTCACGGTAGACTACCTTCACACTGTCAACATCAACGATTTTCCCTGGCCGTCGAGATCTCCAGTCGAACCCAATCGAACACCACTCGGACGAACTCGATCGACGTGTACGTTAACGACAGAACACGCCGCAGACACTCCCACAACTGGCCAACTCGCAGAATGATGCGGAATTCCGCGGGACAGAATTCGTAAACTTATCCAGTCAGTGCCGAGGACATGCAGAGCCCGGGGCGGTCGGACGTGGCCTTATGTGACATGCCAATGAACAGTTTTCAGTGCCTTTGTACAAAGACAACATGTGACTATCGAGCTCCAAAATTTCATATTTGTATCTATGATATTAAATTGAATATATCGACTTTATTAGATACAATAAACACGTCCCATTTTAATTCATGTGACTATCGAGCTCCAAAATTTCATATTTGTATCTATGATATTAAATTGAATATATCGACTTTATTAGATACAATAAACACGTCCCATTTTAATTCTAGAAACCCAATAGTCCAGAAACTCAACGGTCTTTGCCCAGTCTCGGTCAAAGGTATTTACAAAATTAAACATGCTGTTTTCATGGGAACATACTAAGGAAGAAAAAATGAAAAGAAAATTGTTAAAAAACAATTTACACTATGTCGCCCATGGCCTATGGGTATTTTCCTTTGCTCAAAACTCATGTTTTTGTTTCGCAAATACATAAATGTAGTTCTTTCAAGTATCATGACACAAAATTTAACTCATTTTAACCTAATTAAACGATTTTATAGCAACATTGAAATATTTCGCCCATGGGCATAAAACTCATGTTTTTGTTTCCCAAATACATACAGGTGTTCTTACAAGTTTCATGACACATGATTTAACTCATTTTAACCTAATTCAACGATTTAAAAGCAATATTGAAATATTTCGCCCATGTGCGAGAAACGTTTGGCCTATGGGCGAGAATATTTCCCTTTGCTCAAAACTCGTGGTTTTGTTTCGCAAATACATAAAGGTGTTCTTAGAATTTTCATGACATATAATTTAACTCATTTCAACTTAATTCAACTATTTTACGGCGTTATCGAAATTTTTCGCCCTTGACGAGAAAGTCTGGCCCATGGGGCGAGAATATTTTCCTTTGCTCAACAGTTTTAGTTTCGAAAATACATAAAGGTGTGTCTACAAGTTTCATGACACATAATTTAACTCATTTTAACATAATTCAACGATTTTAAAGCGATATTGAAATATTTCGCCCTTGTGCGAGAAAAGTTTGGCCCATGGGCGAGAATATTTCCCTTTGCTCAAAACTCGTGGTTTTGTTTCGCAAATACATAAAGGTGCTCTGAAAATCGCCCCGCTTGGGTGAATAATAAGCTTATGTTGTGTGCAGGGGATATCGAACAGAATCCAGGACCTATAGATTCTGCTATCGAATCGCTTAAGACTGTTCTTCTGGACCAAATGACAAAAAACAAAACTGAAATTTGTGATCAAATGCACGCACTCAGATTCGATGTTAAGTCTCTGAAAACAATGTATGCGGACCTTGAACAATCATGTAATGACATTAAGAAGGACATATTTGCATCGGTGAATAGAATTCGTGAAGACCTTTCCAAGATTGAAGAAAAACAGGATCTGATGCAGTCAATAATTGACAGTGTTGGCACTCGTAATAATGCGGTTGAATTAAAGCTACAGTCGGTTCAAGACGCTACGGACTCAATACACGAATTGCACGAGCTCATCGCACGACTTCAGGATGACGTCGATAGGCTCGAGACCTTTAGTAGGCGGGGCAATCTCGTCATATATGGTGTTCAGGAAGGCATGAATGAAACCTACGATGTTTGTAAAGAGAAAGTTGCAGATGCACTCAACTCGACTACTCCATCTCAACTGTTGACAGTATCTGACATTGCACGTGCCCATAGAATTGGTAAACCTTATTCAAGGGAAATCAAGACCTCTCATCGCTAAATTTAAAGATTCAGACCAGAAGATAGCGGTATTGAAAAATAGATCTGAACTTGCTACAAAAAAAACATTGGTGTATCAAATGATCTTACCTTACGTCAGCGGGAAACATTACGGGCCCTACGTGCTGATAACAAGCGAGGTTACTTCAAAGGTGGCAAACTGACAATGGAAGATATGTCACCAACTGCGCAGACGACAGATAACAGACAATCACCACCGCCTACGGAGACCCCTAGGGATCGGGACCAAGACCGTGTACTACGCCCTAGACCCAAGTCCAACACTGCTCATGGGTTAAAGAGATAGGGGTGTGGCCAAGGCTGTGACCGTGATGCTTTACCCAACACCTGTAGATTTCTCTCCTGGAATATTGGAGGGTTACTAAGTAAACTTAAGGATAGTGACTTTTGTACTTTCATATACAACCATGAGGTCATCTCGATATATGAAACATGGACGTCAGAAATCGGCTTCATTAGCACCCATTTCCCCGACTATAAGATCATTTCTCTACCAGCAAATAAGTTATCTCAGTATGGTCGATATTCTGGGGGAATACTAGTTTTAGTTAAAGCACAATTAGCGAAGTACATTCTTGAGGTTGGGGATAGTGCAGTTACCGTGTTGTTTAACAAGGACATATTAAGTTGTGACTTAAATGTCTTATGTGTTTTTAGTTATATTCAGCCAGGAGGCTCGTCATGGTATGATGACAAAGATAGTCGCAATGGTGTAGACTTACTTTTGAACTTATTACTGAGTGTGTTGGAAAAGTATCCAGATGTTTCTATTTTATTGTTCGGGGATTTAAACAGCAGAACAGGCACAGAACAAGACTATATCATTCACTATGTGGAAGGGGATGAACATTATACCAACCTGTTAACCAAATTCGATATGCCACGAATATCTAGCGACCAGAAGGTGAATACGTTAGGTGGATCTCTCCTGGAAATGTGCTCACTTCTGGACATCCATATTATCAATGGAAGGGTTGAGGCAAACACCGGCGACTTCACTTTCATAGGACATCTGGGATGCAGCGCCATAGACTATGCGTTAGCATCAACATATATATTTCAACATATTGCAGACTTTGACATAATGTCAAGCTCAGAAGTGACCATTTACCAATCCGTGTGAGCATTCGTCATAAGGGAGATGCGTTCGAACCTGAGAATAGTCAGTTACACTATAAGTACATAAGGACTGATAAACTTCGTGAGACATTCATGATGAATATATCATCGCCATGTATCACTGATATGCTCGAACGGGCAGCTTTATGTTCACTCTCAGATGCATCTACTGCAGTGACTCTACTGACAGATGCTATTCAGTCTGCCGCTTGTGTGTTCAAAAAGGAGAGTAGATGTAAAAGGCATAGTGACTCCCCATTGTATGACAACGAATGTCTTACTAAAAAAACGAACGCTGTCATGCACTGAACACTTTTCGGGTTACTCAAAGCACTGAACATCTAGCCAAGTACAGCAAGGTACGCAATGAGTACAGGGCCTTGTGTAGGACAAAGGGGGACCAGTTTCGACAGCGTAATAGAGTAGAACTGATTAACTCAACTGGTGACTCAAAACGTTTTTGGGACATTGTCAAACGTGTGTCCGGGCGTCAACATCATCACAATCCTAACTCCGCGGGAGAGTGGGCCGAATATTTCTGAACATTATACGCAAATACTGATCCTCTTGACAATGACGATAAAAGTCCGTACGTATGTGAATCTCATGCACTGACACAAGACATTCTTGACTGCCCTATAACAAGATCAGAAATCACAGACAGTATTCGTGCCTTAAAGAACAATAAATCAGCTGGAGTTGACCATATCATAAGCGAATACCTTAAACACTCATCAGATGTTATTTCTCCTTACCTGGAGATTATATTCAATAGTATCTATGAAAATAGTGTTTTTCCTCAAAATTGGTCATTAGGAATTATCATTCCATTACATAAGAAAGATGACACAACAATTCCAGATAACTATCGAGCTATAAGCCTTCTGAGTGTCCTCAGCAAAGTATTCACTTCAATTCTATGCAAGAGATTAGTTTTCCGGACAGGCACGCTTTGTGTTATTTCTGAATGCCAGTCAGGCTTTCGGAAGGGGTATTCCACTGTAGATAACTGTTTTGTCCTTAATGCTCTTGTGCAACGATTCCTTTCACGTAAAGGGGGTAAGTTTAACCTTCTTTGGAGTTTGCTATATAAACGGGGATTAAGTACAAAAATGGGTAGAAAGTTGCAGTCAAGCTTCAAGGACGTTAAGGCAAGTGTAAGGTCTAACAATCGTATGTCTGAGGCATTCGATTGCCCTATGGGTGTCAGGCAAGGCTGTATACTTCGCCCGTTCTTGTTCTAGTTTTTTTATAAATGAAATAGTTCTTGAGATGGAAGTGGAGTGTCCGTTTGGTGTACAGCTCCATCCAGACATTATCCACATCCTGTTACTTCTATTAGCAGATGATTTGATACTCGTTGGTGATAGTGTTTCTAACCTTCAGAAGAAACTAAGCATCCTTGAGAATTTTTGTAACACTCGGAAAATGTCAGTTAATATGTCCAAGACCAACGTTGTTGTATTTAAAAATGGTGGTTGTTTGTCACGTTTCGAAAAGTGGTTTTACAAAGGGAAAAGGGTTGAAGCTGCTTGCGGTTATACTTACATGGGTTTGTATTTTAATAACAGGCTTAACTGGTCTAAAACTCTTGATAAGATTGCCCTGCAGGCGAAAAGGGTATGGATAACTATCCTCAGAGGTATACATTCGCTACAACCTTTTTCACCCGATTTCTACTTCCAAATTTTCGATGCGAAGATCATGCCAGTGCTTCTGTATGGTGCCGAGGTCTGGGGGTTTGAAAATGTGGAAAAATTGGAAACTGTGCAGTTATATGCTTGTAAACGCTTTTTGGGTTTAAAATTATCCGCATCAAACAACGCTGTATTGGGCAAGTGTGGCAGATACCCTATTCGTGTATATGCTTTGACCAGATGTCTAAAATATTGGCTGAACATACTAAAGATGTCAGACTTCCGTTTACCAAGAAAGTGCTACAATATGTTGTACCTGCATGATGAACATGGTCGTGTCAATTGGATAACTAAATTAAGGAATTGTCTTTGTAAACTTGGGTTCGGAGATGTATGGAGGGTCCAAATGTATTGAAACCGAAAGGTTTTTCTTAATATGTTTAAACAACGTTTGAAAGACAATTTTAAGCGGATCTGGCATAGTGAACTTCTTGCAAGTTCAAAAATGTCATATTATGCTTGTTTTAAAACTTATGTTAAATGTGAACCTTATTTGTCATTCTTAAATTCGCAAAATATGAGAACAACCCTCATGAGATTCAGACTGAGTTGTCATATCTTGGAAATTGAGAATGGACGTCATTATAAAATCCCAAGACATTGAAGAAAATGCAAACTTTGTAAATTAGACTGTGTTGAAACCGAGTACCACTTCCTGCTTATTTGTCCATCGTATGTCAAGTTACGGCAACTCTATCTCAAAGCAAAGTTCTATTGTCATCCTAACATTCATGAATTTAATATGCTTCTATCATATATTATTACAAATCTAGCAAAATATCTATATTATGCAAATGAAGTAAGAAATGCGAAACTGAAAGCTTAAAACCTGTCTATACTCACCTTTTGTACACAAAGGCCTGTGGCCTATATGTATTGGAAATAAAATGAATGAAAGGTGTTCTTAGAAGTTCCATGACATATAATTTAACTCATTTCAACTTCATTCAACTATTTTACGGCGTTACTGACATATTTCGCCCTGGGCGAGAAAGTCCGGCCCATGGGACGAGATTATTTTCCTTTGCGCAACAGTTTTAGTTTCCAAAATACATAAAGGTGTGTCTACAAGCATGACACATGATTCAACTAATTTATACTTTATTCAACTAATTTGTGGCGTTATTAAAATATTTCGTCAGTCCCTTTAAAGCATTAACTAATTGTGTGCAAAGTATATTGTATCATGTGAAATATTCTTTATATTATATCATTACATTACTATTTAAAAAGGTCCTTTGGTTGGATGTTTACTTTATAGAAGTTTTACAAATTTTACCTTTTTTCATATTGTAACGATCTTTAATGAACCCGCGCCTAACTCTCAAAACGCGTGTACACCAATTCATTTGCGTTATTTTTCACAACATTAAAGTTTAGTTAGTTTCTTTATCATTTCACGTTTTATGTCTCGTTGTTACATGACACTGGGCAATTAAGTGATGCTAGGTATGCGGAGTATACCTAGATCGTCTAATTTCCTAAACCAATTAATAACCACATTGTCTAATTACTGGTGAGCCCAGATTGCCTAATCTGTGTGATCACTAATCCATGCGCTCTCCCGGAGTAGGCCATGTTGAGCAACGGGGAAGTCATACCTGATTAAGCCTTAAACCAACACTGCTCTTAAGTGGGAATATTAGCGTTGTATAGCGTTTCATCGTATTCCGACGACGTAAATCCTAATCACTGATGTGTCTTTGGAAATACTCGAATATAGCTGTAACATTCACGAGTGCAGCGTAAAACAACAAACAAACTACATTCAGTTATAAAATTGTTCACTGCATGGTTTCAATACATGTTAGTGTGTAACTGAACACCAAGGGAAGTCACCTGCTAGTGTATCTCAGCTCATGGTCAATACGAACGTGTGGCTACACATTCCATTTTGGATTTAAACATTTGTTACATTTGACCACTTTCAAAATGGCATTGTGTATTCATAGCTTTCGGCCATGGGATCCGTGCCAATTTACACTCGTCAGAGGGGTACACAAAGAACGTGATCTAGACTACTAGGACTAATAGTTGTCAGACTTTCATGTTGTGGAAGCCTCGGTGGTTGAGTGGGTTAGATCGCTGACTTTGTGTGCTGGCGATTAGATGCCTCACTCTGGCAGTGTGGGTTCGAACCCCGGATGGGACTCAACCCACAACAGTACGAGAATCTGTACTTCACGAAGAAAGTGTTATCCCATTTGTTAAATTCAAACGTAGTTATTGATAATACCATCATGGCACACTAACCTATATATAAATTCATTCACACATTCCACATTATATTAGCAGATTATACATTGTGAAACATAGTCATGAGGTTATCTTCTGTAGTTCATGCTTAAATGTAATCTTAAATAAACATCAAATATATTTAATCATCTCTTTCCCAGAACACAACCAAAACAACAACAATAATAATATTATAGTTATATATAGTTATAGTTATAGTGTCTAAAAAGTACATGAAATATGCTGAGAGTCGTTTTGAAGTCCTGCACCCGGCCTCACAGGACCAATGAGAGACATTTACCTTGTACCTTCAATATCAGAGTAAAAAAATATATATTTAAAAATTAAATAAGAAAAACTAAACAATTTTTATTTTTTTTAAATCCCTTCCGCAGAACACATCTTGAGTATAATTACCTCGTTACGCTAACAGGTTATTAGTGAGATGAGCTCAGTGTCATCTCATTGTGGACTAGGGATTACCAGGGAAATCAGTGCAGACAAGTTTCTGGCAACTTTTCATTGGAGTAGTCACTGCTTAGTCAGTAATGCATTTGGAACCATACTTTCTTCTATTCTCCTTATTAAGTCAAATGTACCATTTAACATGTGTCTCGGGAGCAAGGACATGTATCTAGGTAACAGATTTTTCTTCTAAAGGGTTCTACTTATCAGATATAAAATAATGATAATCATATGGTGAGAAAGCCGGGACCAAAGAAAAGTATTTGCATAAGAGGTTTTTTAGACTAACACTCAAAAGAACCTTTCCCCTTCTGCAGTTTTCATATGTGGAATCAAGCGAACTAGACTTGGTTAGTTTGATATAGACTTGTCTAGGCTTTTAGTTAAAAAAATACCTAAAAAATATATATTCCACAGTCATGGCGCAGGACTGAAGGTTTTTTCTACTTATGAAGTTTTCTACTGAATGAGGTTTCACTGTACATGAATTGATTAAGTGTTACAAAACATAATGACAGAATTACACGTGGCATTCCACATGGTATTCGTGATTCATAAACACATACTTAATGTTTATTCATCTTATAAATCACAACTCGATCCAGAAAAATATCTCTCTACTTTATCATGTGAAAGAGATCTTCTTAGAGCTTTATGTACATTCCGTTGTTTAAGCCATTATCTAAATGTACAGAAAACTCGATTTAATACAACTGCAGAGTCATCGTCTAGTTTATGTATGAAACGTAATCGCTATGAAAAAGAATATGAATACCATTTTTTTGTTAGTTCGTCCTTTTCTTAAAAGTAGTAGAGAAAATGAATTCCAAAATGTTACCATGTACAACCATCTGTCCCAAAATTTATCAGTCTTCTATCTACCAGAAATGGGTGTGTTATTAAAAATCTGTCCATATATTTAAAAAGACATTTACTTATTCTTTATAAACAGTGTCCGTATTGACAGAATATGTCATCCTTTTTTGGCAATATACATCACGCAGGCACAGACTTTGTGAACTCATTTAGCCCCAGCGGGTACCGGTTTGCGGAACCAATCAATAAATCATATTGTTCAGTATTAAGCTCTCATGCCTACGTTTGTTTGTTTGTTGTTTAACGTCGCACGAAGCAATATTCCGGCTATATGACGGCGGCCTGTAAATAATCGAGTCTGGACCAGACAATCAAGTGATTCACATCATGAGCATCGACCCACGCAATAGGTATACGATGACAGAGTGACAGGTCAGCCTAAATTGCTTAGGCAGAAGGCGACCCAGAGCTCCAGATAAGCTGCATATCTGCGTAAAATACGCATCAGAAATGCAGAAATACGCAGTAAAAAATATCCAAGCGTATCAAATACGCAACGAACATTACAGATACGCTACAAAAATAAAACTTGTGCGTATCATCAAAATATTGTGAAGTAACCCTGCGTATTCGATTGGCAAATCAGCAGCTTATTTTGAAATTATAAACGGGCATTCCGTCAACCTTGCTAAACTCCACGATGACAGTTACATTACGAACATTTGCCATCACACTTTCTTGTGAAAGTATCGTGGTATTTTTGAGTCCTATAAAGCTCTCGAACCTACACAACACCAGTTTGCAGGGACTAGATGAATAGAGTTTTTAAATATTTAACTTAAATACCCACATGTGTAAAAACTAGTGGGTAACAGAAATTTGAATACCCAGATAGAATTACTGATACCCAGTGATTTTAAAATGCATGGGTAAAATACCCACAACACCAAAAGCTTATCTGGAGCTCTGACTTTTTTGGACCTCTTAAACACTTAATGCAACAACAACGACAACGTTCTTACATAAATCACAACTCGTCATTATCCCCCGCCCCAACGAAGTTGGCGGGGGATATAGAAATGGGTTCCGTCCGTCTGTGCGTGCGTCCCGAAATCGTTTCCGGAGCATAACTCAGAAACCGTTAAATATTTCTGTACGAAACTTTGCATGTCTATCAGACTCATGATGAACTGGTGCCTTTTGCTATTGCTATTTAGGAATTTTAGAAAATTACATTTTTTATGTTGCCATGGCAACAAGTTGGACTTAGGTTCTATAGGGTAGAGTTTCCGGAGCACAACTCAAACTCCTTTCAATACTTTCTAACAAAACTTTGCATGTTTACCAGACACATACTGAACGGGTGCCCTTTGCTATTTAGGAATTTGAGAAATGTTTATTTTTTACGTTTCCATGGCAACAAATTGGACTTACATGTAGGTCCTATAAGGGTGGTATTCGTTTCCGGAGCACAACTCAAAAAACGTTAAATACTTTCTTACATAACTTTGCATGTCTACTAGGTACATACTGAACTGGCACTTTTAGAAATTTGTTACGTTTCCATGGCAACAAGTTGGATTTAAAGAACAATATTGGTAGGGTTCGATTCCGGATGAATTTTTCCACATCGATCAGACACATGCTGAATTGTTGCCGTTTGCTATTTATGAATTTTAGAAATTTGTATTTCTGGGCATTTTTTGCAGAAATATTTCCTTGCCAAACATTGCATGTCCATATATAAAACACATACTGAACAGTACTGGTGCCATTTGATATTAAGGAGTTTTAGAAATGTTTATTTTAGAATTTCCATTGCAGCTATTTTGACATGAGCTAAGATAAATGTTGGGTCAGTTAACTGGTTTGGGACGGGGCGTTAAAATGGGCGGGGGATATAGATGACTTCGAATTCGTCCACTATACGCTTGTTTTTAATTGTATCAGTGTGTAGATTATTTCATCTGTTAATGATGTAATTCACGTCCCTGTCATTTTTAGTGTTAAACGTAAAATACGTCAGGTTTACGTCAGATTCTGCCATTTCCAGACTTTTCCACTGTTTTCTTCCCAAAAGATTACAGATTAAGAACAGTTAGCAAGATTTATTGTACATAAATTTAAGTACCATAGAAATACTTAATCTTTACATGGAAACTGCCATCTTGGTGTATTATTCTGTATTTTATGACATTGGATATAATTATGCTCCTGTACCGCCGCTGGTAGTTTAATTTGTGAAAAATAGGAGGACATTCACCTGTCGGGGCTATGGGCCAGTGGGTGACTGGCGGTTTGTGATTGATTGTTACCAGATGGCTCCAGCTGGGGTAGTAGACGACACACTTTCCTACTATGCTAAATATGAGCAGGCTGGTTATCCTCGATCTCTAGCTGGGCTAGCAGACGACTCACCAGTCTAAGATGTATTGAAAAACACAATAATTCTCAACCTAATATAATACTAACTTACTTAAATTAGGCATATAACGTGCGCTTTCCGACATATGCGTATTTCGCGCACTGGCCCGCCAGGCCATTTGGTGTTTGGTCGAAAAAGGTTTGTCCGAAAAGTTGAGGCAACCTACGAGGGCTGGCTGAAAAGTTCTAAGCCTAAGTGGGATATGTCAATTGTATTGCCACCAACAAGTACAATCATTTAATAAATCATAGACATAAGAACTGCAAGTGTAGTGTTATTTTTGTTTTTGTACCAGACCATCTTGTAAACCTACCCATTGGAATTACTAGAAATGGACAAAACTGGCTATAGGGCAGTCATCAAGTACCTGCAACTGAAAGGGCTAACTCCAACATAGATACATGCTGACATGGTCTCCACTTTAGGGGATGATGCCCCTTCCTTTTCCACTATAAAGATTTGGGCTGCGGAATTCAAGCGTGGCAGAGAGAGCCTTGACGATGACCCGCGTCCAGGAAGGCCTTCAACAGCAACCATTCCCGAAAACATTACCCCGGTGCATGACATGGTGATGGTTGATCGACGATTGACCACTCGACATATTGCCAGTGTTGTGGGCATCTCTCATGAGAGGGTTGAGCACATTATCACCAACGAGTTGGGAATGACAAAAGTTTCTGCAAGATGGGTGCCAAAGCTCTTGACAGTGGATCAGAAACGTGACAGATTCCTGACGTCCCGTGACAATTTATGCCTTTTTAAGCAGATCCCGATGATTTTTTGGCCCGATTTCTAACCATGGATTAGACCTGGATTCATCACTCCAGATTCCAAGGGTATTCTGCTGATTGACTATCTTGAAAAAGGCCAGACTACCAATGGAAGATATTATGCTGACCTACTGAGACAGTTGCGTGAAGCTATCAAAGCTAAGCGACGGGAAATGCTCACAAAAGGAGTCATGTTCCACCAAGACAATGTTCCTGTTCACAAATCGGTGCTTGCCATGTCAGCGATCCATGATTGTGGCTTCGAACTCATTGACCATCCCCCTTATTCACCCGATTTGGCCCCGTCAGACTTCCACCTGTTTCCCAAAATGAAAAAGGAACCAGCCGGTCGCCATTTTCCTGGTAATGTGTAATGATGACGTCATTTCCGCTGTGAATCCAGGCCTTGCAGTTAGGAAACCGGGGGCACCCCTGCTTATCATGGAGGTTACAAGTTTAGAGTGAACAGAAAGAAGAATGATGCAGTCCTACTGTAGGTGTACTGAGGCTACTTACAAGGAAAACATTATGACAGTTGTGGACAGACTAGTAAAGATCGGCCCAGAACACAATCACCAATCAGCTCCTTATCTCAATCATGTTGATGCCTTTAGAAGCAAGCTTCTTGGTCGTGCCAGAAATGAGACCACGCCTATCCCACGCATTTATGCTGATGAACTGGCCAACCTCAGACGACATGGTGATGAAGTTCCTGGGGAATATCTCTGCCATTTTCCAACTTTTGACAGCATGAGGTCACCTATGTACAGGGAAAGACAGAAGAACATACCCAGACTTCGAAAGACCAGATCAACAGTTGCCTTGGAAGAAACCTGGACAAGAACGGACGCAGGAGAACAGTTTCTGATTGCTGACCATGGCAAGATTCTTATCTTTGCCACAAGAGAGAAATTAGAACATTTGTGCAATGCGGACATCATGTATGCTGACGGAACTTTCTTTTCATCACCTTGTTTGTTTCTACAAACATACCCCATCCATGCAGAGGTTCAAGGAATTATGCATCCATTAGTGTACTTTCTTCTGCCCAACAAGTCACACGAAACCTACACAACAGCCTTCCGTTTACTGAAGACAGAAACTGAGAGACTGCATCTCAACCTCCAGCCCCAGATTCTTCAGATAGACTTTGAGAAAGCCGTCGCCAATGCAGCATTAGCCGTGTTTGATAACATTCAGATACGTGGATGTTATTTTCACTTTTCCCAGGCTCTGTGGAGGAGAATTCAGCACCTTGGACTTGTCTCTCGTTACAAGAATGATGCCGACTTTCCGAAGCTATCTGAGAGAGCTAAGGCTCTTCCTCTTGCACCCATTCATCAGGTCGACAATGTCTGGTTGGACGTGGACGCTACTGCTGATGCACCCCAGGTGATGATGCCGCCGTCAAGTTCATGGACTATGTCACAACATGGGTGGAGGAGCAGCACTGGTCAGCACAAGTTTGGAACCAATTTACCAATGATGGACACTGGACTAATAGCCACTTAGAAGGCTGACACTTTAAGCTTAACTCTCTTACAACATGCCACCCAAATGTGTATGACTCTGTGAAACTGATCAAGAGAGAACAGTCTGTGACAGAGGTGAAGTTGGCACAGCAAAATGGACAAGTCATCAGCGTGAGCCAAGAAGGAAAAGAAAGTACATCGCCATTGACCAACGGTTAAGAAGGACTAAAGACAGTTTGAATGCTGGTATCATTTCAATCATGGACTATGTTGACCTGGTTGCTCACAATCATGGTGAATGGAACTAACTGGTGTGCATCTGGAAATCCCATTAATCAATCAGAGACACTGAGAGACACATACATGTATATAGTTGTTAATAGAGGCTACTTGTTATATTATGTTGATTAAAATATGTATGATTATCTCTGGCTGTCTTGTCATCCATTCATTCAGTAAAGTGGACTGATCCAACTACCCACATTACCTTATTACATTATTGATAATTACATTTACTAAAAATCAACCTGTGCGGGTTTTTTGGGTTGTTTTTTTTAAGAGTGTACTGTAGGTCAACATTAAACAAAATTGGCCTCATGTTGTACAGAATATTAAATGACTATCTATAACTACTCATCTATATTTAGTGGTGTTTCAGGACAAGTGGAAAGTAATGTTATATCCAATGTATTTTGTGTTGTTGCCGCTGTTTTTAATCCTCTGATCCCCGGCACTGAATTCACTGTTTCCGTTGATATCTTCCGCATGTTTGGATAGATTCATGTTACCCTATTAGCACCACACCACATAGACTCCGAGCCTACCAGTACTTGTTAAAGCCCCTTTATGCCGAGCACCAGGCAGGGTAACCACAAGTGTCCTCCTTTATCGTCTTTTGGTATGACGTAGCCGGAGATCGAAACTCGACTTCCGTACTCCGGGCGGACGCTTTACCACGGAGGCGGTCCGTATAATACTTTTGGTTTGGTTTCGTTTGTTGTTTAACGCCGCACTCAGCAATATTCCAGCTATATGACGGCGGTCTGTAAATAATCGAGTCTGGACCAGACAATCCAGTGATTAATATCATGAGCATCGATCCACGCAATTAGGATCGATAACATGCACCAACCAAGTCAGCGAACCTGAACACCCGATCCCGTTAGTCGCCTCTTACGACAAGCATAGTCGACTTTTACGGCAAGCATGGGTTGCTGAAGACCTTTTAATACTAGATCTGATGAGTTATAATATTGGTGTTGATGCTATTCGCCAAGGTGTACATTCGATGACAACTATTAACTAATATATATATAATTTGAATTCACAGTAATGTATTATGTAAGATACGCTGACCTGGACTCCAGCTTTGATGAACAAACCATGCAAATACGATGGTTACTTGTGTGAGTGAGTTCACTTTGGCTTTTAGAATTAAGCGTTTATTTTCCGAACATTTGCCACGTGGTTATGCATGGGCGGACACAGCTTTTTTGAAAAGGGGGTGTGCACAATTAAGATCTTTTTATTGTCTTGTGTCGAAATAAAAGGGGGGTGCACACACCCCGCACCCCCCCCCCCCCCCCCCCCCCCCCCTCTGTATCCGCCCATGTTATGTATTATCAAACACGTTTTCTTAGATTTCTCCTTTCATCCTTTAATCAGATCCCGCATCCTACAACATAAAAGGACGTCACTTTACAAACGACTGTTTATTTGACACCCTATGCTAACAAATACGACTTCGGTCTGAAAATATTGCTGTATAATTTTTTGAAGAAAACATGAATGACGGTCTGAAAATATTGCTGTATAATTTTTTGAAGAAAACATGAATGACTTTACTTAATCTTTGTGTCATTGATTTCCTGTCCATAATATGGCTTTTTGTTTAAAACGTTGGGTGGGTCTCCCTCCCGCGCACAGCTGTGCACAGTAAATCTAGCCATGTGTTATGTGTGGATATCCTTGTCACATAACGATAGCGAGCTGTTTGATACAGTATCCAGTTCGCAACATCTTTTCTATTTGATGTTACACTTTTGGACAATCGATGTGTATGCAATACTGAACTTGTACGAGCGGATTACAAGATAATTGTACTGATTCCATAAAAGACTACAATAAGTACGTGAGTGTGTAAGTATGGTTTTACTCATCTTTAAGCCACCAATATCAGGTCGGGAGGCTCCAGTAATAGGCTTCACACAGTGTACCAATTGATCCAGGGTATTGTGAAGGGAGAACACTGGACTACCACCTCCAAGTACAATGGGAGGTTGATTTTGTATTCAATTCGAGTTTCAGCTTAGCCTTTCATATATTGTAAACCATACTTAGCAACCCGTGAAGATACGGGTTATAATAGCTCTTCAAGACCCCTTGCTTGTCGTAATAGGCGACTAACGGGATCGAGTGGTCAGGCTCGCTGATTTGTTTGATGCATGTCATCATATCCCAAATGTGTGGATTGATGCTGATGTTAATCACTGGATTGTCTTGTCCAAACTTATTATTTACAGACCGCCGTCATATAGCTAGAATATTGCTGAGTGCGGCAATTTGTTTTTTATGTTGTCGAATACGGATTTTTATTGCAGCATTAAAGGAGAAATAAAAACGTGTTTGATAATACATAACCACGTGGTTTGTAAGCATTTATATTAATCACTATACAATTATACCAGGTGTTCTCGTTAAGGTGAGCGTATCCTGTTACGACATAAACACATACATAATGGGTATGACAGCTTTTTAGCATTTAGTTTGTCTTAATTTATTGCATGCTTTGTTCGTAGAGGGGACACGGGTCATCCAGTGCATAAGGCACCGCAATACGATGTGCAGAGTTGCCTCTCGTAGGAATGCTACATCTAGAATCCCGTAACCATCGTTACGAATCCTGGATTCGTCCTTAGTATGATTCTTGGTTTGCCATAACTGCGCCAGTGAGTCCACTGCAAATGCTCGGAAAGTAAACATTTAATTCTAAAAGCCAAACCGGACTCATTCCAGTCAGCGTATCTTATTAACATTATGGGGCGGTCGGGTAGCCTAGTGATTAAAGCGTTCGCTCGTCACGCCGAAGACCCGGGTTCGATTCCCGGCATGGGTACAGTGTGTGAAGCCCATTTCTGGTGTCCCCCGCCGTGATATTGCTGGAATATTGTTAAAAGCGGCGTAAAACCATACTCACTCACTCACTCACTTTTTAAATGAGAGGAGTACATTACTGTGAGTTCAATTATATTCATTAGGCCTGAGCATTACCACTATCTTACCTAATAGTTGTTATCCAATTATCTATTATTAGTGTCCTGAGTTTGTATTACCTTGCATTATTCAAAATAATATTGTCATTTTAAGGAAATATGAAATGTCCTTTCTGCCTATTAAATCTAGAATGCCCAGAATGAGGGTATGGGTGCATATATGGATAGTTATGGGAACCAAGTGCAAAGTTAACGCTTCATCTTATGCATCTATATTGTTCCTCTAGATCTCCCGCAGTCTATTCACTGAGAGGTGCATTATTATAATGGGGTCTTTGATTAATGCAGTATAGAACTACATGTATGTGTGGTTAGTGAACACAGCTGATCTCTGCTCTTGTTCATGATGAATTGTGGGGTTAAAGTGATGCTCTGATCTTGGGTGTCAAGAAGTAAAGAATTTAGGTCTTGAAGTGTTAAGATTTCGTGTTCAAACCTTTCTCTCTCCGGGTACTGGACCATGGTGAAGATGGGGCGTTCGTGAGTGCTTTTATAAATTTTAATTCCAGGGGCTTGTAGCGGGAGTGGTTCTGGTAGCAGATAGTTGGTAGAGATAATTTGGTCAGCGTGTTGGGTAAGATTTTGGGTTAGTTGTATTTCAGGTGGTGTTGGTTCCGGTTCTACGGGGTCAGTTTGAGAGGGGGTAGTGGAGAGGACAGGAGACTTTATGGGTGAGGTAGCTAAGTTAGTGGTTATGATTTTGGGTAATGGGGGAGGGATTGGAATTTCTAGTGTTTGTGTGGAGCAGTCGAGACTGGGGACTTTAATAGGGCCGCAAACTTGCGTCTGTGTGGAGTGGTCTGTAGATGGAGGGTGAGTGGGGGTACTTCGTCTTTTCCTCTTTTTATCCTGGAGGGGGACAGGAGTGGGGGAGGTAGGAGCAGGGCTAGAAGTAGGGGAAGCAATGCTAGTGGCTGAAGGTTGGTTTAAGAGATCAGTGTCCATATTTATGTATTCCTGAGCTTGGGTGGTGAAAGGCGATGTAGCTTGGCTAATGACTGTGGCTTGTGGGGCGCTGGTAGTGGCTGGAGGTCTGGGCGTGGCTTTTTTTGGCTGTTTGGTGTCAAAGGTTATGGTGAGTGATTTCGCTACAGTAGACAGGTCCGCGTTCAGTGAGTAGCGTCCCACTCTGAATGCAAGTAGGGGGAGAAATTTCCCCACGAGGTCCCTAGGAAGGGACCTGTTGATGTTACGATCCGATGAGGTCATGGTAATGTGACTTACCAGTCTGCCTCCTGACTGATGAATCAACGAACCAACCTGTGAACGACCAAGAAACCACGTATCCCAGGAGGCAGAGAACATATATATGTACATGTAAGAACAATAAAAGTAATAAGATAACGAAAGGTGGAAACTTCACAAGGGAAGGCAACAGATGATTGGGGCCGATAGGTGATTAGCAATGAACAATGGAAGCCAACACGTTACAGTTACGTTGCTGCTGGTTATATTATAAGGCTTGATGAAAGGACTTTTTCACAAGTTCAACACGTTTTGTTTGAGGTTACAACAAATGTGAGTAGGAATTTATGTTTCGATAGGTGCATGCACATAACAGAAGAAAGTATTATTTCAGCCAGAGACCATAACATATGGTATCTCCTTCAGCCTAACAATAGTTATGTGACATATGAGATAGTCATACAAATCATACAGTGATCAACACAGCAACATATATTTTTTTATCTTTTAAATTTCAATATTACACATATTGTTATTACTCTTTCAATGTTCAAAACCACACCAAATATTTTTAAATGATTCGTCATTGCTACTACAGTACGAAGCTATTCATCACATGTTTTTTTGTTTTTTTTTGAAAATATTTCTACTTCAGGTGGAATGTAAACAATGAACAAAATCCGATTATTCATTTCAAACACGATAGTAATTACCAAAAGCTGGTATTAATAAGCAAACAAATCGAAAGAACTTCACAGCCAAATTAAAGTGTTGTTTTATTGTTTACTAAACAATGTGATGTAATGGTTATCCCATCAACAATACTAGGTGTCACATGTATTATAAAAAAAACACAAGATGTGTGTTTTTGACAGACAGACAGACAGACAGACATATTTATTCAGTAAAAGGCCAATGGCCCAAAATACAGACATGTGAGCATGACATTTACAGTGCACAGAATTTATCATTAATTATTTTGTGAGCATAGTATAAGAATTTACAAACTAGAAATAAAGTTTGCTCATTATAATTACTAAGAATATTTATTACATGAGAATTGGCGAATATTGGCCCATGGGTAGGCCCATGGGCGAGAATATGTTCCTTTACTTAAAACTCATGTTTATGTTTCGCAAATACATAAATGTATTTCTTTCAAGTATCATGACACAAAATTTAACTCATTTTAACTTAATTCAACGAGTTTATAGCAATATTGAAATATTTCGCCCATGGGCGAGAAAAAGGTTTGGCCAAATATTTTCCTTTACTCAAAACTCATGTTTTTGTTTCGCAAATACATATATGTATTTCTTTCAAGTATCATGACACATGATTTAACTCAATTTAACTTAATTCAACGATTTTATAGCGATATTGAAATATTTCGCCCATGGGCGAGAATAAGGTTTGGCCCATGGGCGAGAATATTTTCCTTTGCTCAACAGTTTAAGTTTGGCAAATACATTAAGGGATTATAAGCATGACACATGATTCAACTCATTTTAACTTAATTCAACTAATTTTTGGCGTTATTAAAATAGTTCGCCCATGTTTTCGTCAGTCCATTTAAAGAATTAACTAATTTTTCATTTATTTAATGAAGTAAAAACGTAGATTCCTTCTTTTAATAAAAACATGTAGCTGTACATCTTATAGATGTTCCAAGAGAAAATAATATAATATCTACCTATATACCACTTTATAGTGTATCAGATCGCGGTATTTAAAGAAAACAAGGTGCTCAAAGTGAAGCCCTTTTCCCTCTACATTCTCAACATAGTCTCTTATCAGAAGTGTTTGGCTTGTGTTGGGTCCGACTTGGCCCGGGCTGTTAAAATCAACTTTAAATACGCAGATGTATCATCAAATGTGTTTACATCTATAGCTTAGTATTTTATCTACCTATAAACCACTTTATAATGTCACAGTAAATCGTTTTTAAAGAAAACAACGTGTTCAAAGTGAAGCCCTTTCCCCTCTACATTCTCAACATAGTCTCTATCAAAAGTGTTTGGCTTGTGGTGGGTCCGACTTGGCCCGGGCTGTCAAAATCAACTTTAAACACACAGATGTATCATCAATGTAGAGGGAAAATGGCTTCACTTTGAGCACCAAGTTTTCTTTACATACCGCGATCTGATACACTATAAAGTGGTATATAGGTAGATATTATATTATTTTCTCTTGGAACATCTATAAGATGTACAGCTACATGTTTTTACCAAAAGAAAGAATCTACGTTTTTACTTCATTAAATAAACATTCACTCACTGAACATCTCCAACAGTTTTGTCCATGTTGAGATCCACTGAAATGGTTAGTTCACTTGTTACATTTATATAGAACAGAACGATATTTGTGATTAAATATGATTGTGGATACATTTACCTTGGCTATATTTTAAAATTCAACAATAGCTTGCGTGTGGTTTGTTTGGAAGCATAAAATCAACTATTGTTTGTAAAAACCATTTGTGTATGTTAATATATATGTTTTTTTAAAGGAAGAGGTGTTTGAATAAATAATTATTTGTGTGTTCACATATCCCTATCATATTATTATATTTTCCTGAATAACATGTTGTTTGCATGTAAAATAAATGTCCCTGTCCACCTCGTAAAAAGTCAATAAGCGAAATAAAACTGAGTAACAGACTGTGTATTATAGATCCTTAGAAATACGATTGCATAGACGATCAATTCAGAATACAACAGGTGTAACGTGCGGCTAATTGAAATTCATCTCGATGACTAAATGAAATGTATTTCGCAGGTAATAATCAATAAACATTGTGACAGAAAAACAAGTGAAGGATTGAGTTGAATTTTAGTTTTGCGAAAAAGGTCCGTGGTTTCTGTGGATGAAACTAAGTTTGACAATATTGCAAATGATCACTTTTTATTACTTCATTACGGATTCCTCAACCTGTATCGAGGAGAATTGTTTACAGTTAAGTAAAATTCTAATTAAGATTTCTTAGAGCGGTCACGGTGGCAAATTCAAACTTCGATATCATGGTACACAGTTCTATTGTAAAGTCAGATTGGGAGTTCGAGATGGCGCTATGTATTTTTATCTCGAATTTGAAATAAGCGGTTAAATTTTTTTTATTTATTTATTTTTTTTTTTTTTAACGCCACACTCAGCAATATGCCAGCTATATGACGGAGGTCATGCAAATAATCAAGTCTGGACCTGACAATCCAGTGATTGACATCACGCGAATCAATCCACACAATTGGGATAAGATGACATGCATCCAATCAACCAAGTCAGCGAGCCTAACAACCAACCCGATCCCGTTAGTCGCCTCTAACGACAACCATAGTCATCTTTTAATACAAGCATTGGTTGCTGAAGATCTGTTCTAACCCTCATCTTCACAGGTCCAAATCTATATGTATTTTTATGGTGAGGCGGTCTTGATCGGAGAATAGGTTCGAGAGTTCGGTACACACATTCGTGGTAAATATCTCTCATGTTGTGGATGATAGGGATTTTGTCATGTTTTGAAGAAATGTCATTACTGTCATGCTTTTGATTGTACACAAAACGTAAGCTTTACCTCGAACATGCTAGTTCCGGTCACAAAATGCTTTACCTTTTACTGATTTTTGTATTAATAACATTACAACGTTTCTCAAGGTTACAGACTCCAAGGATTCATTAAAGTGCATTTTAAGCACCTAAAATTGACAACTAACACCCTGATCGCAAAACTCTTTCACATGCAGTGAATGGCCATATTTAGACTTTTATCTCTTACATGAGTACCAGTGATGTGGCTGCTTGAAACTAAGGGATTGTGACATGCAAGAGTAATCAATTGCCGTGATGTCCGTGGTTCTAAAAGAAAATGAAATTTGTCAAATTAGTACTAAAGACGCATGAAAGAATTGGGGAAAATGACATATCAAACAGTGCTACGTATTAGGAAAAGGCCAGTATGGTTACTGAAATCATCATAGAAATTATTTCAAACAAGTGGAATTCATACCACTCGGGTTCTCAAAACCTCAAATAATTTACTTGAATTTCTACAATCCAAAGTTCAATTATGTCAAAGCATCTGATTTTTCAACTTACCCATGTAAACATCCCACATGAGAGTCTTAGGAGAAACGTCCTTCCTCGACCAATGGGGCGTAGTAATGTAGTATTTGGATTTGGTTTGTTGTTTTACGCCGCACTCAGCAATATTCTAGCTATATGACGGCGGTCTGTAAAAAAATCGAGTCAAAACAATTTACATCACGAACATCGATCCACGCAATTGGGATCGATGACATGTATCAGTTAAGTCAGCGAGTCTGATCACCCGATCCCGCTAGTCGCCTTTAACGACAAGCACAGTCGCCTTTTACGGAAAGCATGGATTGCTGAAGACCTATTCTACTCCGGATCTTCACGGGCCAGTAACGTAGTAACAATAGGTACATCTCTATCTTCAAAGATTCAGGAGAATTTGGTGACTTCAACTTTCCCTGTATTTTGAGTAATACCCGAGCAGCTCCAGCAGTTGGTGTCTACATTTCACAACTTCTGATGTACAATAGAGCATCCGCTTTCTACAAATAGGGACATACATGTACACAGCTTGCTAAAACATATATGATCAGAGTTATAACAATGTAATTTTTTTCAGGTAAACACTTGATTTGCCTTTGTATGTGTTTGTGACAGGTGCCACCTGTGGGGCAGGATATGCTCACCTTTTCGCAAACACCTGGTATCGTCACTATTTGATAAGCAAATGCTTATGATTTAGTCGATCGTCGTCACATACCTGGAATATTGCTGTGTGCGGCATAAACATCAAACAAACTAATGTAATGTAATATGAATTGAACAATGGGCATTGCTTTAAGAAGATGTGTTCGTTGACTTGTTGAAAATGTATATGTTGCTTTTATTCAGCAAGTGAGCGAATAGGCGTTTTTGTTTAAAGCCGCACGAGGACGTTTACAGCTATCTGCGGCAAAATGAAGTTAGCTGAAATACTATGAGAGAATAGAGGGACTAAGAAAACGTCCTGAAATCTTTTCATCAGAACATGTTACTTTCTTATACTAACTTCCCAGCCAGTATTATTCCAACAACACTGACTGTAAATTTGTTCACGCAGCCAGTTACCTTTAACAATTGTGTTTTGTTATTTATCTCGTTATATATCGTCTTATTGTTGATAGTCATTTTGGAGACATAAATGAGTTAATTAATGCGAGAAAAAGACCACTCGCATTTTTCGCATTTAATTCAGACTCGCGTTAATTTTGAGATTAACAACACATCACAGAAAGGTAATACATTAATACCAATCCTCAAACAGCATAATAAAGCTTACATTAACACGCAATTGCGCTTTCATGTAGTAATGACGTCGTTTTCACTCTGAAAAGCACCAGGTTTTTTACTCGTCGTCAGATGACACCAAAGTAAAGGAAGAAATATTGAACTTATTATTGAGTGTCGTATATACCTAATATAACGAATCCACTTCGGAAGCCCTTCGGTGCATGGTATTAGTTATATTTAGTTCAAATTAGAATGTAAAGGGACTAAAACCTGCCTAAACCCTGCTCCATGTGCTATGTTGAAATCACAATTTTTACTGTCAAGCGAGAAAATGGAAGTGGCTACCTACCAACATCCGGGTTGGCATAGACAGCACTTTTTCCCTGTTAGCTAAATATTTAATATAACCTTCTTTTTCAGGTTTTCAACCAGTCGGAATTCTATCCAGGAAAAGGATACATAATCAACATACTACCTGATGTACATTTGTGTGTGAATCACTTTAATAATGGAGAATAAGAACAATAAATGATATTTCGAGTTCCTTCACCTGCCACGCGTGATTGGCGTCTACTGCCCGGTGTTGACATACGATATATCGTACGCATGCCAAGAGCCATCACTGTTAAAATCACTATTACAGGCGTGTCTTTTGTAATCTTGGTTTATCGAAAGGGTGACGGTGTGCAAGTTACATATGGCCTCGTTCTTACAACGCTTGAGAAGACTATATTTTGTGGTCTTGATAATCGCCAGTGTATTTGGTGTGTTCATAATAAGTAAAAATGAGGTCAACCAGTACATACACAAACGCTTAAAGGAAGCATTTAAATTAGTGTCGAGGATCGAAGAGTTGAGAACAGCAACAGCAACGACACAAAGGCCATTGGATACAACATTACTTCCAGTATGCCCGGACACGCCACCAAATATACGTAAGTATTCGTAAATTGTCAGGTTCGGATTATCTAATATTCTGTGTACAACATGGGGCATAATTATTTCTCTTTCTATATATCTTTCTTTTTCAGTGGCGCGGCTGAGTGAGAACATCTCACACCTTTGTTAGGTCACGAGGAGAGATAAACTTGATATTTGACATGAAAAGTTAAATGTTTTATTTATTAGGGCTCTAAGAAAGAATGGCTCAGAGCCCTGTTGTAACTGTTCGAGGAGTGAATGGGAAAATTTCCACCGTAACACTTTTTGAAAGCTTTCCTGTGGCCTTGAACGCTGTGACCTTGATCAATGCTTCTTTGGTTCAGTTGCTATGGGAATCAAACTTGACTTTAAAGGAGTCGCTTTTAACGCCATTGATAAACACAATCGGTAGTATGATCCGTGCAAAGTTTCCTCATTGTACACGGAACGGTTTTGGTAAATTGGCATACGAATTTGTATGATCATGTGCCAAAATACCAATCGCTTTGACCGTAGGGACAGGGACAAGTGAGCAACAGACCACCACAAAGGGAACTGGAATTGCCTTAAAGTCGGGCCTAGCAAAGTGAGTCCGGGCCGGGCCAGCAGAATAATAAAACGAAACGTGCATATCTAGGCAGATCTCAAATGTCCACAAACGTATCACTGCAAACATGAAAACGTCGTTTTTTCCGTATATGGTCATTGGACGGAAAAACGACTAAAAATTCATTACAATTGAATAATTGGTTCGCGTCTAGAAAGTGTCCGGAAAAGCGTCGAGTTTTTCAAGCGTAAAATGGACGGAAAAACGGATATGCTTTTTGCTCCGCCTTTTACAACTGTTAAAGGCCAATCAGATGGCGCTGGTCCCCCCGACGCACGTGATGCCCAAGGCTTCCTTTCGGAAGCATTAGGTTTCGTATTTCTTGCATGCCTTGCTCTAGTATCTATCGCGCACAGTGCAGCGAGATTTGCTGATTAGTCAGTTTTAGGATATGTAACACGTTAATGGCATTCAGACACGCGCCAAGAAGTCAAACCAAATCATGTTACAAAGTTTATTGAGATAACATCTATCGGATAATGGGTTGAGTTTCATTTGGTTATAAAAGTAACTAATTTTGTAATGTGAAGTTTACCCGATATACGGCTTTTCCATAGGACGAAAGGTGGGTCACATGACGTTTGTCACGTGACTGTATTCTTGAAATGACGTAAACACTGACCACTTCCACATTCCTGGGGAAAACCCTGGGAATTCCCTCGTACGAATTCATAGTAATTTACAGAAGCGTTGTTTCTCATCATTTAGACCCTTTAATTTTGAACGTAGCGTCTTAGCATACTCTGTGATAAGTCATAGAGTTTGATTGCATGTCCGCTACAACGCATCCTAGAGAAAACAAAACGAAAAACCCCCCAAAAATCCAATCTATCATAGTGACAATCTACAGCAATCTATGAATTTACGTTAGTATCTATTTGACACATCTTTACAATCACCTTTCAATGATCGGCCAATTGATCAGTGATGCCAAAGGCTTGAAATAGCCACAGGTTAATTAACAACTTCGGAAATGTCTCCCGTCACGTATATCGTGTCGGCCATTTTGACGTCTTGAACTTGATGTAAATGTATTACGACGCTCTGTCCTTGTGATTGACTTACTGAGGTAATCCTTTACCAGACCTTCTCATCTAATAAGGATATTTTTGGGAATACATTTCTTGTAAACAAACTAAAACAAATGTTCCTCGGTTTTGGGGGAACTATTTTATTCCGGAATAGCCTATTAAAGCTATTAGTAAGTCAAGGCACCATGCGTGTATATGATCTGTTATTATATGTGTTTAACAAATACGGTTTTGGGCGTTAATAAAATACACTGACGCAAGTATATTCTAATCAAATCAATTGTATAATTGAATATGCTTTATTTTACATATTACATAACATCACTACAGATAATTTGGACAGTTGCAGTAACACACTACGGTGATCGCATTAAACACCAGTTATATCACGGTGTGTCAGACTGATGTGGGATAAAAATCCGAAGTGGTTCAGGCCATCCAACGGGTGTTCGCGAAAAGGTGAGCCTATCCTGCCATACAGGTGGCACCCGTCACAAACACATGCAAGGACAAGTCAATTGTTCACCTGAACAAAGCACGGAAACACACAATGATGCCCGTCCTCACTATTACCGAGCATGTAAATTATATAGTCCGTCAAAAACATGGACGAGTATAAACAATATGTTCCTACAGGTAATACATGTCATACATTTGACAAAATGTATTGACTCAGAGCATCATTGTTAATCACAGCGTTTTGACTCGGCATGCACATGAACTCATCACCCATTCCATTATTGATAATCCTTCTTGAAGAGCTTTGAAATCACAAGCTGCTATAGCGCATTTTTACACTTTATCTTTTAATTTGCATGTTAGACTTCTATTTCATAACTCGGATCACTATGGAATCTTGGAAGGGACATTGTCGCGTTGTCGTATAGTCGCATTGACGCTCTTACAAAACGTATCAAAATTAACCAGAGCGCGACAATTCGACAACGCGAAATTTTGGCCATTTGTCGTATTGTCGCTCTTTGAATAATCTTTTTCTATATTTTACAAAAGGGCTACAATGCCGTTTTCAATGTCAAAATATGTCTCATTGTCGCATTGTCGCCCCATCACAAATGTGTATAAAAGGCAGTTCAGTTATATTGCAGTTAGGGAGCGGTAACCAAGTTATATCTGTCGTAGAAGTTCAACCTGATATATGTACATCTTGAATTGAAAACACAAGTCCGTACGCGAGACCATAACGTTTTATGCATGTATGGTGAGCTCTTCTCTATAAGTGCTTAGTGTTCAACTCCCAGTTCCAAACACGTTGTACCTCATTAGCAATCTACATTCCTCTAGTGCAGTGATCGTCTGGAAGATCTTACTCTTGACCGTATAAGACAACTGACGAGTGCACGCCGGACCTGTGACCTCGTTACGCCTCCCATGAGCTGTTTGCCGAAGGGAGAGGGGTAGGAAATGTGTGTTCCAGCCCAGCGCGGAGCTCGCGACACACTGTATACAGCATGTTGTATACAGTATATTGCAGTTGATATACTGCATACTGCATGTGATACTGGTTTGCGGAAACGCTACAACTTGATTCAAGATTCAATTTGCATTTATTTCATATACAACAGACCGCCGTCATATATCAATGGAATACTGCTGAGAGCGGCGTTAAAACAATTTGTTTTCATAATGGAGCGCTGCGGTCATTTAAAATGGAACCGTATACATGTGTAGTACCAACTCAGTCACTCTGTTTCGAATACTGAGCAGCAAAAATATATATTAACCAGCTGTGAGGAGAGATATAAGATTTTTATAAGCAGTCAAATAGGGATGATAAAGGACCCCTCACTGATTAGGTTCTTGTTTACTTAAAAGCAGAGTCGGCCATGTTAGATGATAAAACCAAAATCCAGGAGCTCCGACGGGGGGCAAACTGGTGTTGTTATTGTGTGGTATTAGCTGTGACGTAGACCCAATAGAATAAAGTAAAAAATGAGAACAACGCAAGGCTACAATGATTGGGAAAGTCTAGATTTTCCCACAGCTCTAGCCTGAAATCAAGAATTGTTCTGTCCTCCTTTTTCATGTTTTATTATTATTTTGTAGACATGGATAGGCCAACCAGGAAAGAAATTGATGGATTATTAATATCACATGTCACCAAAGATCCAGTTAAATTCATTCAACAATAACATATTAGTATTTGATATTTCGAAGGGCATGATCATGTACATGTTCACTGTAGTAATGTACATACTAGTCAACTTGATTATAATGTTCATTATAGTGTAGCGCGGCATCAACGATTACTATTATGATATCCTTACTTGTCATCGATGTATTGACATCGAACAATGGACTATAATTCGAAATTCTTATTCGAGCTATGAATAGCTTCAAGGACAGTAGGGGCGGTCGGGTAGCCTAGTGGTTAAAGCGTTCGCTCGTCACGCCGAAGACCCGGGTTCGAATCCCGACGTGGGTACAATGTGTGAAGCCCATTTCTGGTGTCCCCCGCCGTGATATTGCTGGAATATTGCTAAAAGCGGCTTAAAAACAAACTCACTCACTCACTCACTCACTCAAGGGACAGTACCGGTGTCGGTAAAATTTTCGTAGTTAAAAATATGTATCTACAAAATATAATCTATAGGAGCCAAGAACAATCTTGTTTTATTATTGCTTACATCCATGGATAGAATTGAGGCAATCTGGGCTTGCCAAATCGTTCTAGACTTGAGATGGATTCCTTTTAAATTTATTCTCTGTGGTCGGGGAGCCGTACAAGGGTGTCAGTATCGCATGGAGAACTGACGTTTGGGGGAATCCAGCTGGGACCAGTCTGGGTCAGTGTTATCGGATATATTGTGGAGTTTCGGGTTTGGGCTGTTTGCTGAATAGAACAAGGGCTCACGAACAAGGGCACAATATAGAGATTAAAGTGTCACCACCTCTGTTTTTATCAGATATGTTATTGTGATTTGAAATCTCTTTTTGAACAATTGCGAGTTATTGTATACTCTGTATTCTTTCGTCATGGTAGAATATATATTTTCTATGTTGCTGTTTGAATTATCCACAAATAATGAGTACTACAATGTAAACATCTATCTGGAGATATACAATAATACAACTGTAGGGCATATCTGAAAAATGGGACTAATCGACTAATATTTCTTTCTCAAAAACTGTCCGTTACAGGCATTCTAATCATTATATTATACTCTGTATAGTTTAAAAGTTGAGAAATATTGCATTTCAAATAATGGCAAATTGTGTATCTTTCTACATTTTAAATTCAATATAATTTCTGCAGTAAAACCTTAACATCAGATTGTGATATAAACGAATATGATCTATACTGTGATAAATGAATTATTAATTTCGTATTATGAATTAAATAAATTAAAATATAATTGTACAAACAAATTATTTTAATCTGTTCGTGTGAGTAGGTAACAAAAGATCGAGGCAACTCACTAACGTAACCATTTGTGAAAAATCAAATATACTGAACCAAATTAAAAACTTCACAATCCTAAAATTTTAACATTTTGACCAGTTATCATTGTGGGACCTTATTGTGTATTTAAACAGTAATGGCCACGTATTGTCTTCAGATAATACCCGTTTTAGTGCAGGTGAATCGATCAAAATCATGTGCACAGCACTATAGTGGCAAAAGTGGTTTTTCACGTGCAACTGGTCAGGTGGCCATAACACGGCACGTGTTTTCAGCCATACTTGTTAGCAGTCATTAACAAAAAAAGACAAAACACAAGAAAACAGAAGTCTTTACGGCCATTTGTCAATTCCACGCCTTTCAAATGTGCAACGTGAACGTGCCATCGGCATGTTGCAGACGGGATCGTCCGTAGCTGAAGTCGCAAGGACGATGGGTTGTAGTCGACGGACTGTTTATGATTTACAGACGCGTCTACAGCAAACGGGTGCCACCGCTGATCGCCCTCGGCCAGGTCGACCAAGTGTGACGTCACATTCAGAGGATCGTCAGATTGTCTTACGTCACCTCCGTAACCGATTTTTGATGGCTACATCAACCAGAAATGAACTGTTTAGGGGTAGACTGAGTGCGCAAACTGTTCGAAACCGTCTGAGAACTGCTCACCTTCAAGCACGACGGCCATACTGCGGGCCGATTCTGACTCAATTACACAGACGTCAACGTCAATTGTGGGCACAGCGACACTTATGATAGACTCAGAGGAATTGGAATCAAGTCGTCTTCAGTGATGAATCCCGATTTAATCTTTGATTTGCTGATGGTAGGGCGAGGGTGTGGAGGCGCCGTCATGAACGTTACGCCCAGTGTTGTGTACAGGTAGTTGACAGATTTCGAGGCGGAAGTGTCATGGTTTGGGGTGCTTTCTGTGGCAATGCACGTTCCAGGATTCTTGTCATCCGTGGCAACCTCAACGCTGCTGCTTACCGCGACCAGGTACTGGCACCAGAACTTCTGCCTTTTATGGCAGCACATGGATCCGCATTGATCTTCCAACACGACAATGCCAGACCCCACACAGCAATTTTGATAAGGAATTTCCTTCAGAATGCGGGAGTCAACGTCATGGACTGGCCGTCAAGGTCTCCCGACCTCAATCCCATCGAACACGTCTGGAATGCTCTTGGCAGAAGTCTGCGCACTCTCCAGAACCAACCACAGAATTTGCAAGATCTTGGCACCATCTTGCAGCAACAATGGCGTCGTCTTCCAAATCATGTGTTCACAAGCATCACAAGAACCATGCGGAGGCGTTGTGTGGCAGTTGTCAACGCACATGGTGGCCATACACGCTACTGAACGTGTGTGCCATCAGATTCTCGTGCTTGGGACTTATGATTTAAACTGTTGATGTTATTACCAAATACCGTAGGTGCTTGGAACAAATTATGGTTACCACCGTTAATTAAAATCCTTCTTTGGACATTAATGATTAAAAATTACCTTCTCTGATACATTTGTCCGTTGTATAACATATATGGGATTACTTTTAAAAATTTTGAAGTTTTAAAATTTGACTCAGTATATTAAAAGTTTAGGGGTTTGAACATGTGCATTGAATGACGGACAAGAAAGCAACGCAATGATTAAATTATGAATCAAACTATTTTATAAATAAAACTAAATATATAGAAAATAAAAGTTTAATTTCTCATTGTTAGAAGGTGTTTAATAATAGTTTTTGTTTGATTATTTGTTGTTAAACGCCGCACTCGACAATATACCAGCTATATGACGGCGGTTTTTAAATAATCCAGTCTGAGCCAGACGATCCTGTTATTGACATCAAGAGCACCGATCTACGCAATTGGGATACGATGACATGCATCAACCAAAATGCAAGTCAGCGAGTCTGATCACCCGATTACCTTAGTCGCCTTCGTACAAGCATGGGTTGTTGAGGGCCTATTCTAACCCGGATCTTCACTGGTATTCTTTTAATAATAAGGTACAATGAAATTCTGTATATGTCCATAATAAGTGTGTATAAGTAAATGGATAATATATCCATACACGCCAATTAAATGGGTAAGACTGCATATGGTTCATTGATGAACTCTTTTACAAGTGTATATTTCAAGACTTGTATTTGATATTCATAATAACCCCTTAAAGCTACACAATGGCGACAAAACGCAACCAGCATCACAGGATACCTATAATACATTTTTGAACATGAGATACATATAATTACTTTAAAGTTAAATCATGTATCTAAACAGTAAATTAGAAGGATTAAAAATATTTTTCGTATTTTCTTTCGTTTGGAGAGTGAAGTAGTGACAGTAGTGGCTGGTATCTGATGGGTGCAAACAGGTGCCGAGTCGCTGTCTCAGATGGCTCTAATTTCGTAGCTCTAAAGATCACGACGGCGACACAGACCGTGACGTAGTTTGTCTCACAGTCCCTAAACCATAATATTATTTTCCCTTCCGCCCAGGCCTTACTGCAATGCTATAGCCCCAAATGAAACCAGCCTAGATGTTCAACAGGTTCAGGCTGAAATTTCCATCTCACTTGGGCTCCTTTTAAATTTAAATATAGTTTATCGTTTTAACCAAAATAATATATTAAATAATATATACTAAGCAGTGGTCTAACCGTGAAGTACAACTATCAAAAAGATTCCATGCATGTCTGTATTTCTTCATACAGACTCTCCATGCATGTTCCTATCGATATGTACAAAAGACAAATGAATTAAATATTACAGCACTTATGAATGGGTTACATGCGCATGTCAGCGTCGATCCTACAATATCCTTTTGCGCAAAATACATATATACTGATGAATTAACATAGTAATACTACGCAAATATATGTCCAGATGTATACATCAGTTTCATCTCGTGATCTTTATTCGTGCTTTTAGCTCTTTTTCTACAGGAGATTATGGGGTGTTACATCACACCAGAAAGCCAGGTCCAAATTCAAGTCATAATTTCATAGCCCGTCTTGTATGTTGGAAACCAATATCGCAATATGGCTGAATATTGCTAAACGTGGTATTTACCCGAGTACTCACATAATTATTCCATTTTCTTCATGCACGTTCTACAATCATCTACGATCACTATCTATACGGAGGTATATCTATATTCATCCAAATGTCCATACATATATGTCCACATACATATGTATTAAGCATGTCCCACATTCTTCCTTAAAAGATAAATGCTAAGCAATTCCTCTGTATATATTTATATATGTAAATATCGTCAACACTGATGCAGTGAACGTACCACAGACCTGATGCTAGAATAACATCTAATCTCTGAAATGAACATATTTTACAGAAAAAGAACCATGTGTTAAACAATAGTTATAAAATATAATAAAAACGAGCCAAGAGACTTTCTTCATTTTGCCAAATTTTGGGCTGTATTGGACATATTTCTTTCTGGGTCTGTATGACATGCAAACCTAATGATTTTAAGTATAAAGATCAGTAAGAATAGCTGTTGTATATGTTCAAATATGTTTGTAATTAACCCGACCTTGAAAAATATTGAAGGATGAGTGGTTACTATTTATGTCATTATTTCAAATTAGAATGATAGCACATCAGGAAAGCATGGCACTTTAATATACGTATCTTGTTAGCTCAATAGTGTTTTAAGTAAGAGCAACATGTATATCGAGAGTAAAGGTTTGGTGCGTGACTTATCACACATTACTGTCAGAAAGTGTGCATATTATGTTTATCGGCAATAAATGACATAAGGCGATTCATGCGGGTAAATACGATTTAATTCAGAACTAGTAAAGATTACTTTAGGTTAGGGGAAAATGTATGTTATTAACAGAACTTTGGAGTTCGGAGTTTGGAGTGCTCAGGGGGTTATTTGGGCGGGTTCAAAGGATTCGGGTCCTGGCTTGGGCTTTGTGTTGGACGTGTAGACGGCATTTCCAGGTTTGACGTATCAATGACCAAAATGATGCACTGCAAAAAAAATCCATATATACAAGCTTGTTTATGCTTTGGAAAGATGATATATCCAAAGCCTAAACAAGTTTTGATTGATGAGATATCCAAAAATATACAAGTTTGTATATTTGACATATCCAAAAATATACAGTTTTGTATATATGATGTATCCAAAATTGTTTTCCTTTGTATATATTGGTAAAGGGAGATAATTGCTATGCATTCGTATATAATTATTATGTTAGTGCAAAATGAACTGTTGTTTCTTTGTAAATGTTGGTAAAGGGGGATAATTGCAATGTATTGTTATATAATTGTTCTGTATGTTCAAAATGCCGATCAATATTATAAGCAAGTGTTACAAATAATATTGGTGCAGTGGCGTGTAACATTGCTGGAATGTTTAATTAGTACTCCACACTGTTAGTGGGAGTACATACTCTCCTTGAAATGACATTGACGGGTAAGCGATTGAGGCTTCTGGTACCTTTCCTGGCGCGATGCTTGGTATGTGAGAAGACATTATGGTCAAATCCACAGAGCAGATTAGCAGCCGGAGGTGATTGTACTGGTGGTGACTTCTATGTTATATAATCACTTGAAATCGATTTGGGCTGAGCTTGGATTGGTTTGTACGGGAATGTTTCTTCGGTGTCCGAAAACCCATAACACATTATGTTGTATTAAATGTCTTATGTTTACAGAAGGTAATTATGTACAAGGTTAGTATTTCTCAATTTGCTTCAACACGGGACAAGGGTCAGACAGTGCACGCTTGTGTCTGGGGGGCTGGGGTGGGGGTGAAGTTTATGGCGGTACTGCTTCCAGACCCAGCGACTAGCCGTGAGCGCTGAAGCTATGCCCGATGTTTTAAAAGTACTGATTTAACTTCGAAATTATACTGCACCCGCCATCTTTGTTTATTTGACTTATTGACTTTTGCCACTGACTTATTACATATCTAGGTGTGAATGTTGTCCAAACTGCACGAAATTGCATAATGTCTCAATAATTTCGGTGTGTGTGTGTGTGTGTGTGTGTGTGTGTGTGTGTGTGTGTGTGTGTGTGTGTGTGTGTGAGTGCATACCCCTACAGTTTTATTCTTTTGTGGGGAAAACCTGCTCACATACCTAATATTTTGTATGTGAATAGTCATCATGGTGGAATTTCGCTTATCATTAACTATATTAAAAGCAAGTTGAGCTCAGCCTAATATCGTTTGCAAAGTCAACAAACTACGACTATAACAGTATTGTACAACAGACGCAAGAAAATAAAAAATGTTACAAATACAAATTATTAACAAGGGGAAGATGAATACTAATACCTGTACTTTTTAGAACAAGAAATCGACTCATTAAGATATAATGGATATTCTTTTACTTATGTAAATGCAAATTGTTGTTTTGTGTTTCCTTATCTACAATTCGACAAGGAACAAAGCTTGCTTAAATTTAAAACAAATATTCAATCAGTGTGATACTCTGGTTATTGCGCAAAGAAGGCTCCATTACCAATGAAATGAGCAGCATGCAGTCAAAAATATTAAAACTGACCCGAAAACAATTATATATTACAATAATAAAAATCAGGTCGTCAACATAATGACGGTTTCAGTGCGCACATCGTAGTATTTGAAGATAAACAATGATAACTTCATACTTATACTCATACAAAATGAACTCTTATATTTGCACAGTAATTGAGTTCATGCTTTCAATGGCAGCTTCAAGATATTGAATGAAATATATTGTGTATGATTAAAATAGATGAGAAAACAACAGTATCGCTCATTTCGTGTCGTACCATTTCTAGGAAACGAGTGAACAGTTTGGTATCAACTGTTTAGTTTCGCGAGGTTTATAAAACATGGTATTTTTTTACACATAGGCTCGTTTCGTATTTTATTAATCGCCTCTTGTATGCAAACTCAATTATCGAAAACGAACGGATAATTCCATGCTTGTTTTTCTGCGTGAGGGAAGATACATTTATTTAATGTTTACTAAATTAGAAATTAAATTATGTATTTATCGTCCCACCAGAATTCACAAGTTGCATATGTTAGCAGTTTAGGAGGCGAAACCGCATTATCAGTGGTTCATATTGGGAAAGGGAGGTCACTCTAATTTCAAACGGGAACTATCTCCGTTGTTTTCGTATTTGCAAGAAATGGCGTCACCCACGCTGTACGTTGTTTGTCCAGCTATTAAATGCCCAGCTTATCCCTAAGGTAAAACGTATTCTTAATTAAATGTTTGAATGCATTATATATTTATGTTTCCATCCGTACATCTTCTTAGATTGGTTAAGTGCTGATAACCATTTTCTAAAATGTGGGCCAACATTTTTCCCGTCATCTATGGTGATCGAAACAAGTGGGCCCACATTTGTATTTCGCCTAGCTTCGTTAGGTTGTTTCGTTAGTTCTGATAATCAATTCCTAAATGTGGGCAGACGTTCTTCCGTCATAATGATTGCAACAGGAGGGACCACATTTATTAATCGCGAAATTCTACTTAAATATTGATAATCATTTTCTCAAATGTGGGCCCACATTGTTCCCGTCATATATGGTGATCGAAAAAAGTGGGCCCACATTTGTATATCGCTTAGTGGGTAGACGTTCTTCCGTCATAGTGATTGCAATAGGAGGGACCACATTAAAAAATCGCTAAGCTTCATTAGCTTGGCTTACTTATAACCATTTTCTAAAATGTGGGCCCACATTGTTCCCGTCTTCTAGTGATCGAAACAGGTGGGCCCACATTTGTAAATCGATGGGTTTCATTGGGTTGACGAAGTCATTTAGGCTTTTCACATTTGGCATTACTTTGCATGGGTATGTGACATTATTCTTATTTTGTAATATTGATGGGGAATATCTTTATAAATCATTTCGTGTGACGTTAATTCCACTAAAGGCACAAAAGTCTTTGAAGTTTGAATAGCGTCATCATAGCTGACCACACTAGTTTTACAAAAATAGTTACAAAGCAAGATCTATTTCAAATTAAATTTACAGAGGCAATACCACTCATTCCACTTTTTCCAGTATAACACATCAATCTAATCATTAGTATTGGTGGCGATATAAGCCTGAAAATATGTCTACACTTGAATTGATCTCTGACATGATACAAGCCTCAAAAGTTTCCGAGAACTGGTTCCATAAAAGGAATAACTCATGAATATTAATGACCCCACGACCTAGTTTGGCGATGTTCGGAGAAGTAAGTTCTGCTGTATTGCCATCGCATTTGTACATTTTAATCAAATTATAAGTCATAATACTTATTTTAAATAGACAAAATAGCAGTTCGTAATGCGGGTTTGTTTACGTAGTACATATTCTCAACAACAAGTGCGTTTAGTTTCGAATGTGGGCCCACCTCGAACTTTCGATTAGGCAAACGGAGTTAGCTCCCTTCTCGAACCACCGATATGCGGTTTCGCCGTTTAGGCAGTTAAACACAGCATCTTGAAAATGAACCAAAAGAAGAAGAAGAAGAAGAATAGTTTATTTATTTATTTTTTTTATTTTTATTTTTTTTCATAATTTTTTTTTTCCAATCATTTTACATTTATTTGATAAAATGTGACATTCCAGTACGTAGCTAAGTAATCAGCTAAATAGATGATGACATGTTGACCAAAATTTATAGAATAGGGCAATGTCACACTCAATAATCGCTGCACATTTAGTAAGGTTGTAGTAGTTTCTTATTTCGTTCTGAAAGACTTGAAATGACGGGAGTCTTTTGTTTAATTTACTTTTAAATATAAGGTCTTTTATTATCAAAAAGATGATATTTAGAGGGTCATTGCGTTTTTCTGGAAAGCCAATCATCACATATTTCTTTGTAATTTCGATTTGGATGTTAGCCTTTTGAAGTAGCCAAGCTTCAAGTTTACGCCAGATTTGCTGAACCATATTACAGGACCAAAAAAGATGGATTGGGGTCTCGATATCAACTGAACAAAAACTGCAAGTTTATTTATGTGTCACTATTTAAGCACCCAACTATTTTGGCTTACGAGACACGTTAAAATATGTAGAGGATTCTCTCAAATACGCCACATAAAGCCCCACACCCACACCCACACCCACACCCACACCCACACCCACACCCACACCCACACCCAATCCTCTTTGGGACTCATGTGTGTGAGTAGGTTTAACCCTTAAGCAACGTGTCAGTATTATAGCAGGATTAGTGTATAGGACAACACTATTCGTTAATGACAGGTGCTACCGGTAGTGACAGACAAGACAAGACAAGACAATAATTTATTTGCGTCTCACCCATAAGGTACATTGTACAGTATACATATAAATCAAAACATGCTTAAAACTTACGGCCAGTCGTAAAACGACTTATGAGAGACGATAAGATCATAAAACCAACTTATATACTAAAATGAATATACATACAATATATACATCATGAATATAAAATAGATCGGCGCTTCAATAAAATATCATAGCAGGTTTTGGCCACGTAAAAGGGGAGATCTGAGCTGGATACATGCAGAAGTAGTGTTAATTGCTCACAGTAGGAATAACCTTTGAAATACGGATCGGTAAAAGTACATCGTTTAAGAAGATCTGTTCTCACATCATTATATAGTGGGCATAAAAGTAAGATGTGTATCTCGTCCTCCACAGTAGTGTTGGACTTGCTTACCCTTTTTGAAGATGCACTCTTTCTAATTCGACATGAAACGGATTATATCACACTCTAATTAAGTAAAAATGTCATTTATCCCGAAATTAGTTAATTAGTCTAGTTAACCTGGAGTATACTTGCTTATTGCTTATTTAAGGGGTTTAACGTCCGCTTCACGGTTAATGTATTTTGCGGACGGGGTAGGTGGGGAAATTAAATATAAATATTATGTGAATATAAGTAAATAACCATACCCCAAAAACTGTACACGGAGGGTCGTAAACCTAGTCCTATTATATTTATTGTGTGTGTGTGTGATGAGTCAGTATCGATCGTTATTCGTGTGAGTGCGGGAGAGGTCTAAGCCTGAGGTCAAACCCGCCCCGGCCCCTACTTCCTCTGCACCACGCCCGGTGTAGAAACCCAGGCCTCCCAGAAGGAAGTAGGCTCCTTCAATCACCACCATGAGGAGATAGAGGAGACCCTACCCCCCAGCCCCAGTTGCAGCCTTGGAACTAGCTCCCCTCGAATCCAGAGGGGAGGAGCCCTTCCGTTCGTGAGGGCACAGGACATGGGAGGAAGAAGAGGAAGAGGAGAGATATCTTCTCTCCCAACACTTCTCCCCGCCCTTCATCAACGCCGACCAAGTAATAGGGGAGCAAGACCGCCACACCACCAGCCCCCCCCCCCCCCCCCCCCTCCCCCCCCCCTCAACCACAGCAACACCCAGACCTCCCCGGAGGTGCCATGCCCATCCCTCAGCGAGCGACAGCCTTGCACAGACTGACCCCCTCGAATTGGATGAGGACTCATGTAAAGGCTTAAACCAGCTAGCTAACCAGTTACCGGATCGGCACAAAGCATATTTCTCTGCTTGAATACTATCCCAGTGTACTGTATCTCTTCGCCTTTAACAAGGATTTGTATCTGTGTCCATTTCACTAGAGAGAACAGCATATCCCACTGCTAAGTATATGATAAATTGCTGAATTAGAATTAGATAAGGTTGAGAATTAATTGCGTGTTTTTTTAACCCTGTTCCCCATTGTTGGAAAGTGTGTCATCTGCTAGCCCAGCTGGAGCCATGTGGTAACAATTAATTAACATCACAAGCTGGCGTGTCGCCCCGATAGCCGAATGCCCTACTTTTTGAGTTCAAAGAAAACCAGTGTATGTCGACCTGGCTTGGTACCCCAGCTGGAGCCATCTAGTAACGATTTATTAACATCAAAAGCTAAATCTTGATAACTGTTTTTAATCTGACCTTTTGGGAAAATAATAGTGGAGATGGTTGAGTACATGAATTGGTTGAGTGACTGACGTATTTTACTTTGTAAAAGCTACGACGTTTACATCCCCAATACAATTATTACGGACAGATTTAGACAGACAGATTTTTTTATCTAAGTCTCACCTCATAAATGTACATTATAAAATACAGCATCCTATTAAAAGTTGAGCCACTCCACATGGAGTTATGAGAGACTATATATACTATTTACACATATATAAAGATATATATTAAAAAGTATATAAACAACGTGTTTAACGACGATATAAAATGTCTTTTCTTTTCTTTAAAATATAATAGCAGGTTTTGGCCGCAACATAGCAAACATCATGGCTGGACAGTATAAAACATAACTTTTCAATATCACGTAAAATATCAAAATTTGGACAAGTGTTAAAACATAGATCCGGTAACTGTGATCTATCAACATTGTATAAAGGACATTTAAGTAAAACATGGCATTCATCTTCTAAAATATTCTGCGTGAAAAACAATATCTCTCATTTAAAACTGTGCCATCGTATCGTCCCGTCTCAATCCTTATAGGGGCTGTTCCACTTCTAAAACTAGCAATTGCTCGTCTATAAGAACGAGGCATAAAAATACTAACATAAAACTGACAATTTGGAAAATACTTGAAATTACAATACATTCCTAATTTGTTTCCTCCTGTACCATTTACACTTTGTGGCTGACACACATCCTCACTCCACTTTGTACGAAATATATCATACATTTTACTCTTGACAGATGTAACTACATATTTGGCACAATACTTATTGGCGATATTAGCAAAATGATTTAGGCCAAGATCGGATAGCTTTTTTATTACACTAAAAACCCAATTTCTTTTATTAAAAAGTGCTTTGTTATAGCCCCATACAAATATTTTTTGATGTTATCCGATCAGGGTCTATATTACACAAACGTCTATGAAATCTGACAACACTACACCATTGCATAATAATTGTTGCTGTCCAGCCCATATCACCAATTACAGCATTATTTGGTGCAAATTTACGTAGACCTAAAAAGAAGCTCATAGCTCTATTTTGTACCACATTTACACATGAAAACTCATACACACCCCATATACATGACCTATAATCTAGGGTAGACCACACCATTGTGTTATACAACTTTGTAAAAGTATAATAATTCATTCCACCAAGAAGTTTAAACTTCATAATAAGCAAACCAAGAGCTCTACCAGTAAACGCAGCAGCAGCTTAAGCCATACGTTTATAATGAAATTGCTCAGTAAGGAGCAGACCAAGATAATTATAACTCTCCACAATTTCCGATGGAGATGCAGATGGAGGTCGAAAATAGCTTTATTTTGCACTGCGTTAACACACGAAAACTCCCTACTTCCCTACTTCCCCATATTGCTGCACCGTAAGTGAGGATTGGTTGAACTAAGTTGTTGTAAAGGGTGTTAAAACGTCATATGGTAGGTAGGTTGGATAGGTGCGATAGGTAAGAGTATTTGATAGGTTTCAAATCCTATTACATTTAACGATTGCTCTTTTACATGTTTCCTAACTCAGCGACGCTTGCATACAGCTCGACTTTCTGATTTACAAGCGATTTACTCGCAATCACTTAATTATGGTGCACGTTTTTGGCTTGTGATTGTTCCTTAATGTCATATGCGTCTGTTGCATCAATAATATGAAGTATGGTCGACGATAATTGAGTAATTAGCCAACACAACGTTGGCCTGTCTTGGCCCGGCCTGGCCTGGCCTGGCCCGACTTTTAGGCAATCCCGAGGGAACTCCTTCTGGTTACGGAAAACTTAGAAAAGTTACATGACCCGCTGACCCTCGTGACCTTTAACCCCGGGAGGACTTCAGTTTCTGCGACCCGCTCTGAGCTCAAAACAGTCGAATTGACGCATTTATTAGGGTCCCAAGCCATTTTCATTTTCTTTTAAAGCTTCTTTGCTGAACATCGCAATATTGGCCAATTTGTCTGTAAGGTCGTTAGAAACGTTGCATGGGGCCCTTTATGGCTGTTTCAAATTATGTTACTGAATTATGTTAATGTTATTTAGTGAAAATAACCTGATCCTAATTAAAATTGCTGCTTTGCTGGATAAAATCATTTTTATGACTTAGAAAATACTTCCGTTGCAAGCTTATTAGTATTATCGTTTACAAGGGTGGCTTCGACCATCTATAAAAGTTTCAGCCTTGATAAAATTGTGATACAAAAATGGTGATAACAAAAGTATAACAATTGACAAAATTAACATTCAATAAACAGGATAAGGAATAATATACCTATCCAGGCATTGACATACACGAATAAACATGACAGACACAGATCAATTTTAAACGCCGACAAAATCGTGTTGCATTTTTGAGGTCACAGGTCATCAGTTTGTTTGTTTGACGAGGGTCTGTGTATAATCGGGTTTGGACCAGACAATCCAGTGATAGACATCATGAGTCAGCGAGCCTGACCACCCGATCTCGTAAGTCGCCTCTTACGACAAGCATAGTCGCCTTTTAAGACAAACATGGGTTGCTAAAGACCTACTCTACCCCGGATCTTCACGAGACACACGTCACCTATTGCTTAAGTTGAAATGTCAATAGCAATGGGGTAGAAAAAAAACACATTTGACAAATTCCATTTGAGATCAAGAAATAAGTACATTACACTTGAAAATATTTGGTGGCTGGTACAAATGATTCAATAAGTACTCAAAATACAAACGATCAAAAACTGGACATACAAAGGAAAGATGGCACTCGTCTTCTAGTTCCTGTTCAATGCACAAGTCACAAACATTTTGCTCTGTTTACAGTTTTGCTTATCTTCCCTGTTCAACGTTAGAAGTATGCAATAGGCATCTCATGAGAAACAGATATTCTATATTTTGCAAAAAGAGGTATTAAAATTAAACATTTCCTTCTGTTTTAAATTGAGTTTCAAACATTACATAATATTAATATGTTGTTGATAATAATGCTGAGTTCCATCCTTTATTACAAATCCTTTACTCTTTACATGACTATATGTAATAACATGTTCTGGATGTACCACCTTCTGACGTTCATTGGCTATAACTTGAGCTGAATGGACAGTTTACTGGAGAAATAGACACCCAAATATTTGTATTAGTAACAACATCTAATGCTTTGCCTTTATAAAACCATTTTTTTTTCTCCCGTTTTGAAAATATACACGTATCCCCCGTTTTTAAGACATAACAATTACATTAGTGTTTCCTGTGTTTGCCGTTCGACATGACTTTTCACAAAACTGTTCTAGTATATCAATTTGAGGCTGCAATCCGGGTATAGTTCCAGTAAACATTGCAATATCAACAAATAACAGTAAAAAGAGTAGTACAAGATCGGGATTTATCATATATTGGGTAGATTTCTCGGCAGGATAAAGCCAACGGATAAAAACTATATCCGTTAGGGTCATAGTAGGGACTACTTTCACTGTTTATAAACAAACATGGCGTCGCCCTCGTCATTCGGCGATCGAGTCAGGGCCAAGGCTCGCTAAATACAATGTTTATTCCTAATGCAGGATATTTACCATCCCCAAACACACTCGCGTGATAACCTCTATGTAACTGTACACCGCCTAGACATTAATCTTCTATTTCCATGGCTTATTCGTTAATAAAAAAGAAAAAGGAAAAGACTTCATATGCATCCTGAAGACACCTGTTCCAAAGTCTGCAATACACAGATTGTGACACATTGGGCATATCGGTTACCACTCTCTGACCCTCTGCCAGTTGAAGCATGCCAATGGTCCTTTATGCGTTCATCATGTTGTGGATGTTACATTCCCAGCCTGATCACAAATACTGCGTTAAAGCAAAAGTAGAGATTTTACGTGCGTTACTGTGGATAATGAAAATCAACCATACTTATGGCTCATAGTGATCAGAAGACCGAACCACGTGCACGGAGGAATTGCAGTGTACACGTGCAATGTTTCGGGTGTGTTGGGTCGTTAGGTTTTGGTTCTCTCTGGCAGTAATTTTTCTGAGTTGGTCATTATTCTAAAGAAGGACCATAACATTTATATTTCATGATCACCTACTTGTTTGGCAGGTATATAAATTGAATCAAACAATTTGATAGAAGTGCCGGGCTGTATTGATATGGCAGTCTAACACAGGGCCACACTGGAAGCAATTAATGACCGCATTGGTAACATTGTTAACATAACGAATCGGTTATTCTACTCACATGCTAAAGATCCTAATTCAGAGTGTGGCATTACCGAAGGAACAACTGTATTTGAATGAGTGAGTGAGTAAATATTTAACGTCGCATCAGCATTATTTCAGCCACATAGCGGGAGGCACGGGTGGCCCAGTCGTCTGAGACGCCGTGATTCGCTATGCAGAGGTGTGTCCCTTGGGCACGCAAGAAACTTATGATGGGGGGTTCGAATCCCAGTTCACTCCGATTATGTTTCTAGGTTTGTCAGCACCATACACGTGCTCGCGGGTTTCACCGAAGTGGTAAACGTCTGAGACCTGCATCACTTCGGACTTTCCTCCCACAATTAGCTGACATGCCGTGATATAAATGGAATACTGTTAAAAGCGGCGTTAAACCGAACTCACCCACTCACTATATTGTGTACAAATATACGGGAGAAAAACAATTTATTATTGGGATGAATGTACAAACATGACATAGGAAATACACTCATACAACCATGAAAATCAAATGGATGGACTTATTTGATCATACATGATGATGCAACTACTACAATAACTACAATAACAACTCACTCACTTACCCAAGGGATGCAACCCTGCAAAGCGAATTGCGGCCCCACAGATGACACTGGGCCCCAATCTATGCCTCCTACAATCCACTAGCAGAGGATTATGCACGTTAAATCCATCTCACTCACTCAGACATATAGCGACGAGACCAAGTTAATATATTCACAATTTAGTCATTTATGCAAAGTTATATTTAAAAACAATTCATCATACATATTTGAGCATAACAATTTCATGTATACAATTTATAAACACGGGCTTTAGGCCCCCAGTAACCAAAGCTGGGCCACCTCGCTGGGGATAATGGGGACTTACGGTACCTCGGCTTCCTGCAAGTTATCCCAGCCTGCATTACGTCATCACTTCAGCCACTGGTAGCTTTGAACAATACTAGCCAATATTAAAAAATACTCGGCAATGAGTTGGCTAAAACACTGGGTGATGATAGTTACATCGATTATGATAGGATTGCGGGTCACACAGGGGGACAATAATTTTAAGATACTTTAACCTCCTGGATAGAGCCTTCAATAATGTCAGTTGATAATAGCATCACAAATTTAAAAACAAGCATTTAATTATTCACATCCATATCTAAATTTAATTATACGGACCAATTTCTTTCAAGTAGTTGATAATGAGATGAGCGCTAACACGGGAAAACAGATCTTTCAGATTTACGCTTTCATAATTTGAATCCCTTTTATTTATTGCAAAGTTCACACAGTCAAGCAAAGTATGCTTGGCGGTGAACCTTTCATCACAAGGGATACACTTAGGAGGTTCGTCCTCATATGTCTCCAGGATATTGCTGAGTGCGGCGTTAAACAACAAACCAACCAACCAATCATCTGTCTTCAACATATATTCGTGGGTAAACCGACTGTGGCGAATATGACATCGTCGTAAAACGACCTCGTCATGTCTTGACTGACAGACAACCCAAGTGGGTATGGCCGAATGTTAGTTTTAATTCATGAAGTTTATTAATACCTGCCTGTGTGTCTTGCCTCGTTTGCTTGAGATCCCGAGTATAACTCTTGATGGTTGGTTTGAAATCACTGTACGGGATTAGTTGTCGAGATAACGGTATCATATGCCTTCTCTTGGTGGAAAAAGATATACAGTATGATGTTTGTTGACAATGGAATTTTTAATAAATTATTCTAAACGCACCAAATGGCCAATGGTTCTTCTGTTTTTTCGATAACCACACTTGATGTCACTCAGGAGGTTATTGGTTTCTAAGAACCAGACTAATCGATTGTCGACCGTGCGCTCCATGGTTTTACAAACACAGCTAGTGAATGATATTGGATGGTAATTGGATGGATCTGTATGATCCCGTCCAGTCTTCGGAATAGGAATACTAATAGCATTGTGCCACGAAGGAGGGAAATTTCCAGCTGTCCATATTTCTTCCAATATATTAAATAAAGTTTTCAAACATGAATCGGGCAAGTGTTTCAGAAGCGGATAGTGGATGTTGTCGGATCCTGCTGCAGTGTCATGAGATTGCCCTAGCGCAGTATGTAATTCATTGTGTGAAAAGGTTTCGTTATAGACCTGACCATTATCAGCTAATTTGTTTATTTCCTGCTGTTTTGAAACCTCTGAAATTGAGGATTATAGTTTGATGAGGAGGAATGGTTTGCCATTTATGATAAATTTAACAAACACATGGTAACTGAGAAACTATTTATGAGAATAACATTATGCCATAGCACATGCATACAAGGCCAGTTTCTTTGGCGTTAGGGGATTCTCATCTTAATACTAACAACAACTATAGCAATGAAACCTGTGGTTGAGCATCAACACTAACCAGCACAAATTATTTGCCCAAGCATTGGGAGCAACTACCCGCATATAGTGCCGCATGTATAGTGAGTGAGTATCACCGGAATGAGAAGCTGCTTGACTGAGCATCAGTCATTACTGACACCCATTGGGCGCAGTCGAGTATATGACCTACGCTTTTGAGAATCAGAAACAGTATTTGGCAGCATGCCATTAACATATAAATATATACAGCAATGAATGATGGAGGGAAATAGCCCCAGAAACATTATGGATATTTAACTGCCTATGGATATTTAATTGCCATTTAACACTGGATTTTTAAACATGAACAACGAAGAATGGTTGAGGACAATATACAACATTATGGATATGTTTTAACCATCTTCTATGAATCATCATGAGAATCCCTGTCCCTACTGACAGCATGTACAAAAGGATTGGTAAAGACAATTAGTTGTACAAACAACGATGATGGGGTATAAGACAAATGCCCCCAGACTTAAACCGTATTAAACTTCTAAAGCACAGCATGACACTGTAAGCGCTGAGACTGTGAACATGGACAACAGGGGGTGTTGATCATGAGGGAGGAGGTGGGATTTTTTCGGCTGAACAAGCATACAGCACGGCGAACGACAACATTGCTATTGCGCATGTTACCTGGGACCCATGACGATCGTAGGTTACGTACCTTTGACACGACTACCAAACTACAGTAATACGAATGCCATCAAGCATTTTGTGTTATTATAACCCAAAGTGTCACCAAGTTTGTTGGCAATTTCAGATTTAGTAGTTAAAAGTGTATTACCATCTTTGAGATAGTGAACTCCAGATTTTGATCCTTTACCCTTAATCTTTTGATTCATGTTCCACACCTTGGACATGGGTGTGCGGGAATTGATTTTAGATACATAGTTCCTCTAGGATTGACGTTCATGTTGTTTAAAGCTACGTCTCGCGTTGGCGCCCGTGGACAGTTGGATGTCGTCGGAAATATTTCTTGTCTTTCTTCCTATTTTTTTCTAGCTTGTTTACAATCATTATCAAACCATGGTTTACTTATATGAGTTCAGTGTCCTGAGTTCACTGTAACCTTTCCGCAGATGCCAATTCATTCACCGGATTCAGTTTTATGGGTTCTTTGTCACAAGCTTTGATAATAACAAAACATGGCCAATAATCAGATCAGTTAGGGGTAATTTTGTCTGGTGAATTGTCAGATTCTATATATCTTCGTTTTGAACCAGGGTGTTGGGAAGCCATGTCAAAAGGAAAAAGATTCAGTACCCCTTTCCCCCACCCGCCATGGAGTCTTATAATGCAGCGGATTTCCAAGCTGGAAAGACCGAGGATAAAGGGGTGGTATACTCCAGCAAATTTGACACGAAAAGCTATAACCATCTACCAAATCAAAGGTCAGGCTGGTTCGGCCAAAGACAATTGGCATCACCAGATTGGCCCATGAGCAACCACCTTCTGAGCATAGGGCTCTTCAGTTTTATAGATTCATACATATATTTAAGACATTTTGAATAAATTTATGTTTAGAAACCAAAAGAAATAGTGTATGAAGCCCTGGTATCTCAGCAATATGACTTCGATCGTGGGTTTCAGGACTGGGTATATCACCTGCTTCATTTTGGGCTTTTCTTCCTCATTAAGCTAAAACGGTGTCAAAAAATTGAGAGTGGTGTAAAACAAAAACTATTCACAGATTGGACACAATTTATTTTAAGATGAACCTGTAAAGCTGAATCTCACCATCATCACCCGAGATGAGTTGAAGACAAAATACCCCTCCCATTCCGGGGACAGATACAGGCCCGAGAGGTGTCGGTCCAAGCAGAGGCTGGCGGTCATTATACCTTACAGAGACCGGGAGCAACATCTGGTGATCCTCCTCAACAACCTCATCCCCTTCCTCAACAAACAACAGGCAGACTTTACAATATTCGTTGCAGAACAGGTGATTGTTTCCATGTACATTTCCTAACTTGACACATTATTTAGGGAGCTTCCATTTTAATTTTTTAGGATCTATCCTAATATTTTATTTATATTTTGCTTGGTCCCAAATGTACCACCAAATCCATGTCGCAGTAATTAACCATAATCCATAACCCAATAAAGTAAGGCCTTTCTATATATTCATAGAAAGTATTTGATACAAGTAGAAATAAAACACCTGGATTCTCAAAAACTCAAAGGATTAGTTTGATTATTTGCTCAATAAGACATCCAAACTGTGAACTCGAGGTAAACACGTACGCTTCGACACGTCTTTATTGTTCGAGAACACCTGATGTCATCATTTCCACTGAACAGAGATTACTGTGATTCACGACTGTTGGTAAGGGAATTTATCGCATCCATTTTCTTTCAACTTAGAATGATGAACATATATCAGGATATGAATATTTCCAAGGTGTATCATGATATTTACAACCATGCACGGCGCACATTTTCTACCAAAACAAAAGGAGAGTGAAAAGGGGAAAATGTACTTTCCGGCGTTTACTTGTGCAAATGTTGAATGCTGTTTCAAAAGAGCCACACATGCTATATAAGCTATATAGGGTAACACCACTCCTGTTCAATTCAAATTATTTACGTCATTAGGCGTCATGAAACTGCCAGATGCATGTAAGAAGTTTTTGTACACTGCTAGTTGTTCCTGTTGAAAGCTGGCAACAACAGACTATCCAAGTAGCTTAATTCTGTAAATTGTATGATCGCATTGGGGTCGGGGTAATGTTTGGTGTGTCTATAATTAGGCAGGGTAAGAAGAAAGATTCATGAAAACATAAATGATGTAACACGTTTAAGGACTGTTCTCGTAATGTGCTGGGTATGCTAGCATAGCTATATATGTCTGTCCTAACGATCGGCTGGATCTCCTGTCTCATTATCCTTCAAATACTGATATCTCTCTTTTACACAGCAACATGTTTTCTTTTCTTGGTCAAGGTACATCTAATCTCGCTTTTACTGCTGAGAGGCATGTTCACGTTCTTTCAAATTCTCGGATAAGTGTGATGTTATCTTTTTTGTTTAGAAAAAAATAGTTCATATTGCCGACGACTTTTGAGATTATATCGATGTGTTATTTTGGAAAAATCAGTATCATTGCCCCCTCTTAATTTATTTAGATGTATGTTTCTATTTTTTCTTTCTATTTTCATAAAACTTGGCCAGTTTGTGACGCTGTTCAAAATCCATCGAGTTCACACACACACACACACACACACACACACACACACACGCACGCACGCACGCACGCACGCACGCGCGCACACACACACACACACACACAGCAGCTCTCTGTCAGTGAACCATGTTGAGCTTATATAGTAGATATATGGCCGTATGTAGCTACCCGTCCGTGAACCGTGTCTAGACTATGGGTACATGGGCATCTTGTTTTACATACATGTAGAGGCGTATACTGTTTAAGAAGAGATTAAATCGGATATTGGAAAACACATTTGTGCCAGTACTGTAGTTAAATCTGTGTTCTTGGCTTGTTTCAGGCGCCAGGGGGAACGTTCAACCGAGGTCTAATGATCAATGCGGGAGTGGCGGCCTCGCTGAGGGAGGATAATTTCACCTGCTTTGTCATCCACGATGTCGACCTCATCCCAGAGACTAGCGACAACTACTACCGCTGTCGAAAAAACCCTTTCCATCTATCAACTGCCAATGCGAAGTTTAGATATAGGTATTTTTCTGCTAAACGTGACTCTGACATTATGCGGCTTATCATACATTGTTCTTGAGAATCGATTAGATCAATAATCTGTGACTTTTCTTGTCAAGATGAAAACACATTAAGTGACAATAGCCAACAAAGATATATGTAATAAACATGCATATGCATCTTTCACTCTAACACGGAACCGTTTCTGACATGCTGAAATTTCGTAATGTCATATTTGAGGAAAACTTGGAAAATGAACCTTTTTGAATGGTTCATTTGACTACGGGTAGACGTTTGTCTCTTTACTGTTTTACGTTATCATTGATTTCATATCTGGAGGTATGCTGTGTCTAAAAATGCCAGTTACGAGGTTTCTAGAGAAAATTTACTTGATGTGTTCTTTAAAGTCCTTGGACGTGCAAGCCTTTACCCAAGCTGGTATTTGTAGATATCAATAGCGTAGTCATTCAGTTAGAATATCACCATAGCTCTGTATAGACTGTAAAATCTTACGCTTTTGTGCATGTACGTGTACATCTGTGTCATTATAACATACGTTGAAACTTTGAAAGAAACTTTATGAACATATGCTATTTATCAGTCACTTTACCACACAAGATACATTTTTCAAACATACACTTCAAAGGTTTTCCTAATTTTCCCAATCTCATTGAAATCAGATATATCCAATTATAGGTCACGTAAGAACGACCTTTCGCGAACTTTGACCGAAAAATGAAATGAGTCGATATTAGACAAACAGAAAGCATCTATCTCGAATTACAACACTAGTTTCAAACTGGCGACTTCCGTTCCAGACTACATTTTGAAAAATAATTTGAATCAAAATTTAAGAACTCAACAAAAGCAAATTCTGGAATGTTGATGATGGCCGAGATTGCTACTCATGGGCTAAAGAAAGCCCGTTCTTCCCGTTCAAATGTTTATCCCATTTAAGCGAGGGAAAGATAATGATTTTTACAGTCATACAGTCCGAAACTGTTGCATGGAATACCCCGTTTCAAATTTTTAGAAAACTGTCACTTTTCTGATCTGGTGAGCGACGCTCTGATTCGTTGGATGAAATGTAGTTCTGATGTGACCGGTAATGGGAAGCCAGAACTAATATCTGATTTTAAGAGGATGGTAATTTTGCCATATGTGGTATATTAAGGATCCTAGTCATGTCTCGACCTTTCGATGTCTATATTTGTTATCACCACAATGTATACATTTCTTCAGACTTCCATATTCCTGGTATGTTGGGGGAATTATTGCACTAACACCCAGCCTGTACAAGCGGATAAACGGCTTTTCTAACTGGTTCTTTGGCTGGGGTGGAGAGGATGACGATTTTGCAAAAAGGTAATGTTTGTTGATTGCTTATTTATTTGTTTGACACTCGCATGTTTTTCCTGAATCTTGTCAATCACATCAGTGTCAAAAGGGACAGAAAATTCAATGATATAAATGAATTCATTGGATTAACCCAAGGACAAGATGAGGTTTGTTGGCCTGAATAGGTCCGAGGCTGTATATGGGCTTTTTCCAAAGAATGTTGTATTTATCATTTTCCATGACGCCCTCTGCATATTATAATTATTATTTACAGATTAAAATTAAAAATGCAGAAAAGAGGGTTTGGGTGATCCTGGCACAGTCAGGATAGTTAGGCTCTTCATCAGCTCAGGGCCCTTGCCCCCTCTACACGCAGCCCAGATAGCGAATGGGACTTCTCCCAGGAAGCGCTGCCTAGTCAAACCCACCCAGAACTTTTCGGAGAATGTGTAGACTCCCCAACACTGCAGGCTTCTGCATTACCCAGCTTGTCAGAAGGACTGTATTCCTGATAGCAAACCCGGGTACTCTCCCAGTGTCAGTCAACAGATTGGGAGGTACCAAACCTAAAGCACCGAGAACAATGGGGAGTCGGACAACTTGGTACTTGGGATGCAAGTGTGACATTTCGAAAGCGAGGTCTGCATATTTGCCATGTTTTTCCTCAATCTTGTAAATCACATTAGTGTCAAAAGGGACAGAAAATTCAATGATATAAATGATTTCATTGAATTTATAAAAAAGGACAAGATCATGTTTGTTGGCCTGGATATGTCTGAGGATGAATACGGGCCTATTCCAAAGGATTTTGTATTTATCATTTTCCATGACGCCCTCTACATATTCAGGGTCATACTATGGATGGACCTCTGTGTCAAAACCACAAGCATGGCTAAGACGGTAATAAAATGATCGAGCCACCCAATCATGTCGCTTAAGATACTGTATCTGTGCCAAAGCTGGACATCCACTCACAATGTGTCGGGCAGTCTCATTATATTCATTACATAATCTACATTTCATATTCACATTTTGATGCAAAATCACACATTGACGGTTGGAAGTGAATGGTCCTGAGCAGCAAACAGAAAGCCATCTGTTTCACTTTTCAGGCCAGACGACTTCATCCAAGCGAAGGACTCTGCAGGTTTGCTGATCTTCTCAACACACTGGACATAAACTCGGTGCAGTGGTCGTTCAGAAATCCTCTCCTTTAAAAACTGAGTCTGGGCCGATTTGATATGGCACTTCGCTTGGTTGACACTCATTTCTGTACCGTCCAACAGTACAGAAACATCAACAAAATCAACACCGACATTGAGATTATGTCCTACATCATTGGCTCGTTTTAGAAAACTGTGGAATGCCTTGTTTTCCTCATGTGTCTTGACATGCTTCACAAGAGGATCATCAGACAAATAAATGTGTGCAAAAGTGCACAAAACAATTCTATCATGAACAGCCTCCACATTTATCAAACCACGCCCTCCCATCATAATTGGTAAATACAAGCGATTGAGGGAAGAGCGAGGGTGGTGGGATCTATTGTCTGACATGATTCTTCGTGTGAGGGTGTCAACCCTGAATTTCTTGTTTCGTCCAAACAACAACACCAAAAGAACTCGAAAGAACTGACACAGCATACGTATTTGTGGCTTTGACTTTATTATTATTTTTATTATTATAACCGCTGTCATATAGCGTTAAACAACAAACAAACAAACAAATATTATTATAAATGCCCAATGCCGCTGGAGTACGGTAACATACGGTGAACCAAGTCTGTAAGCTGGACCACCAAATCCATTTCGCCGCAGTGTACAACAGACATGGGGACCTACTTTAATCCGGGATACCCATGAGGTGAAAGATGACGTTCAAATGTAATCTAGATATACACATTTTCGAATCATGATCACTATGTTACTAATTTCCTCTTAACCTTTTCGCAAACACACGAGGTCGTCACTGACTTTCAGTGATCCATTCATATGATTTTCATCACAGTTCTGCCCTTCACACCCAGTGGAATCTGTTTTGGCGGATAATCAAGACTGGTTATTTTCTGGCCTTGACGTTTTCATATTTACAATTCTTGTCAATGAAACATAAGAATTCATGTGTGACTGATGTGGAAGTAATAAGAAAATACTTAACTCGCTCAAATAGTTTTCTGATAAAACAGATAAAGTTCACAGGACATGGCTTTTGCCTAAAGGCGACAAACTTACACCTACAATGTACATGTATCATTGAAGAGCAAGATCACATGTCCGTTATTTCCGCTTCATCCCTCTTTCTCTGTATAATAAAGCGACAAACCCCTTTCCAATATCCAATAGAAATCTCTGCATAAAGCAGAGTCGATTGTACGGTTCCGACTATATCATGAGCATGTGTTTATGAATCACTATCAAATAGAAATGATACCAGGTGCTCGCGAACAGGTGAAGGTATCCGGCCCTACTTGTGACAACCGTCACAAACACATGCAAAGTCACCTTGATCAAACCATTTCTGAGCAAGAGTTGTATGACGCTCTTTGAAATCTTGGTAGAAAGAGCATCCTCGATTGAATCTCAAAAGTTGTGAAATGTAAAAGTTGCTGGAATATTGCTCGAAATGAAGGGAAAGTTGACTTTTGAAAAGTCACCCCTCTTGTCAAACAGTCCTGTGGAGATTGTTTTGTCATTCTGAATCTTTATGCATAGATCTACACATGAAACAGATGAGGCGGCCTCACTGGTCTCCTTTGTTTTTAGTTCAGGTGGGTAAATCAGTGGAAGAGAATTGGGTATTTGATTGTTATTGAACGATATCAAATCATCGATATACCTGAAGCTTAAGTTAAACTTCTTAGCCAAATTACCTTGATTTGACTTTGCAAATCCGCACAGAAATTCCGATTCATATGCATGCAGAAACAGATCCGCAAGAAGAAGAGCACAATTGGTGCCCATGGGGATGCCCGCTTCTTGCTTTAATGTCTTATCCCCAAATCTCATGTAGATGTTAATGATGAGGAAGTCCAGCATTTCACATATTGTTTTCTTCACAACACACATGATTCAGTGATAAAAGTCAGTGAGTTTGGTTTTACGCCGCTTTAAGCAATATTCCAGCACTACCACGGGGGACACCATAAAATTGGCTTCACACATTGTCGCCAAGTGGGGAATCGAACCCAGGTCTTTGACGTTTCGAGCCAACGCTTGAAGCACTAGGCTACCCCATCGCCCTTCATCTTTTCATCTCTCATTAAGCTGACATGCGGTGTCATGACGTGAAATACCGTTCCAAGTCTTACAATAGAGGCAATGTATATATAACTTCGTGCAATTCTGGTTACAGTGAAATCTCAGGGCTGTTTGTGGGAAAGTCTGTCTATGTTAAAGGACACTACAAGTTGTATCAGGATCACAAAGGGTACATGGGTTGTTATGCGTCCCGCGTTAGGTTTTATACCAGTACCCAGAGGGACGAGGGACGCAATGAACCCCATGTACCCCAAATGATCCTGCTGCAACAAATTTATCTTACCGATATGATTTAATGTGAAATTGTAAAAGAATTAACACAAAATAATTATTCCCAAAGCGTCCGGGCAGCAAGCAGTAAAAATCGCTTTTTTGCGCGATTAAAAGAAATTACTACCGTCGCGCTGTCGCTGTGCTGCGTTATAATTTAGGTCGATTATCTAAAAACAACCAGAGCGATTTTTTTGCTGCAAACGCGTTGGTTTAGTGTGGGAAGGCCTTAATGCAATACCTATGAGGTGGCATCACAACTCAAGGAAGAACGCAACTCATCATTGTTAATGACAACTTGAATGGTACGGTGTTCGCTACCGGGTCGAACATCGTTCGAGATCATGTACTACGCTTTGTGCAAATGAAGGCAGGGAACGTCAGGTTGCAGCATTATAATGAGTGGTAAAATAGCTCCTCTTTTTAAGCGTGTTGCTCTGTTTCCAGGTATGGGTTTTCGTCAATGAATTTGTTATTGTAAGGCATTGATAAGACAAACGACCAAATATTATGTAGTGAGTGAGTTGGGTTTAACGCCGCTTTTAACAGTATTCCAGTTATATCACGGCGTGACAGCTTAATGTGGGAGGAAAGCCCGAAGTGATGCAGGTCTCAGACGTTTACCACTTCGGTGAAACCAAGGGGCACGGGTATGGTGCTGACAAACCTAGAAACATAATTGGGGCGAACCGGGATTCGAACCCTTAACCAGAGGTTTCTGGCGTGTCCAAGGGACGCAACTCTGCACAGCGAATCGCGGCGCCTTAGACGACTGGGCCATCCGTGCCCCCCAAATATTATGTAAAAACAGTTACTATTTTCTATTACATAACACTTTATAGTAAACACACTTTCTTTTTCCGCTGGTAAATATATGATCATAGTTATATTTCTTTTCCAGAATGCAATCATTTGGTCTGCGAGTCGAACGAAATTCGATTAAGACTGGACGGTATTATGCACAATCACATGGCAAGGATAAGGGGAATCCTATAAACCCTAAAAGGCGAGTATTTAATGAGATTATTGGTTTGTTTTTTAACGCCGTACCCAGCAATATTCCAGCTATATGACGGCGGCCTATAAATACTCGAATCTGGACCAGACCATCCAGTGATAAATATCATGAGTATGGATCCCTGGAATTGGGATCGATGACATGAATCAACCAAGTCAGCGAGTCTGACCACCCGATCCCGTTAGTCGCCTTTTACGGCAAGCATGGGTTGCTGAGGACTTGTGTATGTGTATATGTACTAGCGGTGCTAAATTAAGAATTGTTAGTGTTGTTTGTTAGGCTTAGGAATTTTTTACCGTACCTCGTACCTGTTTTCAGATTTATAGGTGTTATTGAGTATTCGATATGCGCTCAAAGGTAACGTAATCCTAATGTTTACGCATGCCAAAATAAATTTGCAGGCATCAAAAGCTCAAAAACATCCGGAAATCTGAAAACAGCTAATGTCCATCACCTAAACATTCTCTTGTAATATACTCACACGCAAAAGAAACGCAAGTGGTTTAAAGCAAATAGGTAACAAACACGGAACCATAAATTGATACGAGTATGTAGTGAAGCCTGATGTTATCAATATTTTTGGTTGCATTTTGAAGCCGAGTAAAAACTCAACATAAAAAACGAATCGCCAAAACGCACCATTTCAATGAATATGTGGGTATCATGCACCAATTTCTCGCGAAATCGAAAATGCTCGAACTGTCACGAGCTGTAGTGGGTATAAAACTGGCCGATTCTTGGACCTACCACTCCTTGGTCAACAATGCCACGCCTAACTCAAATTCAGAGAAACCAGGCTATCGGACGTTTGGAAGCTGGGGAGTCTGTCCAGTATGTTGCCCGTCATTAACATTAACATAACCACAATTTACCGTCTCCTGCATCGATACAATGCTACACAGACCACAGATGACCTTCTTTGGAGCGGTCGTCCTAGGGTCACCACACCTCGACAAGATCGGCAGATTACCCGTCAACACCAGCGACATCCGTTTCTAACTGCAAGTGAAAGTGCTCGACAGACCATAGGAACACAAAATCGAAACATTAGCCTGGACACTGTGATCCGACGTCTCCGTTCCAACAACCTCAGATGTCGCCAACCAGCACGCCGTCCTGTTCTCCAACCACGGCATCGACAAGCACGACTTCAGTGGGCACAGGGTCTCTGATAAAAGTCGCTTTTGTGTCTCCCATGCAGACGGAAGAGTCAGAATTTGGCGGCGTCGAGGTGATCGTTTCGCTGACAGAAACGTTGTGGATAGGGATCCATGGGGCGGACCTAGCGTCATGATATGGGCAGGCATTGGACTTAATGCGAGACTTGGACCCATGTGCTTTTTGAATGTTGGTCAAGGTCGGGGACACGGCGTCACTGCTCAGCGGTATATCGACCAAGTGATCAGACCCCACGTTGTTCCATTTTTTGCACAAAATCAACAACACATTTTCCAGCAGGACAACGCTCGTCCCCATGTTGCCAGAGCTACCACTGCAAACACGAAAACGTCGTTTTTTTCCGTATATGGTCATTGGACGGAAAAACGACGTTATTTGGACGTTTTCAAACCATCGTTTTTCCGTCCAAATAACGTCGTTATTTGACATCGGAATTTACTGGGAGAGAACGATAGCGTTAAGCTCCTCCCTTTCTTGATTGACATTGTCAATCAAGCAACGGCGTCTACCGGTATTTCTACTTCTCAGATTTCATTGGTCAGTCCCCGCGTGTTAGATTACAGGCCCGCGTTTGACGCTGCACTCGAAGCGCTTAGCGGAAGTACTGAAATCAATCGTTCTGCGCATGCGGATTACTTAATGCCTTGACCAAATTTTCCGTTCTGTGCATGCGCGACCTCGCGTATTGTTTCCTAGATTTAATGTCACCACTATTTGACAATGGTTCATAAACACAGTCACGTGAAGGTTCGGAATCGTAACGAGTAACTCCATTTAAATTGAAGAGGATTCCCAGTGATATGGGAGATTCCAAGATGAAACTATTCTATGGCTATCTAGGCTGCCACCCAAACCGATCTAAACGGGACCCGATAGCTTATTGTATGCTATATAGTCATATGGAAGTGGACAAGAACTATACATTGTATTCCGGCCGATTGTTCTTGCATTTACTTTTAAGTCAGGAAAATGGACTTAAAAGGGGAGATGTTGAATGTAATTATTTTAATTATTAAATGTTGCCATACACTAATCTGGACGAACTTCTCATTGTTCTGTTTATGTCATCCTATATACTATTAGTATGTTACCGTTCTAAAGTCAACCTCTCACATAACATTATATTGTTCATAGTATCAAAGTTTAATCAACAATATCAAGAGCAGCGATTTAAACCACTGAAACGCCCAAACACAAGGCTGTTATCAAGCGCTAGTGCAGACGTGATGCATCGTAAAAACTGTATCATGATGTCTTCAGAAATTCAATTATACTACGAGATAGTACGGCTAACGCTGACTCACCGGTGGAACAAAGACAATATCGCTAATACAGATATAACGTATTTGAATGTTAATACTAAAGACAAACAATCATTATTTTTGCAGTGACGATATAACACGTATACACGTTTATTGTTAACTTTCATCAATTTTGCTCTTCATTTTAATAACTTTGTTTTCACATATATATATGTAGCAATACCCGACAAGCATGTCATACATAATTATGGGGCAGTTTTCAATCTTGTACTGACTTACCCTGGTGTTAATGAGCGAAGTTTATTGGCTTGTGTGTAAAACCCCGTTTTTCTTGTAATCCTATTATTACTTAGTTTATTTCTATCTAATGACACCCTGTTCTCTGGATCATGGCTCCGTGACTATCCATAACAATTAAGATGAACATTCAGTTCAAGTAAATGAATGAGTTTGTTTTGACGCTACAGTCAGTCAAAAAACCAATGCTGTGAGGTTTGATAACACACTTCTACCAGGTCGAACATCGTGGATCCTCATTTTCTGCCTAAAGAGAATCATAGTTCATATGCTAATCCATCTGCGAATACCCTCCCACTCAAGATGACCTTACTTGTTGCTAAATCTATCATCTATCACCCTAATCTCACCCGCCCCCACCCCCCACACGCACGCACGCAAACACGCACACACGCACACACACACACACACACACACACACACACACACACACACAAACAAACAATTGACCTAAATAACCTGGACAGGAAATACTGCTGATAGCCTCTGGTCAACTCAGCCGCGCCACCGCAGAATGTTCGTCCAACTCTGCAGGGGGCATTCTCAGTGGCTTCAAACGCGCTGAAATGTTTTCGCCTTGCATCCAAGATGGTGGACAAGTGAAATCGTATGAAATTTGGCTATTTTAGGTCCTTTCTCTTTTTTGATTACCCAATAAAGTCAATTCATAGTTACACGGTTGTGAAGAAGCTTACAACTTTATAAGACTTATTCATCTCATTCCAAAAAAGCTACTCGCGCTCACATAAAGTTGTAGTTATTATGTCACTGTTTTATTTCTTTAAAAATATATTACATGTTCAACAATAACAATTAAGATGAACATTCAATTTCCGATATAAGTAAATGAATAAGTGTGTTTTACGCCACAATCAGTCAAAGACCAACGTTGTCCGGTCTGATGACACACAATCTACCAGGTAGCACATTGTGTACACCCTATCCCCATTGAAGTCTCCACTGTGGGTATTCCTGGGGACGAAAAGGCCCCATGTACCTAGGAATTCCATCAATACATTCATGCGCGGCATTCTCTGCCTAAAGAAGATCATATAGTTAACATGCTAATCCAACTCGAACTACCATCCCGCTCAAGATGAATGTTTTATGTAACATCCAACAGGCCCACATTTACGCACGCACGCACGCACGCACGCACGCACGCACGCACGCACGCGCACACACATATTTGGATTTACCAATCCCTGAATTGAGAAGACGTGCGTTACGAAGCTCCTCCAAGTCATCATCAATATCCGTATATGTCTGTGATATCATTACCCATTCAAAGCCGAATATACATTTATTGTGTTTTCTTGACAACAAATGTTATAATTGGGATAACACTTTCTGAGTAAAGTACAGATTCTCGTACTTTCTTAGGTTGAGCCCCGTCCGGGATTTGAACCCACACTGTGAGTGGGGCACCCAATCGATCTAACCCAGCCACCGAACCAAAAATGTTAGTCCAGATGACGTATACTTTCTGTACTCCTCTGACAAGAGAAAAATGGCACGGCTTCTATGACCGAAAGCTTTGAACCAACAATGCCTTTAAGAAAGTGGTCAACAGTAACACACATTATATTTGGATACCACCTTCTCAGTAAACTACATATTTTTAGGGTGGAGATCATAGACGTTGATGGTTGATTATCAATGGAAAAATGAAAGCCTAAACTTAACTTATGAATGATTGGTAATGGGAAATGGACAATGGGCAAACGGGAGGCGGGGTAATCAGCGCCATGCCAGTTATCTGTTGGCTTCCCTTGTTGCGTTCCCTTCTTTGCTATCTTTTTACTTTTGTTGTTCTTACAGGTACAAATATATGTTCTCTGCCTCATAGCATTTAATAATATGCACCTGATGAAGGAGAAAGTATATATTCCGAAACGCAGTGTTCCTCCGTTGACATCCATAAATATTTTTCCTTGTGTGTATCAGTTCTTAATGCCCTTCAAAGACTCAATCTAGCTTTGTTTTTAAATGTGGTGATATTTGCGTAGAATATAATATGGTCATGCCTATATACATTTGGGTCTTTGTCTACATAAGCATTTAGACATACAATTAAGAGCTAAGGACATTGCTAATTCTGAATTCTGGCATGAAGTACACGTCATAGCAAGCTGTGATCTTTATTCATACTTTAGATATTCGTAATGGAGATCTGTAACTGAAGTTTACCGTAATCTTCGGCAACTCTCACCTCCTGACCAGTTGAACGTCATAGTGCATTCAGATGCCATTGTAAAATTCCAGGCTGCCCCTCTTTCTGTGATGTTTTGACGGATGAAATCTATTGCGTTATAATAATCTCTGTTTGCTGATATATAATATGTACATGTTGTAAAATATTTACGATATTTTAAACGTGTAATTCGAAGCATATGCAATGCAATGTGAACATAAGTGCGGATGCACGAAGGCGGTTATAGTCATAGTTATACTGCGATGGATGTAGGGGAATGGTAGGGGGGTGTATGTATGTATGAAAGCACGAATACCGATACATGAGGGCGGATATAGTTATAGTTCGAATTGGGGAATGGTGGGAGGTTGGATTATGTATGAAAGCATGCGCATGGATCCATGATGGCTGACGTAGACATAATGGTGGGGAAAGAAGAATGTGATGTGTGTGAGTGTGTGTGTGTGTGTGTGTGTGTGTGTGTGTGTGTGCGTGCGTGCATGCGTGCATGCGTTGTGATACGAGGGTTGGCGAACATGTTGTCAGATGATTGTTTGAGTAAGTTAAGTGGTTGAGGATGTGGCAGGTATGAGTATTGATACATGCAGACTTGGGATTGGGGGACTGGGTGTGCCTGTACTGAGGTCTTTTGTTTCACTCACTTATAGTGTTTTCTTTCACTCAAATACTGTTTTACGCATTTTAATGACTGCAACTGTAGTGACTCAAAGGTCATACTGGCCGGGCATTCAACATATCTACCCCAACTACATACGTAGCCATTTTTATGGTGTACAATTCTTCTTCTACCTCACACACACACACACACACACACACACACACACACACACACACACACACACACACACACACACACACACACACACACACACACACACATTAATTGTTTAATAAATGTATCTTCGAGAGTCAGTAAGAAACTAGAAATAACTGCCTTTGTTCTGTAAACCTCACCAAGTTTCAACTTTCGCCTCTTCCTTTGTGGACTGAGGTTTCACATTTGTAAAATGATCTCTCTTATCTGTCTGTACCATCAACTTAACTGCCCTCACCCCCTGCAGTTTTCCCGTCCCATATTGCCAAGCAGGTGACCCACAAGGAGGAATACCGCCCTCCCTCAGTCCAGTGATACTGTGCCTTGCACAATATGTTGGGGATACGTAGCCTTGCTGTGGGCAAACATTTTGTAACAATTTGGCAAACTTTGATATGTAAACAGCAAATATTATTCAGTTTTATTTCAACAAAAACGGACAAAATCGGATCCTACTTATTTTGTGGATACCATAACAATAAATCAAGCCAATAGATCGTTTGAGCTGGCATGAATATAAAAAATAATTAGCAAGTCGATAGTCATAATTCCCTCTGTTGGTCCCACGTGAAATGTTCTTCATGAATAGAATAGATGGCTGATAGACGTTCCACCGAATAATATCATTTGCTAACTTCAACTGTCTTCTAATTTCCATGAATGTATGTTACATAGTTCATATGTTCATGGGCTTCTTCACTAAATGTATAGTGTGGAGGACTACTTCACTTGAGGATAAGTAACATAAATAATGATGATAATTATGATAGTATTGCCATTATTATTCCTTCAGATTATTAAAAAAAAGTTATTATGTTTTCATAGAGAGAAAGAGGTATGGAGATTGTGAGATTATTTTTAGCATCGGATTTGTTAACATAATTCTTAAAGATATTATGTTTTGTTTGTTTATTGTTAAATGCTGCACTCAGCAACGTAAGGATATTTAAACATTACATTTAGGTTCAGTTGTATTTTTATATTTGTATCATTTTGCAAATGTTACAGAGACCTGATAAGGGATATATAATAATGTATAGTCGCTATTCTTAAAGTAAGAATATGTTAGATTTATCAACCAGAAATATTGCACACAAGAGGATAATCATATTTCATGACACTATTCAACGTCGAAGTCAATGATATTTGTGTATGCTATTGCTACATGACACGGATACGTCATGATAAAGCAATTAGAAATTGGCATTTGATGATATAAGATAGCTACGCGATAAATCACAAAGAACAAAGAAGGAAGCGATATTTATTTCACGATAAAACATTGTTCTATCATGACGTCATTTATTGAGATTCGAACATGCACTCGCAACTTGAAAAGTAAAATTTGTAAATTTGACCTTATTTTTAAGAGGTATGTGTCTAGTGAGTTGTTCCCAATAAATTTTGCTGGAGAATCCGAAAATGAGAGTGATATGACAATCGGTATTGGGAGAAAAGGTACAGATGATTGACGAGAAAATTGTGAGAATATGCGGGACCAAACTCAAATCCTAAAATGGTATTATCTAGCATGGCCGCTGTCGGATTCTATTCAAGGAATCATCATTATTCAAGTACGGGTAAATATTGTAAAGCGTGTATTGTTTCCTAATTTAACACCCTAAAAGAGGCTGTACGTAATGTTGATATCTCATATAGAAATAAACGAGTCTCGGTCGTTGTTTTTCGTACAATAAACAACTCCCACTCGTCGTTTGTTTCTTAATAACATGACCATATACACTAACATTATATCTTTTCATGTTTATCGGTCAACAAAAGCGACATAAGCATTTCCATTATCATGAGAAACCCTTGCGAATTTTAAAGTAGCGCCAACTGCACCATTGCGACAACATCAGGAGCATGTTTCATGATTCATCATAATAAATGATGACATTGGATGCTCGCAAAAACGCGAGCTCATTCCGATCCACTAGTTGCACCCGCCACAAACACATCCAAAGGCAAGCCAATCGTTCACCCGAAAAGGCAGAGAATTGCATCTGATATCATTTTTGTCATTGATACGTCAAACCTGGAAATGCCGTCTACACGTCCAACACAAAGCCCAAGCCAGGACCCAAATCCTTCAAACCCGGCCAAAGTTCTGTTAATTACATACATTTCCCCCTAACCTTAAATAATCTATACTAGTTCTGAAGTAAATCGTATTTACCCGTATGAATCGTCTTATGTTATTTATTGCCGATAAACAGAATATGCACACTTTCTGAAAGTACTGTGTGATAAGTCACGCACCAAACCTATACTCTCGATATACATGCTGCTCTTACTTAAAAAAGAATATTGGGTTAACAAGATACGAATATTAAAGTACCATGCTTTCCTGATGTGCTCTCATTCTAATTTGAAATAATGGCATAAATAGTTACCACTCATCTTTCAATATTTTTCAAGTTTGGGTTAATCACGAACATATGTACAACATCTTTACTTACTTATCTTTATACTTAAAGGCATCAGGTTTGTCTGTCATAAGACCCCGAAACAAATATGTCCAACACAGCCCAATATTTGGCTCTTGGCTCCTTGTTCTTATATTTTATAAGTATTGTTTAAACAACTGTTTTTTTTCTGTAAAATATGTTCATTTCAGAAATTAGATGTTATTCTAGCATTAGGTCTGTGGTACGTTTACTGCATCAGCATTACATTAAAACGATATTACATTATATAAATCCATACAGAGGAAATGCTTAACATTTATGTTCTAAGGAAGAGTGCAGGACGACTTGCTTTATACATATAAATGTGGACATATATGTATGGACATTTGGATGATACAGATATACCTCCTTAAAGATAGTGTTCGTAGATGACTGTAGAAAATGGAATAATTATGTGAGTAATCGGGTTAATACCACGTTCAGCAATATTTAGCCATATTGCGATATTGGTTTCCAACATACAAGACGGACCATGAAATTATGACTTGAATTTGGACCTGGCTTTCTGGTGTGATGTAACACCCCAGAATCTCCGGTAGAAAAAGGGCTCAAAGCACGAATTAAGATCACGAGATGATACTGATATATGCATCTCGACATATATTTGCGTAGTATTACTACCTTAATTCATCAGTATATATGTATTTTGCAAAAAAGGATATCATAGGATCGACGCTGACATGCGCATATAACCTATTCACCAGTGCTGTAATATTTCATTTCTTCTGACACATATCGACACGAGAAATTAGATTTAAATTTAAAAGGAGCCCGAGTGGGATAGAAATTTGAGTCTGAACCTGTTGAACAAGGCTTGTTTCATTTTGGGCTATAGCATTGCCGCAAGGCCTTGGCGGAAGGGAACACCTGTTTGCACCCATCAGATACCAATCACAACTTCTCTCTCCAAACGAAAACAAAATACGATAAATGTCGGAAGTGTATCCTTCTTATTTTCTATTTAGATACATGTTTTAACTTTAAAGTAATTATATGTATCTCATGTATTATTGGTATCTGTTATGCTGGTACCGTTTTGTTGCCATTGTGTAGCTTTTGTGGAGTTATTATGAATATCAAATACATGCCTTGAAATATGGACTTGTGAAAGAACTCATCATTGAATCATTTGCATTTAAATTAATGCATATACCATTTACTTGGCGTGTATGGACATATTATCCATCTGCTTAAACACACTTATTATGGACATATACAGAATTTCATTGTACTTTATTATTTAAAAAAATACCCGTGAAGATCCGGGTTAGAATAGGCATTCAACAACCCATACTTCTACGAAGGCGACTTGGCTCGCTGACTTGGTTGATGCATGTCATCGTATCCCAAATGCGTAGATCGGTGCTCTTGATGATAATGACTAAATGTTTGGTCCAGACTGGATTATTTACGAACCACCGTCATAGAGCTGGTATATTGCTGAGTGCGGCGTTAAACAACAAACAATCAAACAAAATCTATATAATTATTAAACACCTTCCAACAATGAGAAATTAAACTTATATTTTCTAAATATTCTGTTATTTTTATAACATAATTTGATTCATAATTAAATTATTGCGTTGCTTTCTTCCCTGTCATTCAATGTGCATGTTCAAACCCCTAAACTTTTAATATTTCATTTTTCATAAATGGCTACGTTAGTGCGTTGCCTAGATCTCTCGTTACCTACTCACAAGAATAGATTAAAATAATTTGTTTTACAATCATATTTCTGTTTATCTAATTCATAATACGAAATTGATAATTCATATATAATAGTATAGATCATATTCGTGTATATCACTATCTGATGCTAAGGTTTTATTTCAGAAAATATAATTAATTCAAAATGTAGAAAAATACACAATTTGCCATTATTTGACTTTTAAACTGTACAAAGTATGATATAATGATCAGAATACCTGTAACGGGTAGTATTTAAGAAAGAAATATTTGTCGAGAAGTCCCATTTTTCAGATATGCCCTTCAGTAGTATTATTGCATATCTCCAGAGAGAGGTTTACATTGTAGTTCTCATTATTTGTGGATAATTAAAAAAGCAACATAGAAAATATATATGCTACCATGACGAAATAATACAGAGTATACATAACTCGCAATTCTATATATTCAGCAAACAGCCCAAAACCGAAACTCCACAACATATCCGATTACACTGATTAAGGCTGTCCCAGTTCTCCATGCGATACTGACGCCCGTTCGTCTCCCAGACCATACAGAATAAATTTAAAAGGAATCCAGCTCAAGTCTAGAACGATTTGGCAAGCCTAGATTGCCTTAATTCTATCCATGAAAGTAAGCATTAATAAAAAAAAAATATTGTTCTTGTCTGCTTCAGATTATATTTTGTAGATACTTATTTTAACTAGGAAAATTGTACTGACACCGACGCGGTCCCTATTGAAGCTATCCATAAGAATTTCGAATTGCCGTCCATTGTTCGATGTCAATACATCGATGACAAGTGAGGATATCATAAAGTAATCGTTGATGCCGCGCTACACTTTGATAAAAATTATAATCAAGTTGACTGGTGTGTACATTACTACAGTGAACATGTACATGATCATGCCCTAATAATCAAATGCCGTAATGTCAAATACTAATGTATTATTGTGTGATGAATTTAACTGGATCAGTGGTTACATGTGATATTAATATTCCATCAATTTCTTTCCTGGTTGGTCCATCCATGTCTACAAAATGAAAATAATACAATTAAAATGGAGCATAGAACAATTCTTAATTTCAGGCTAGAGCTAGGGAAATCAAGACTTTCACAATCATTATAGACTTGAGTTGGTCTCATGTTTTACATTATTCTCTTGGGTCAACGTCACAGCTCATACCATACACTAACAAGACCAGCTTGCCCCCCGCCGCAGCGCCTGGATTTTGGTTATATCATCTAACATGGCCAACTCTGCTCTTAAGTAAACAAGAACCTAATCAGCGAGGGGTCCTTTGTCATCCCTATGTGGCTGCTTATGAAAATTTGATATCTTTTCCCAAAGACCTGGTTAATAATATATTTTCTGCTGAATATTCGAAACAAATAGAGTGAGTTGGTACTACATGTACATATGTATACGGTTCTATTTTAAATGACTGCAGCGCTCCATTATGAAAACAATTTGTTTTAACGCCGCTCTCAGCAGTATTCCAGTGATATATGACGGCAGTCTGTTGTATATGAAATATATGCAAATTGAATCTTGAATCTTGAAAGTTGTAACATGTCCGCAAATAAGTATCACATGCAGTATACAGTATATCAACTGCAATATACTGTATACATCAGTATACAGTGTGTCGCGAGCTCTGTGCTGGGCTGGAGCACACATTTCCTACACCTCTCCCTTCGGCAAACACATCACGAGGGTTGCAACGAGGTCACAGGTCAGGCGTGCACTCGTCAGTTGTCTAATACGGTCAAGAGTAAGATCTTCCGGAAGACCACTGCACTGGAGGTATGTGGATTATTGAGGAGGTACTACGTGTTTGGAACTGGGAGTTGAACACTAAGCACTTTTAGAGAAGAGCTCACAATAAAACGTTATGGACTCGCGGACGGACTTGTGTTTTCATTTCAAGACGTACATTTATCAGGTTGAACTTCCTAACTGTAACAATAACTGAACTTTACGCCTTTTATACACATTTGTGATGGGGCGACAATGCGACAACGAGACATATTTTGACCTTGAAAATGTCGCGTTACGGCATCGTCGCCCTTTTGTAAAATAAAGAAAAGGATTATCAAAGAGCGACAATGCGAAAAACGCGACAATGCGACAAATGGCCAATTGTCGCGCTTTTGTTAATTTTGACACGTTTTGCTTGTTTTTGTAAAGGCGTCAATGCGACAATGCGACAACGAGACAATGTCCCTTCCATAGTAATCCGTGCAAATAAAACTGAGTAATGAAATAGAAGTCTGACATGCCAGTTAAAAGATAGAGTGTTGCAGCTTCTGATTTCATAGATCTTCAAGAAGGGTTATCAATAATGGGATGGGTGATGAGTTCAACTGCATACGCTGTGATTAACAATAATGCTCCGAGTCAATACATTTTGTCAAATGTATTACATGTATTACGTGAATGAACATATTGTTTATACTCGTCCATGTTTTTGACGGACAAAATAATTTACATGCTCGGTAAAACTGAGGACGGGCATCATTGTGTGTTTCCGTGCTTTGTTCAGGTGAACAATTGACTTGTCCTTGCATGTTTTGTGACGGGTGCCACTTGTGTGGCAGGATACGCTCACCTTTTCCCGAACACCCATTGGATGACCTGAACCACTTCGGTTTTTATCCCACATCAGTCTGATACACCATGATATAACTGAAATACTGAAATACTGTACAGTTGAAAATGATGTTTAATGCGATTACCGTAGTGTGTTACTGCAACTGTTCATATTTTGTGCAGTGATGTTATGTAATATGTAAAAGAAAGCATATTCAATTATCCAACTGATTTGAATAGAATATACTTGCGTCAGTGTATTTTGTTAACGCCCCAAATCGTAATTTAAACACATAAAATAACAGATCACGCATGGTGCCTTGACTTACTACTAGATTTAATGGGCCACCCCGGAATAAAATAGTTCCCCCCAAAGCGAGGAACATATGTTTTAGTATGTTTACAAGAAATATATTCCAAACAATATCCTCATTAGATGAGAAGATCTTTTGCAGAATTACCTCAGTAAGTCAATTACAATGACAGAGCGTCGTAATACATTTACATCAAGTACAATACGTCAAAATGGCCGACACGATAAACGTGACGGGAGATATTTTCGAAGTTGTTAATTAACCTGTGGCTATTTCAAGCCTTTGGCATCACTGATCAATTGGCCGATCATTGAAAGGTGATTGTGAAGATGTGTCAAATAGATACTAAGGTAAATTCATAGATATCTGTAAATTGTCACTGCGATAGTTTGGATTTTTTTTCGTGTTTTTTTCTCTCTGGGATGGGTTGCAGCGAGGATATCCTTAAATGGGCTTGCAACCACGCTTCTGTATGAATTCGTACCAGGGAATTCCAAGGGTTTTCCCCAGGAATGTGGAAGAATTTAGTGTTTACGCCTTTTCAAGAATACAGTCACGTGAAGAACGTCATGTGACCGACCTCGCGCCCAAGTCGTATATCTTGCAAACTTCACATTAAAAAATTAGTTATTGTTATAACCAAATGAAACACAACCCATTATCCGATAGGGGTAACTGTACATAGCCGTTACAACAATAAACTTAGTAACATTGTTTGGTTTGACTTCTTGGCGCGTGTCTGAATTCCATTAACATGTAACATATCCTAAAACTAGCTTATCAGCAAATCTCGCTGCACTGCGCGCGACAGATACTAGAGCAAGGCATGCAAGAAATACGAAACCTAAAGCTTCCGAAAGGAAGCCTTCGACATCACGTGCGTCGGTGGACCAGCGCCATCTGATTGGCCGTTAACAGTTGTACAAGGCGGAGCAAAAAGCATCGTTTTTCCGTCCATTTTACGCTTGAAAAACTCGACCCTTTTCTGGACACTTTCTAGACGCTGACCAATTAATCAATTTTAATGAATTTTTAGTCGTTTTTCCGTCCAATGACCATATACGGAAAAAAACGACGTTTTCGTGTTTGCAGTGTACCATGGCCTTTCTTTAACAACACAACATCCGTGTTATACCGTGGCCAGCCCTCAGCCCTGATCTGAACCCTATCGAACACTTGTGGGATGAGGTTCAAAGGCGTCTGCAAAATGTGCGCCCAGTCCCTACAACTGCCGATGAACTACGCACAGCTGCTCTGGGTGTGTGCAGGAAGATCCCTAGGGCCTTCACAAATCATCTGATCCACTCAATATCCAGGAGATGTGTGGCAGTGATAAATGCTAATGGTGGTCACACCAGGTATTGACTGACATTTTGAGTATTGACCCGAAACTGTGTAAGCCCTTAGCATTTGAAAAAAAACAAATATGACATCTGCCCTTTAGTCCTTTAAACTGTCTTCAGTCAATATTTTGTCAATCTTGGCCTATTAGTATTTCTTGTCTTTACTGTTGAAAATAAATAACATATATACTGCACACTTGACTTGCGTTTCTTTTGCGTGTGAGTATATTTTCGAAGAGCATTGTTGTATATGTCATGTGAATCAGTCCTCGGGTATTTTGTTTTTAGAAAACACCAGAAATGTCCCTCAGTAAGGAGATCTGGTTTGCATTTGGTCACGTCCAATGTATTACAATTTGTAATTACCTTTTTTCTAGATTCATTTTGGTCAACAAAGGAGTCGGACGATTGAAAACAGATGGACTCTCCTCGACACGGGTCAATACTACGGTATCTCACAGAGGCGTTGTCACGTGGCTTACTGTGTCCATAGATACGAAATACTATGCGAGAACTGTCCATAGATGACATAATCACTACATGTAATTGTAATCAGTGAACAGGATTCAGACTTGATACTGAATACATTCGGGGTTTATACTACATGTCACATTACGCTTCGTGGTTTTGGGGTCTACACTCTCACACTACACCATGTGCCTTTGGAGTCTATTCGGGATGTGACAATAGTCACTACAATGCAATCTTGAATAGTACTATCAACTACAAATACTTCGTTAATAATTGAAAATTGTCTGCCATAATAGTCTGTCTAATTTTGGCATGGCAAGAAAGCAGCAACACTTAAAACGTTTCTATCAACACTAACCGTGCAGATGTTAATTAATTTCTTACAATCTTATAGGACATAGTGTTATGATAGATTTACTTAGATAACCTTAATCAGTTTTACTCATTTCTCAATCATAAACTTTCGGGGACTATACGGGATGTCACACTATACTGTGTACCTTCGGGTCTAAATGGAACACCACATTATACCGTGTACATTTGGGGTCCATACAGGATGTCTCATTACAATGTATGTGCCTTCAGGTGGAAGTTAATGTATATTGTATAACAAAATGGAATTTCTGGCAAGTTATTTCGTATTATCCAGAGTATAATGTAAAATGATGTTACATCAATGGTTAGATTTGATTATGGTAAGAATTGATTGAGTATTTTGATAGTTCGTGTGGGTTAAGACAGGATAGTATTCTTATTCCTGTACTTTTTTCTTTGTTTATCAAAGTTATATCTTTGGTAAGTTGATTCCATGATGGTGTTTGTATTACAGAGGAAACGTTAAATATAAGTGCCCTATTGTTTGCCGTCGGGTTGATACTTGGTGCAGATAGTGTTGTATAATTACAAAAACGCCTTGGTGGATTATATTTATACTTTTATAAATGGGATATGGATATTAATTCTGAGACCAGTAACATTGTTGTTTTTGAAAGGAGAGGCACTTTATCAAAACATGAGAAATAGTTTTATAATGGTAAGCGTATGAAAACTGTTAATGCCTATAAATATTGGGAACGTCTCGTCATTCCGAAATTAATTTGGCCCAAGGCCTATAAAACCTTTATGACAACAAAGCACAAGAAAATTGTTCCAATGTTAATGCAGATCTGGGGAAACGAAAATTGTAAATTTTCTAATAAATTGTATATTTATATACTTATTCTATCTGACACTATGCATTTCTTCTTATTCTTCGATCCTGGTGTTGAAACGTCCTAGAACAAAGTGTCCAGCTTAAAAAAACACCAATCACCCTAACACATCCAATACATCACCAAGTCACCACTGTGATCATGGGTCACACATCACTGCGATCTCGTGTCACACGACCCATGCGACCCGATCACCTGACACATCCGGAACCCTCATTTTCAATCGAGAGCGTATGGTTGGGTGGGCGCTTAGCGTGTGAGATTGGCTAAGTATATTTATATACATTTTATTAGAAAATTTACAATTTTTTAAACTTATCCTATCTCACACTATGCCTCCATGATGGCCGAGAATGTGCAATTACTATGCAACGCAAAGGTGGAAGCCACCGTCCTCGTCTCATGCGGATTAGAGGCAACTGGAAGTGGTAGTCGCGCAAATGTGTAGGCCCTGGGGATGATAGAGTGCAGCCAAAAGGAGATGGTGGTTCGAGATACCTCTGAAGTTGCAGCCGACAATAATGAGATGAAAAGACACTTGCAAGAGCGACGGGAGGTCTGAGATGCCTTCAAGTAGATCTTTAGGGCTCGGACTGGGCAGAGTGAGAGGTCTTCCAGTTCATCAGGTCCTAGTGTCGAAGACAGCGGTGGAAGGGTGAACGATTCAGTTGTCCTGGGAGCTGGTTCTTATCAATAAAGTCACAGCGCAAACCCAGCAAGACTTTACCATGTCGATGACGTATAAAACGAGCTCTACCAACGTCTAAAGCATGAATCTCACAAATACGAGCCGCAGTAGCCAGAGCGAGGAGGAAGACTGTCTTGAACGTAATAAGTTCAAAAGTCTGATCATACTCATGGTTCATACTCGACCGAAGACATGTGACGGAGAATGATATTGAGATCCCGTGCTGGAGGTCTAGATCGGGATGATTGGTCCACAAGGCGGTATGAGAGAATCAATGCCTGAAGCTCCACAACAGAGGAAACCCTAGCCAGTAGTCGTGGCAACGACTGAATTAATAGCTGCCAAGTAGGTAGATAAAATCGAACCCTTCCTGGTAGAGCGCAGATGGAGGTTTTCAGCTATTATCTGAGGAGAAACATTCGCAATCGTCCTTATGGAGGAAGGGCCTGAGGAAGCACTGTTGTGGGCGTAGGTGTAATTGACCCCGCAAGGTGAGGGCTTGTGCCGACGTCAATAGTCTGAGGAGTTCTTGCCACCGTAACGGATGTCTGAGAGTCAATGGTACATGACTCTGTATATTTTCCCATCTGTCTAGGGGTACAAACGTCTTTCCCGCCTGAGTGTCGAAAAGGGCGCCGATAAATTGGAGACGCTGAGTCGGGATCGTCTAACATTAATCAAGCAGACTAGTTGATGAAGTAGCTTCCTTGTAAATTCTAGATGTGTCAACAGCGTCGCTGAGATAGCATGAGCCTGGATACAGTCGTCTATGTACGCCTCGAATTTTTTAATGTGCAGCGCCAGGCAACAAACAAACACATATTTATGCAAATTGTGTGAATGGTGGGTGTTAACGGTAGGTCAGGAAATATTTAACCTTTCCGCTAACACCTGGTGTCATCACTGATTTTCAGTGATCCACACACCGCTATTTTGCCATTTAGGGACCGACTATTGGATATTTGAGGACCGTGTGCGAAATACGCATCAGTCGGAAAGCGCACGTTAAATCTCCAAAGTAAGTAAGTAAGTAAGTAAGATATTTGAGGGGAAAAAATAATTTATTTTTGTTAAATATCTTACAACAATGTATTTTCTTTTTGGATGGTTTGAAAACACCATTATTTTTTTTTCAACAGTCTGAAGCATACTTATTATTTTCAAGCATTTTCGTGGTATAAAAAATAAATTAATGAGATTTCAGTCGAACCCTAAACATAAAAGAAGAATTTACAAATCAATAGCGTGTTTGTCCACCTCTGGTTCTGATGCAAGCAACACATCTTCGTCTCATGGAATGGACCAGGCGTCGCACAAAGTCCTGTGGGATATCTGTCCATATCTGCTGGAGCATGTTTCGAAGTTCCTGGAGTGTCTGTGGAACACGTGGTTGACGTCGAAGGCGCCGATCCATCTCATCCTACATGTGCTCGATTGGTGAGAGATCAGGGGAGACAGCCGGCCAGGGGATGACATCCACGTTGTTTTGTTGAAGAGAATCCTGAACAAGTCGAGCAATATGAGGCCGGGCGTTGTCACGTTGAAAGGTAATGCCTGGGCCATGCCGACGCAAAAACGGTAGAACAACAGGGCTGATGATCTCGTCGCGGTAGCGCAGTCCATTGAGATTTCTCTCTACCACTATCAAACGGGTCCTCTGTCTTGCTGTAATCCCACCCCATACCATAACGCTGCCGCCCCCGAACCGATCTTCTTCCATGACACAATGATTGACGTAACGTTCACCTCAACGTCGGTATACTCGAATCCGTCCATCGCTGTGGCTGAAGTGAAAACGAGACTCGTCAGTGAATAGAACTTGTCCAAATTGCATGGCCGTCCAGCGTAGACGCTGTCTGCACCACTGTAGACGTGCTTGGCGGTGGTTTCCTGTCAAAATGGGACGTCTGGCGGGTCTTCTGGCGATCTGCACAGTACCCTGCACATCTGAGGCGATGACGTACGGTTTGTGAAGATATTCGTCAAAATATATTTTTTAATGAAAATTCTTTGCCTCTGCATAACGTGAGTGACTTCTGTTTTAGGCCACTTTTAGCAATATATCAGCAATACCATGACGGGGAACACCAGAAATGGCCTTCACACGTATCCATTTGGGGAAGTGAGCTCTGGCCTTTGGGTAAACGGATTAACGCTTTTACCCACGAGGGAAGCTTTGTGTGTAAATTAATGGTTGGACTCGCATTAAAGTAAAGTGTTAGAGGCCGCTGAGAAACTGATACTTGTATGATAAAGAATGTCTCCGACAGTGTACACTCTGGTATAGGGCTTGTGGAAATATCATTAAGCAGCCAGACCAAATAAGGGCATTATATTAGGTTAGTTATTATTGATGATATCATTCACAGACCATTCTCAGATCTTAAGTGTGCGAAGAATCAAAAGTATATCGTGAGATAGTATTGTGGATAAATTGATGACTGATAATCATTTATGTAAAAACCTTTTTACAAGGGACTTGTAGTGCAGTTGAGAACTGACTCATTAAAGGTGAATATTCCTGCCCGCAACTAGAGTGAGTGAGTGAGTTGGGTTTAACGCCGCTTTTAACAATATTCCAGTTATATCGCGGCGTGTCAACTTAATGTGGGAGGAAAGCCCGAAGTGATGCAGGTCTCAGACGTTTACCACTTCGGTGAAACCCACGAGAACGTGTATTGTGCTGACAAACCTAGAAACATTATCGGGGCGAACCGGGATTCGAACCTACAATCAAAGGTTTCTGGCGTGCCCAAGGCACTCAACTCTACACAGCGAATCGGCCCGCAACTAGAAACACAGAACTGGTGTATTATGATTACAATAAAGTATTTGAATAAAAGTTATTGAGTGTAAATACTTTTATTATTGCTTCGTTGTTAATTAAATTAGAGATAAACGTAAAAAAGATCACAAGATCACAGAAATCCTCTTAGAAAGATAATGCTCACTCAGTTGTACCTGAAGAAATTGTGTTTGTTTGTTGTTTAACGCCGCAACTCAGCAAGCAATATTCCAGCTATATGACAGCGGTCTGTGCGTAATAGAATCTGGACAAGACAGTCCAATGATTGACATCCTGAGCATCGATCCACGCAATTGGGATACGATGACATGCATCAGCCAAGTCAGCAAGCCTGACCACCCGATCCCGTTAGTCCCCTCTTACGACAAGCGCAGTCGCCTTTTATGGCCAGCATGGGTTACTATTCTACCCCGGATCTTCACGGGTCGAAAGAAATTGTGAAATGAAGACAACGATATATTGAGGTTAGAATAATCTAGACGCAGTAACGAACTATCCACACCTCAAAAATATTGTTTAAATTTTACTTAATTAACTCGGGACAAATAATACGTAATTCCTTGTATGCGTAGTTTGTGGGTTTTACGTGTGTTATGTCGCGTTTTTATTGAAATTTTGTGGAGCTCTTACTTGCAGCTGGAATCAATACCACAACTAGTTTTTCGTTAAGTAAGAGTAAATCAATTGCATCCGTTTCGACTGTCATTACAGTGCAGGTAAATCATAAATATGTAATGGAATGGCAGTAAGTGAGTGAGTTGGGTTTAACGCCGCTTTTAACAGTATTCCAGTTATAACACGGCGTGTCAGCTTAATGTGGAACGAAAGCCCGAAGAGATGCAGGTCTCAAACGTTTACCACTTCGGTGAAACCCACGAGCACGGGTATGGTGCTCAAAAACCTAGAAACATAATCGGGGCGAACCGGGATTCGAACCTACAATCATAGGTCTGGCGTGCCTTAGGGACAAAATTCTGCACAGCGAATCGCGGCGCCCTAGACGACTAGGCCACACGTGCCCCCGGAAAGGCTGTGAAGTAGATACATCAATTTGCCAGGAATAATGAATACAATCTGTCCATATATTGAACGTGTCGTGATGATTACAAACGAAACCTGTTTATACTGTGGCCGATGTAGTTTTGCATATATTTGTTTTAATTTCATTTTAGATGTTTTAACATATATTTATTTTACATAACTATAACGAAGTATATCTGACCTGTTTTACCTTCTAATTTCCCCATGGCCAGAAGCTTCATATGCTGATTGGTCAAGCTAACACCTATTGTTAAACTGCATTCTTTTGATTACACTGCATACTCTCTCAGCACATGAACTGACAGAACTGCTCAGACCAGCAAAGGATAAAGAGATAATATTGAATCAGGTGAGTTAAATGGTTATAATCTCTATCTTATGTTGTATTGAAATAATACTGTATGTTTAAAGTGTTATATTAAGCAAACTACATGTATGTTATCTAATATAAATGTTGATTATGTCTAATTATTTAAATCTGCATAAGATAAGCTAAACAACCAAACGTTATCACTAAAATATATTCTATCACTTCAATGAAATATGTGTGAAATTGTTTTACTTCAAGAATGTTTTAAAACGCATTGTAATATACAGATTCAGAGGTGATACATGCAAATCATTGGAAATAAAATGTGTGTATAATCTTGTTCAATATATTAAATGTTAAATGGTGTTTTAGTTTATGTATTATTTATTCAGATCGATGAGTATGGTGTTGCCATACGTGTGGCAGTTGGGATCCACACCCTTGTATCACCCACAGGGTATGCATTGTATTATTTATATTTGTCTGAGACTTAAAATGTAATCTGAATGGGATGACCAATTTAATGTAATATTATAGTATCATTAATTTCTGTCTTAAAGTATTGTATATATGTTTAAACAGAATGTGTAAGTGCAATGTATTTATATTTTGTATAGTATACAGCCAAATGAACGTCAAGGAGTGATCTCCCTTGAATGTCGGTGATGTGGAGCATGTATATTACTGTATATATTTTAGTATAATCGTTTAGGGTTCAGTCTATCTAGTGTTTTAATGGATGACTGATATATGTAATACTTACTTGTAATAAGCCTATGCTATGTATCTAGCACTGATGATAATATTTTACCTATTATTCATTATGTAATTATGTGTTTCAGGGTGTCTGATATCTTAGATCCTTGACCTATGAATCGCATCGCAATAAAGACATCAACCAGTAACATGTGTTTGTTCACTCTAAAAAGACATCCACTAAACTGCTACAATACCATCAGACATTGGACAGTTTAACATTCACACGTCTGGTCCAGTGCACCAGCTATTTAAAAACCTTTTAAATCAATTCTTTTTGCTATACCTTCATGTAAACCAACCACTCCGGCGGTTCGTTGCTCTGTGGTACCGGAATAGACAAAACTCGAGTATTTCAGGATATATGTGCTGAATTTGAGTTTTTATTTCTTATTTGGATGGAACCTTCCTCAGGTATAAACATTTACATACATATCAATTAGTTGTTCGGCTAATGCGCCCGACTCTCGTGGGGAGTCCGGAACAGAACAGATTGCCAGCAACCAACAAGGTCGTAAGATGCGACCAAAATTGATGGGGTGGTCAGGCTCGGTGACTTGGTTTATAGCGTGTCCTCGTACCCCGACGGCTTTGACCGTTGTTCACAATATCAATTATTGGATTGCCTGGTTCAGACTCGATTATTTACAGTCCGCCGTCATAAAGCTGGAAAGTTGCTGAGTGTGGCGTTAAACAACAGACAACCAGAAACATTTGCCGACCAGAATGCAGACTATAATCATGATTGACCACTTCATGATCCAGGACACAGGATAATGTTCATCGGGGCAGATAATTTTATCCACGTAAGCCAAAGTAAATAATCCTTCCCCAATGTGCATATTTGCTATTGTTGGAAACTTCATAAAGAACACGCCAAGAAATTGTATATTATTTAATACATCTGACAAGTAATTTTGGTGAGCCTTCCGCTGAAGTTCACCCTAACCCTTACATCCCTCTCATTGGTGAAAGATTCTAAACTATCAAATTTTGTTTTATTGTAGGGTCAACAAATCTTGCACTCCTCCATCCGGCAACGCAAAGTGCCTCATCGAGTCCCATGGGACCGAATAAAGCCGTGGATGGGTTCAATAACACAGCTCAAGATGCAGCCAACAACCTGTACTGCACCTTCGTGGAGACAGTAGGTCAGCCTGTTCCAGGATGGTGGCAGGTGGATCTCCAGGTGACCGTGAGGATGGGCAGTGTCCGGATCACCCGTGCTTAATATCAATGTATGTACTACTGCTGCAAGACAGTTATTCGTTAATATCAAGCTTAAAGGCTCATTAGTTCATAATGTTTATCTTCCATTGGCTATACATTTCATGATTGCTATGATTATTACCATTTTCTTGTTCCAAATATGTATATGTACACACGTGTTACTATTTTGACTGACTGCATCCCTTAGTGTAGTGGATAAAGCGTCTGCCTTGAGGGGGATAGGTTGGTGGTTCCATCCCTGGCCGCGTCAGATCAAAAGACGAGAAAAGATAGTACTTATTGTTACCATGCTTGACGTTCGGCACGAATGAGATAAAACAATGATTATTGCGCAGATTAATACAAGCAGCCACACACTTGCTGCATTAGTGAAACAACCTTGAACACAACGAAATAACCTCATTGCACTTCATCTTATATTTTCACCAGGATTTTATACGTCTTGGGTGAATGAAAATGTTAAAGTCTAAGATGAAATGATTATATTGTATGCAAAGCCTCGGTTCCATAAACAATAGTTAAATTCATACAGAAGGAATGAATGCAACACAGGATTTATACTCACATCTTTTACTAATGCTTCAGTCCATCCTCAAAATACAAATGATCATGTGTCTCAGCCAACCGAAAATATCACATTACTCTGCTGGTGTTAAAGGCATCTTTTTAAAGTGCTTTTCTCTGACCTGTCTTTGTCACATGTCATAATACATCAATTTGATTCGTTAAAACGTAAATTTGACCACGAACTGTGTGTCGTAATCGGAAAATACCGGAGTCGACCTGACCGATTGATCATCTCTTTATTGATTTTCTGATGGAGGTGTTTTCTCTCTCTTCTGATTAATTGAATAACATCAACAGCATCGAAACAATCACGATGATAAATGAAAATTTCCTTTCTCTATCGATTATCCTTTTAAATCACGTTACATGTGTACAATGCAATCACATCACTGAAGCTATCGCGGTGGTAATCATCATTTCAAAGGTTGAATTTGTTATAACTTTCTAATGTTTTTTAGATGCATTTTAACCTTATGACAGTAAAAGGCAAGATAAATTTGAAGTTGTGCATCATGAATTGAGCAGTCCCACACAAAGTTTCCCATATCATTGAGCAAGTAATGTGCTACGACAAACGTTTGTCCGATCATTTTATGTTTACTACAGTCGTAAGAAATAGGAAATTAAATTCGTCTGAGCGAAGGAACACAATGGGCAGAATCTTAAGTGTTGGTCATTGGATACGGGTGATCCTCTGCAGAGTTACGTCAACCTAACCATGCCAGGATATCATGCCGTATTGGGTTCGAAACTGAAGTTTGTCACGTTAAAAACCCTGTAGCACCATACGCATACCGATACTCAGTGGTTTCACCAAGCCTGATTCTAATTTCTACTTTTGTCACTGTTGGCTGTGCTCCACATCCAATTGGCTGGCGGTAGTATAATACAGTTATATAAATATGTTTTCTTGGGAAAATTGAAATGTTTGATCAAAAAGCTTTCACAAATTATGTCTTAGAATATTGGGCTGACCGATGGGCAAAAACTCGTCAGGAAGACATTTTAGGAAAATGGTGTCTATTCAAACGACAAATTAATAAATCAAATAAGCCTTTAGTTAGAATCTTTTTATGTTATATTGATAATGCAAATAAGGTCAGTGTTAAAACTCGTATTAGCCGACAGCTTATGTGCAAATGACACAAGGCGTTACCAAAATTTCTTGATGCATTGCAAGGTGACTTATCAATGTTATGAAACATCATTTGCCACATCAAAGAAACAGTGACATGTAACGAATATTGTGATACTGCTAATATTCATAATATTAACTTACATTCATTTTCATTTTTTTTGTCATATCGAATACAGTCACTGTGTGTAATGATGATAGACTGGTATGTAATTGTATTTTCAGACGCCATATTTATGCAGATACCGGAAAAGAAGTTAGACCTTGAAGGGCATGTTGAGATGGAGACCAGGTCCGCCATAGACTGTGCAAGATCCTGCTTGCTACCTGGTTCCTGTCCTGCTTTCAATTATAGAAGTGACTCACGAGTATGCGAGATCTCGTCTAAGGGAAACAGCAGTAGACAGACTGCGGGAAACCCAGTGTGGGATGCATATGAACTGCATCTGTGTTTGAATAACTAACATTCTGAATACATCAGAGGAATTTACAAAATGATACAAGTCGCTTCTCAACGTGATGTCCGATGCTATCCCATACCATGATCTTTACATGGGCTTTACACACCTCCTTGCTCACCTGGTATCATCACTTATTTTCCTCATTACGTTTTCTTGTACTTCCTGTGGAATCGTTTTGGCAGATATACTAGACGTATTGTTCCCGTCCGAAAGAAATGCCATCTGTTTTAGACGCAAGGCTCAGAAAATTGAGTGACAAATGTTGTGAACTTTCTGAATGTCTGTTAAGCTCTTTCAGAAGGGTCCAAAATCACATTTCAGATCCGTAGAAGATTCCACGTCCACCGTTGTTAGTGACGAAGCAAGCTGTACATTTTGAAGAGTCCTATTCTGATGTCCTCTATTCAGGACAGCAATTTGACAATGCTTTGAGTATGGCGTTAGTGATCTAGCGCTTGATCCGAGACTAAATGACAACACGTACGTTATAGTTAACTTGCTGAACCGGGTCATTCGCGATGGACTCAAGCCGGATATAATCATAGCTACCCTGAAGACAGCAGATCAAAAGTTATCACTTTCAAATACTTTGAAATAAGATGCCCGGAAATTATTTTTCGGCATTAGCTAAGTTTAGGTGTGGTGTGGTGTGGTGTGGTGTGGCGTGGCGTGGCTCCTGCTCGAGAGGAAACCGGTCATGCATCAGTAGGAAGGTTTTCTTGTATAAAATAGAAAATGTTTTCACTATAATGACCTCGTACGTAGTAGACATGGTTCATGTTTTGTATCACTGCGAATTATATGACAATATCAGGCAACTCTCTTTAATGGTCTAATGTTAATTGCCAAAATGTTTTAGATGAACCTGATGTGGACAAACTTTGTTTCATCTTCAATGATGCCGGTGTATGTTTTATACTTGCCAAAGTCTGCTTCTTATTTCTTAATCACAAAAAGTATCTTTTATGTGCATAACGTTTCACTAAATCATCTTTATAGCATATCTGTACTAATTATATGTTTATCTATCTCTCTCTTTTTTTCCGAATGGTTCTGTGCATTTATCAATGATTATATGTACCAAAAAAAACTATTTATGTACTGAAGTGCGACCTTAATAAACAATTGTCTGTTCGTTCCATCACTGACCACATTAACATCGTCACCATCTGGCTTTTTGCACGTCTCTCAATCATCGGTAGAGTTACATGTAATCTATGCTCTGGATGATATTTCCAGGTGCCGTTGACATGTCAATACATTAATAACCCCGGATCTGTCAGTGCCCAAGCTTGACCCTCTGTGAGATGTGTTGCTGACAGCTACCGAAGATCCTTGCATGGTAATTGACTCTTAGGATGTGTAGTTTCAAGCTGTCACAGTTCGAATAACCTTGTCATAGTACATTAAACTATGGTATTGGACGTTGGCAAAGTAATCGTGTAGCTGGTTGTAGATTTGTAAATGACTGAAACGTAGTGCCGTCTCTGCCAATCAAATGATAACTGAGCCAGATATATTACTGGAAAGTGATATATTCTCACTGCGAAATTGCCGAAAAGTAAACTGTACGCTCTCATTGTCTTACTCCCACTTTCCATACTTTTGTGTGACAACATAGGGTTTAATTTGTCATATTAGGTTAATGGATGCAGGTTTGCATCAAGAAGACGTCAAACAGAAATCAAATCTTTGCATTCATTTGTCTTTTTAATTTATTCACTAAACTTGAAGTTTTTGTGTACTACTCTGTAAATTACAAGAGCGCTAAATTTAAAATTTGAAACCTCACGCTGCGCTGTTCCAAATGCAATTGAGCGAGGTTAAATCTACATGTAACCTAGCTCTACACTGACAACACCGTATGTTTATCTCCTAATAAAACAACCTTTATTGAGTGTGTTTTAATGCGTGAAGCTATAGTCAATGACAATGATTTTCAAACATTACTACATTGTTTTGCAGGCCTACTGACATACTCGCAATGATTTCCGTTAATCAATACGTGCTTGTTTTCTCATTTTCGTTCATTTAAACTTCTATTGACAACAATATACACAGGTTTTGGTTAATGCAGCATCGTCTAGGAGTGTTGATCATAACACATTCATAACCTTCCTACCTCTGTGTTTGTGCGAGAGTTTGATGTGACCTTGGAAGGTCTGACTTGCTGACTTGGTTGAAGAAAGTCGTCGTACCCCGGTGGGACGTTGATCATAGTATCCATTATTGATCAGTTCGATTCACCTTGATTATTTACAGGCAGTCGTGATATTGCTGACATAGTGCCAGGTGTCGCCTCAAACAACAAACAAACACTCCCTGGTGATTAGGTTCACAAGTTCTACATGACTGAAGCACAAGAATACTTACCTCCTGATTGCGTATCCGATGGCACATAAACTAAATTTAAGTGAGTGTACATGTGGTACGTTGTTATTGATGTCAATTCTGAAATATCAGAAAGTCATTGTCAGTGACACTAGAATTCGATGAAAGCTGGGCGTCATAATAAATGAAATCTATATTCACGCCGTGGATCTATACTCGTCGATAGTAACAACAGATACACAAACATGGAACTAAACTTAACGGATTGAACTCGATAAAACAAGACAAAGTTGCACGTGCATACTTATTACTATGCATTACTGTATAGTTGAAAATTAAACATGACCTAAAGTTGGATGGTTTTGAAAAACCATTATTTTCTTCTTTTTTTTCTTTTTCAAGAGTCTAAAGCATTATTTTTATTTTCATGCGCTTTCAGAAAAAAAACACTTTTATAAAATCTCACATAACCGTATTTTGAAATGACCTGGGGAAAACCAAACACTTTTACGTGTAAAATTAACTCAGTGACATGTCTGTCGAACCGTCTACATTAAAGAAGAATTCAAATGATGTCATCTGTGTTTGTTTGGGGTTTTCGAACTTGAGGAGGGGTCGAAGACGACAGACGTGAGATGTGGAACCATTTCCACACAACTGGTCCACGAACAACAAATCATCTCGATGGGTGGCATTAAAACCTGATCATGAAGAGACTTGGACGTTGCCATCCCAGTTCGAGGAACAAGATGAGGTACTTTGATTAGGTACTTTGATGCAATCCAAAAAGGATACGTATTGCCCATGCCCTAGAGATTTACATTACACAATCCAACTATACTACCGGAAAAAAGTAGCTGTACTAATGCATCTTTTGTTTTATATTCTTGAAGACAACTCCTCTACTTTAAGCTCGTGACGTTTGAGTGTATATTGGGAGCATGATACTCACACAACTGATTTTTTAATGCACACATTGCTTATCAGCTATCAGGTGTTCATAAGATCACATTTGTTTAACGGTGATACAAAACACTTACGCAATGCCACGGCTTGCTGAAAATCAACGTCTACGTGACGTAGGTAGTCGGCAAATAGAGATGGCGCAAAATGAATATTTATAATAATATTTATAGAAACACAATATCATCTCTTTGAAGACGTTATCTTCTATAGCAGGGCAACACGCAAGACGTCACGTCAACAAGGCAACTATATTTGGTTTGAAAACCTTGGGAATCGATACCTAATTGCCACATTAACAGCCTGGACGATTTCTGGGTTGGAACCAGTGGCAGAACCGTATGCAAACGGTTGAGGGAGTGCAACATCTGGTCTGGACGTCCAGCGGTACGCCCAATGTTGTTTCCGGGTCACCACCAGGCAAGCCTAGATTGGTGTTAACAGTATCTGAGGTTCAAACTAAAGGACTGGGACAGTATATGGGTTAACAGATGAGTCTAGGTTTCATTTTGACTGCTGATGGTGGTGCAATTGCAAGGGACTACATGCGTCCAGAAGAGAAGTTTTAGCGTGACCTGCGTTATTGAACATCGTCCGTTTGGGGATGGTAGTGTTAAGGTATCGGCTGGCAACTCATAGGAGAACACAACTCATCATTGTTCATGGCAATTAGAATGGTGTACGTTACCAGGACGACATCGTTCAAGTTCATGTTCCACTCTCTGTGCAAATCTGGTGACGAAACGTCACGCTGCAGCAGGATAATGCACTTATTGTAGCACACATTTTGAGGCAGCATGACATTGCGCAACTTGTGTCCATCTGGTGTCCACTGCGCCGCCGCTGCGTCGCCTGTATCAACGCAAATGGTGGTCACACCCGATACTGACATTGTTACTTGAGTTATACCATCCCTCTTTTAAGGCATGTCGCTCATGTCGTCTTTCAAAAATGTATGATTTTGGTCGTTGAAAATGTTATGATAAAACATTGATCAGACGAAAAAACAAATATTATGGTGTTATTTTCATAACATAATATTTACACCACTTTATATGAAGCACAGTTACTTGTTTCCGTTCATATACTACACACTCGCCATTTATATTATTCAAGAAAAGTATAGGGTACTCGAAAATAACTTATATTTCAAAAATTGTAAGATATATAGTTTCTGGAAGGAGATGTATGATAATAATGAACGAATTGGGAACACATTACAACCGGTAGTGTTGTGAAGTATGACAGTAGAGGTTATGACCGCCAACACTCTTGAAGGACCCCAGGAGTAAATTTCAATGTTGACATTTTCGGATCAGTTGTACTTAATACGGCCACAATTTGTGAAACATTCATACACTCGACGAGGTATACTACGTATGAGTCTCCCAATGGCGATTTGAGGCAGTCTGTCCCACTCCTCTTGCAGCTCCTGGCCAAGTCCAACCAACGTGATCGGCGGCCTATGACGTTGACGCACACGTTTCCCTATCAATCAATCAATCTTTATTCATGGTACTTATGAGGCCAAAGGCCTATAGTACAATGTGTGGGGCGTGTTACAAATTCATACATTTTCTTAGTTTCATGGCATGATAAATGAACATTGATAGATTTCTAATAGTTTCTGTACAATCACAAGTCATTAATTTTCAAAATTTGTTACCGTTTGGGTTGCGGTAGAAATAGTTATTTAGATATTTTGCTCTTAAATCTTCATACACTGGACATACACATAAAAAGTGATATTCATCTTCAGTACAATCAGTTTTACAAATCCTACAAAGTCTGTGTTCTCTTGCAATACCTTCATATCTGCCTGTTTCAATAAATAGATCATGTGAGCCACAACGGAATCGAGAAAGAGCTGTTCTAAACTTATGTAAATTTACACTTAATAGATAAGGTTCTAATATAATAGTAGTCTTAAATGTAGTGTAATAGTTTGCTTTTCTAGAACTAAACAAAGAACAATGCCATTTTTGAATGTACATATCTTTTAAAGTCTGTGTCAAACGGGAGAAGAAATGTTGTGGCATATCTACATGCTGCTGTAACCAAATATAACCATATCCACATTCGTATAACATGTTTTTAACTTTTGATGCCCAATTTTGTTTCCCATGGCTGTCGTAGAGAAGCATCATATTATAACATTTTTTCGGGTATCTTGAAGATTTCATATTTAATATCTTCACCCAGTATTTAATAACCTTTAAATAACTATTAATATACATGGGAAACCGTCCGCATTCACCATATACCCTTGCGTTTTCTGTGCTAGATTTTACCCCCAAGAACCGTTTACATGCATATAAATGTATTTTCTCAATAACATCCAAATGTTCTAGGCCCCAAATTTCGGATCCATACAATAGCATCGGGCTTATTTTTGTATCAAATATTTTAAAATAAACATCATATGTAACATTGTCCAGAACTCTAAGACTTTTTAATATGCCTACAAAAATTTTCTTGGCTTGCAATGAAATGTTATGTGCATTCCTTGACCAAGTTAATCTACTTGTAAAACTCAAGCCTAAGTATTTATAAAATGGAACAACTTCTACAGGCTTCCTTCTGTAAAACCATTTTTCTTTTCTGGATATGTTACCACCATTTTTAAAAACTACAACTTTGGTTTTATCCATATTTACAGTAAGTTTTGACTCGTCACAATAACTCTCTAATACATGTATTTGCTTTTGCAGGCCAGGTATTGTGCTCGAGAACATGACTATATCGTCAGCGAAAAGAAGCAGAAATAATTTAATAGTTTCGGGGTGCAGTTGTATTCCATCAGTGCATTTTTTTTGGATTTGATATGCCAAATCATTTATGAAAAAGGAAAATAAGAAGGGACTTAATATACACCCTTGTCGGACATCCCTGCTACTTACAAAAGTATCCGATATAGCGCCATTGTTCCGTACACATACCTTCACATTTTTATATAGAGAGCATAATAACTTTCCAATTTTGCTACTTAGCCCATGTCTTTGAAAGTGTGACCACAAGTTATCCCTTTTCACAGAGTCAAAAGCTTTTGCAAAATCTACGAATACAGCATATAGCTTCCCTCGTTTCACTGATAGATATCTCTGAATTATAGAATATAGGATAAAAGCATTGTCAGTGGTGGAGTATCCTTTTCTAAAACCTGCTTGTGACTCACTTATCTTATCCAAAGAATCCGCCCAGAAAACAAGTCTCTTGTTAATAATTGAAGTATATATTTTACTGAATGTACTTAGGAGAGTTATGCCTCTGTAATTATTAACATCGCTGGTTGCGCCCTGTTTGTGAAGAGGGACAATAATGCCAACTGTCCAATTATCTGGAAAATATGATCTCTCTAAAAGGATATTAAAAATTAGTTCCAAATATGGTATTAAAATGTCTGAGGAATGTTTAAAAAACTCTGCTATCACATTATCATTTCCAGATGCCTTATTATCTTTAAGGTTGGATATGCTGTCAAAAATTTCCTCTCTAGATATTGGACATTCAAGAATATCATCTGTTACGCTGTCAACTTTATCTTCCATGAATTCCATGTCAAATAAATTGTTATTGTCATGGCTAAATGGAACTGAAAACAGTTCCTGGAAATGCTCAAACCAGGCTTGAATATCAATATCATTTTTGCAATATCTATTTGGTTTAATGGCTTTTAGCGATGACCAAAATGTTTTAGAATTATCTATGCTTGATTCCAACAGTTTCTGTTTTTGTTCGAAATATTCTGTCTTTTTTTTCCTACAAACATCGTTGTACTGATTTCTTACTCTATTATAGTCGGTTAGTGACCCTTTATCCTTATTCTTTCTAAAATTATTCAAACGTCTACATCGCTCCTTTTTAAGTAGCTGGCATTCGCTATCAAACCAATGTTGATCATATTTACAGTCCTTATTCATTTTCTTCATATCTGATGCAGCAATAATAACAGCTTCAGTGATATACCTAATACTTTCTTCAACATTAACAAATGCTACATCTACAGCCTTCTCCAGTAAATCATTCGCAGTCCCAGAAATAAGGTTTATTCTAAACTGTTCAGCCTTCTCTTCAACCCATACAAATTTGAAGGAAGCATTGTTACGTGTATTGCGTGGCATAGGGTCATTTACTAGAAGCGTACGTAAACTAGTCGTGACAGGAAGGTGTGATGACTCGGCTCGAGACGGAATGTCAAAGCTATGGCACATATCAAACAACTCGGACGAGGCAATAACATAATCCACCACACTCGCACCCTGATTTCCTATAAAAGTAAAATCTCCCACCCCGGCGTCTGACCCGCACCTTCCATTCATAATATGTATATTTAGTATACTGCATAAATCTAGTAAGCTCTTTCCAAAATTATTCAAAGATAAATCCACAGAAAATCTTTTTAAGCTGAAATTGTCTAACAGAAATCCCCATACACTGTTATCATGATCCTCGAGATATTCAAGAATATCATCTTCTACAAAATCAGATTCCGTGCTAGTTCTGGCATTCAAGTCTCCCCCAATCATCAAATAAACATCATCACAATGTGCTAGTGTATCAAGTAAGTCATTTTGTAATATTTGTATACCATTTTTGCATTGCCTCAAAGGGTTGGTGTACCAAGTCGAACATTCAGGGTGAACATAGACACATGAATATAGCAAATCTTTTTTAGATCCAAATACGGTTTTATCTAACAGTATAAAAATGCCACTGTCGTAAACTTTAGACCATTTTACATATTTAACAAGCTGCTGTCTAACTAATATGGCAATACCACCAGAAAGTCTACCAAAGTTGGAAATCTTTTCAGCTTCTTTGATCCATAGCTTGAATCCTGGGAATATCAAACTTATGTCTATATCTTTCATCCATGTTTCTGTTATGCCGATGAAGTCAAATGAGTTTAAATAATCGGTAAAATCCTGATCAGTTAATTTAGAATTAAGTCCTGATACATTCCAGAAAACAAATGTTCGATTTTTAAATGTACAATCATCGACATCATCTGTCGTATCTACATGAGGCGTCCTACAATCACGCTCGGTCTCGTCCCTATCAAGTCAGATACGTGTTCAATGGGGAAAAGGTCTGGGCTCATTGTACAACATACGAAGTGGCGTTCGCTCAGTAAGAGTGATGTTACACAACACCATAACCAGTAAGTCCCCATGGTCCCCAGTATGGTGATCTATCTTCAGTGGTTGACGATCAATAGCCCAGTTTCATCATATCTTGTATATTGTTACATCTTTTTACAGTTCCATGCTAGTTCTATGTTAATATCTGTGATAATCTAGTTTATTTTACTGTCCTTTGTCGACAGGTTTTTATATTGTCAAAATGTTTTTATTATTCATGTATAAATTGATCTCGTCGCTATATGGCTGAAATATTGCCGATGTGACGTTAAATCTAAACTCACTCCCTCACTCTACCACACCATAACCGACAGACCGACAAATATGTCATGAAGTATCAGGTTTACATTGGCTTGACCTTCATTTCGATGTCACCAGATACGACCACGCCTACCAAACAACTGCAAAACGAACCTGAACACATGACACGTGACCACCGACGATTACCCAAGTTTCGACGTTGTGTACACCATTGTACACTGTTGGCAAAGTGACGACTTGTTAAGGTCGTGACCGTCTGGTATGGATATGAGCTGCATGTAGACGATTTCTAATCGTCTGACCCGTAACTCCTATTTCAGTAGCCTGATGAAAGTTTGCAGCAGTTTGATTCAACAGTCCAGCAATATCATGACGGGGGACACAAGAAATGGGTATCACACATTGTACCCATTTGCGTACGCGTGGCCTTAGGGTTGACGCTTTTAACTACGAGAGAAGCTTTGTGTTTAATTAATGGTTGAACTCAAATTGAAGTAAAGTGTTAGAGGCCGTTGAGAAACTAATACTTGTATTATAAAGAATGTACACATCTGTACGCGGCTTGTGGAAATATCATTAAGCAGCCAGATACAAGGGTCATTATGTTGTTAGTTATTATTGATCAAATCATTTTCAGGTCATTCTCATATCTCAAGTGTATGAAGAATAGAGAGTATATCGTGAGATAGTATTGTGGATAAAATATTCATGACTGATAATTAGTATAAATTTTCCAAACCTTTTACAAGGAACTTGTGGGCGGTCGGGTAGCCTAGTGGTTAAAGCGTTCGTTCGTCACGCCGAAGACCCGAGTTCGATTCCCGACATGGGTACAATGTGTGAAGCCCATTTCTGGTATCCCCCGCCGTGATACTGCTGGAATATTGCTAAAAGTGGCGTAAAACCAAACTCACTCACTCGCTCACAAGGGACTTGTAGTACATTTGAGAGTTGACTCATTAAAGGTGAATATTCCTGCCCGCAACTAGAAACACGGAACTGGTGTATTATGATTACAATAAAGTATTTAAATAACAATTATGGAGTGTAAATACTTATATAACTGCTTCATTGTTAATAAAATTCGAGTAACACATAAAGAGAGATCCCAAGACCGTTTTTTCAGTTCTTTGCTGCGACATGTTCATGTCTATTCTAATATGAAATATTAGCCGGGTAATGATATTAGTGCGACCATCCATACTGCAGTTATTTGTCGAGAAATGACTATCAAGTATCCCACCTTTGTACAAACAACATCAGGCGCCGCTAGTTGCTAAATGTAACTATGTATACTCAAACTCAAACAAAACGGAAAAGGAATCATAAGAATGTGTTAATGAATCACTATCAAATTGTGATGATGGCAGTTGTATCTTGTCCCACCACTGGCATCCGTCAGATATAAATTCAAAGTCAAATCAAATGTTAACATGAAAAGCACGGAAACAAGACAAAATAGGGAATTGCATCAGACACAATTTTAATTTGCCATAAGATTTTGGAAACCTTAACCAAGAGCTTGAATGTTATAACTCTGAGCAAACAACGTGTGAGAAAGGGTCGCTTCATTCTCTTTGAAATCCTAAGAAAGAGAATGCTCACTCAACTGTACCTAAAGAAATTGTGTTTGTTTGTTTGTTGTTTTAGGCAACACTCACCAATATTCCAGCCATATGAAATGTTCACATGAACAAACACGGAAACAAGTCAAAATATGGATATGCATCAGACATCAATCTAATTTGGAAATGTCCTCCACATGTCTGCCAATGATCTTTTTGAAACATTTACTAAGGCCTTGAATGTTATTATACTGATCTTACAAAGTTTGAGAAGGTGTCGTGTGGTGCTCTTTGAAATTAATCTTCTTAGAAAGAGAATGCTCACTCAATTGTAGCTAAAAAATGTGATTTTTTTAAGACAATGCAAGGTGGAGGAAAGAATAACCTAGAGCAGCTACGGGCTATCCATCCCTCGTTAATAATGTTAAACTTTCACTTAATTCACTCGGGACAAATGATACGTAATTCCTAGTATACGTAGTTCGTGGGTTTTACGTGGGTTATGTGGCGATTTTATTGAAATCTGTGGAGCTCTTACTTGCAGTCGGAATCAACACCACAACTAGTTTTTAGTAAATTTGGCAGTCACCTAGATCAAGTCAATTGCATCCCTTCGACTGTCATTACAGTACAGATAAATCATTAATTTGTTATGGAAAGGCACTGAAGCACATATAATTATTGCGGGAGCTTAAAATCTATGCCAGGAATAATCTATACCATCCGTGAATTTATTGAACATGTCGTGATGGTTACAAACGAAACATGTTTATACCATTAGACATTGGCCAACCTTAACATTCCCACGCCTGGTCCTGTGCACCAGCTATTTGAAAACTTAATAATCAATTCCTTTCGTTATATCTGCATGGACAGCGAACCTTCTCATCACTCCAGCGTTTCGTTGCTCTGTGGTGCCAGAATGGACACAACTCGAGCAATTCAGGACATATTTGCAGATTTTGTGTTTTTATTTCTTATATGGATTGAACCCTCCTCAGGTATGAACATTTAAATATATATTTATTAGTTGTTTGGCTAATGCGCCCAACTCTCGTGGGAAGTCTGGGGTAGAACAGATTCCCAGAAAGCAATTTAGGTCGTAAGATGCGACCACAATTGATCGGGTGGTCAGGCTCTGTGACTTGGTTTATAGCGTGTCCTCGTACCCCGACGGCGTGGACCGTTGTTCACAATATCAATTACTGGATTGCCTGGTTCAGACTCGATTATTTACAGTCCGCCGTCATAAAGCTGGAATGTCGCTGAGTGTGGCGTTAAACAACAGACAACCAGAAACAGACTATAATCATAATTGACCACTTCATGATTCAGGACACAGGATAATGTTCATCGGGGCAGATCATTTTATCCACGTAAGCCAAAGTAAATATCACTCCCCCCCATGTGTATATTTGCTATTGTTGGAAACTTTTCTCACTTTGATAGCTATGAATACACAGTGTCATTTACTAAGAAAGTGTTATCCCAAATATAACATTTGTTACATTTGACCACTTTCTAAATGGCATTGTGTATTCATAGCTTTCGGCCATGGGAGCCGTGCCAATTAACACTTGCCAGAGGGGTGCTCAAAGTACGTTATCTAGACTACCAGTTGTCGGACTTTCATTTTTGTGGAAGCCTCGTTGGCTGAGTGGGTTAGATCGCTGACTTTGTGTGCTGGCGATTAGGTGCTTCACTCTGGCAAGTGTGGGTTCGAATCCCGGACGGGACTCAACCCCCCAAAAGTACTAGAATCTGTACTTTACTAAGAAAGAGTTATCCCAAATATAACATTTGTTACATCCCTCTCATTGATGGAAGATACGAAACTACCAAATGTTACTTGTTTATAGGGTCAACAAATCTTGCACTCCTCCATCCGGCAACGCAAAGTGCCTCATCGAGTCTCACAGGACCGGATAAAGCCGTGGATGGGTTCAATAACACAGCTCAAGATGTAGCCAACAACCTGTACTGCACCTTCGTGGAGACAGTAGGTCAGCCTGTTCCAGGATGGTGGCAGGTGGATATCCAGGTGACCGTCAGGGTGGGCAGTGTCCGGATCACCCCTGCTCAATATGATTGTATGTACTACTGCTGCAAGACAGTTATTTGTTCATATCAAGTTATAAGGCTCATTAGTTCAAAATGCCTATCTTCCATTGGCTATACATTTCATGTTCGCTGTAATTATTACCTTTTTCTTGTTCCAAATATGTACATGTACACACGTGTTCCTACTTTGATGACTGCATCCGTGGTGTAGTGGATAGAGTGTCTGCCTTAGCGGGGGAGGTCGGTGGTCCGATCTCCTGGCCGAGTCATGCCAAAGATAGTACTTGTTGTTACCCTGCCTGACGCTCAGCATTCATGAGTGAGTTATAATTTAAAGTTACATCGGCAGTATCTCAGCCATATTGTGACTTCCAAAGGTTGTACATAATTAATACATGCACATTTAATAAGCCTGTCAACAACAGACAGTAAAATAACTTGACTTATCACAGATTGATATTTAATACTAGCAGGGAGCCATAAAAATAAAATACTTGTCATACATACATTATGAAAACGGGCTGTACATCGCCAGCAGCCAAAGTTAGGGCACCACACTAGGGACTGTGGGACTTGTGCCAACTGCGTGGTTTCCGAGTGGGATTAACTGACGACTGTATGCAATTTGAGCCAAAATTAAAATGACACATTCTACGTTTAAGAAAATGGTAAATACAGAAATGCTTTGAATGACATGGACTTATGATACCCTGTTTGAGGGACAATAATTTTATGCTACTTCAACCCTCATCGAGGGCACAGCCACTAATAATCTCAGTCAATAATTATATATTACAAATTTATAAGAACTATGTACATAAAAGTTTATGAATCAATTACATTTATTTTAAAACTCCAAGAATTAAATGTGAACTTATGTTAAAAAGATTCTTTGTGGATGAAATATTGATCCCTTTTGAGGGAAAAATCTATACAGTCAAGAAGGACATGCTTGACTGTGATTCTTTCGTAACAAGGGGTGCAGAACGGAATATCTTCACCTTTTAATAAATATTCATGTGTATATCTTGAAAGGCCAATCGTCCCATAATCACACCTTCCAATCTTGACTGACAACCCAAGTAGGTGTAACCGATTGTTGGTTTAATTTCATGCAATTTATTTACACCAACATAAGTGTCCCACTTCTGTTGTATCAGATCTCGGATGTAGGATCCAATCACAGGCTTGTAATCAGTGTATGGAATCAGAAGTATTGTCACAGTGCTCCTTCAGCTCCAGCATGGTGCCAAAATGGCTGGGTAGCCAACACAAAATTATTCTTGCCAGTTGCAAGATCATTATATAAATCAATAATTTCGATTAAAAGTGGATGTTTGCAAGGATGATTAATGATTGTCTGAAAAGAAAGTCTAAAATGCATTGTTTGATTGTTTATTAATGTATTCTAGCGTTGTTAATATGGTCTTTCATTCCGCTGTAAAAATGGAACAGGTATCTGTACCCAATGACAGTGGCACTTGCAAATGCGTCACCGTCCTTGGATCCATCTGTAAATATAGATATGTATGTATTGTATTATTATCTTAATTGATTATAGTCCTGTTCATAAATTAGTTGATTTGTTTCAGATTACTTTAGTTTAGTTAATGTTAGATCCTCCGCTGGCAGTGGTTGAGATAGAAAAGCCGAGTAGGGTTTATGTTTCAAGATTGATTTAAGCAGAAATATCAGATTCTATTCTTATTCCAGATGATTTTTTATCGTAGAGATTTCCGTACAGAGGATGAAAAACACAGGCACATGCTGGATTTGATTTGGTAGAACATAATTTAGAGATAAACTACAAAGATAAGTTAAGACGAGGTTGTTTAAGGGATGGCTAATCAGTCCGACCACAGATGAAGGAGCGTATTCAAGTTTAGAATGGATAAGAGCTCTGTATAGTTGGAGGAGGGTTATCTGATCCCCTACCCTACTTTGGATAAGAAACAACTTTTAATAAATCAAGGGCCTTCCAACATTTATTCTGTAAGCATTTAATGTGGAGTAAAAAGCTCAAAGGATGCTCGAAAATTATACCTGCAAAATTTGGCTTCTTTCACAACTTTAATAGGAGTGTCATCTTAATATAATACTTGGCCTATGTGAGGTTTGTACTTTCTACAAACCATTTTGTTTTAGATTTGGAACATTTAAAGCCATTTTCAAGAGACCATTTGTGGATTTTATTGCAACACAACTGCAGTTGCCTCTCAATCGTATGCATGTTTTTATCACGACAAGAAACATTAAAATCATCCACCAACAACGATCCATCAATTGAATCGTTCAGAACATTTGATAAACTGTTAATTTTTATGCAAATTGACAGACCCAATACCGCCGTGTGGCGCCTCGGCATTAATGGGATAAAACAATTACTATGACGCAGATTAGTACAAACAGTCACATACATGCTACATTAGTGAAACAACCTTGAACCCCACGAAATAACCCCATTTTACTTCATCTAATATTTACATCAGGATTATACATGTTTTGGGTGAATGGAAGTGTTAACGTCTAAGACGAAATGATTATGCAAAGCCTCGAGTCTATAAATAATAGTGAAGGTCATGCACAATTTACATATCATATTTTTTTTCCCTTTTTCCTAACAAATACGTCGTGAATGATGTATTAGGCAAGGTATTGTTGAGATTGTGTACCATGCATTGAGCAGTGCCACAAAACGTGCATCATAACATTGAGCAAGTAACGTGCGTGGACAAAGTCGTATTGAATAGGAAATGAACTTCGTCTCAGAAAATTAAAGGAGCACAATGGGCAGAGTCTTTAGCATTATCATTGGCAACCTTATCCAAATATGAACAATCGATTTGAAAAGCCATGTCGGTAACCTGTACTGGTGTTGTTTCCGGGTCGTTATGTATTAACCAAAAGGGTACCCAGAAGATCGTGTTTATTATCTTTCACATATTTGGACATTCGTATTTTAGAGATTATCAATGTTGATTTGTCATTTGTCGGGCACAGTGATTCATTGTTGAGAAAAATACGAAATGAAGACATCCATTGTTCAAAAATACGTCACAATACGTCAGAAATTGATTACATTACATATACACTAGGTTGCGTTCAGTTAAGTTCTTCTGTATGGTTGACATGCACATTATACATCTTTTCCTCATTTTCATTCTTAAAATGTCAATGGGTAATTATATAAAATCGGAATTTGCTCTCTATGGTTCGTGGCAGATGATCCGTAATTCCTCAGTGTTGCTTGACAACGGTATAAGGATCTATACCAAAACGTCGTCTTTACAGTATTAAAGAAGTTGTAATCCATAAATTGTGTCTACTTTGTCCTCATAGCTACACTCTAATTGTTGTTGTTATCGTACAGATTTAATGGATTTGTATTTATATTCATATAATCGAACTTCTCACAGATGGATTACCAAAGGACTTTCAACTGGTCGTATACCCCGATGCACAGTGTCCACAAAGCCCAAAACTTTGCTTTGAGTATACTGGAATATTCTCTAACGGAGTGGCGGAAACCATCTACTGTTCGAAGCCTGTGAGAGGGCGATTTGTTCGCTTCATTCAGAACGATCCATTGTTCTTATGTGAGGTCGAGGTGTATGAATATGAAGCCCAAACGGAATTTAAAGGTGATCATGGTGTTGTTAATTTGCATTGTTTATAAGCATTTTGAATTTTCTACCTCAGTGACATTCGACACGGCCACGTCTCATCTTTATTATTCTGAAATATGCACATGTGAATTTTGCATATTGTGTTTGAAGTCATTATGCAGACACGGGTAGAGTTACGTAGCCCAACCATGCCAGGATATTTTGCTGTTCGCGGGTTCGAGACTGAAGTTTATCCCGTTAATACCCTGTAGGTCAATACGTATACCGAAAATCACTGGTTCGACCAAACCTTATTGTGGTTACCACTTGCGTCACTTTGGCTATCCCCCACATTATATTGATTGGCGGTATAATCATATAATTAAATAAATATGTTTCCTTCGAGCAAATTGAAAGGTTTGATCAATAAGCGTTCACAAAGTATGTCTTAAAATTGTGTGCTGACCGATGGACAAATACCTGTCAGAAAGACATTTAAGGAAAGGGGTGTCTATTTAAACGACAAATTGATAAATCACAATAAGCCCTATTATCTCATATTGATTGTGCAATAGGGTCAGTGTTAAAATTTTATTAACCGACAGTTTATGTACAGGTAACACAAGGCGTTACCCAAATTCCTTGAAGCATTGTAAGGTGGCACAGTAATGTTATGAAACACAATTAGCCACCTTAGAAACAATGACATGTAACGCATATTTGCGTGCTGCTAATCTCCATAATATTAACTTACATTCTCTTGCATATATTGTCATATCAAATACAGTCACTGTGCTTGATGATGATAGACTTGTATAAAATTGTATTTTCAGACGCCATATTTATGCAGATACCGGAAAAGAAGTTCGACCTAACAGGGCCTGTTGAGATGGAGACCAGGTCCGCCTTGGACTGTGCAAGATCCTGCTTGCAACTTGGTTCCTGTCCTGCTTTCAATTATAGAAGTGACTCACGAGTATGCGAGGTCTCGTCTAACGGAAACAGCAGTGGACTGACTGCGGGAAACCCAGTGTGGGATGCATATGAACTGGATCTGTGTTTGGATAACTAACATTCTAAATAAATCAGAGGAATTTACAAAATAAAACATGTCGCTTGTCAACGTGATGTCCGATGCGATCCCATACCATGATATTTACATGGAGTTGACACACCTCCCTGCTCATCGACAAATACTTTTTTTCATGAATATTTTCATTTTCCATATGACATCCGTACTCTTTTCGCGAACACATGGTGTCATCATTGGTTTTCATCATTACGTTTTCTTCTGCTTGGGAATCGTTTTGGCAGATATACTAGACGTAGTGTTCACTTGCGAAAGAAGTGCCATCTGTTTTTGTATGAATAGCTCAAAAGAATTGAGTGACAAATGTTTGGAATTTTCTGATCGATTATCTGTTAAGTCCTTTCAGAAGAGTCCGAAATCATAATTCATATCCTTAGAAGCTTCCACGTCCACCATTGTTAGTCACAAAGGGGGTTGTACACTTTGAGGAGTTCTATGCTGATGTCTTCTAATTTAGGACAGCAATTTGACAATGCTTTGAGCATAGTGTTAGTACATGTAATCTAGCGCTTGAAAGACAACACAGACATTGCAGTTAACTTGTTGAACTGGGTCATCCGCGGTGGAATCCAACTTACTGACGTTTGAGTTCCACTGCTCAACGCAAAATGAGACAAGGCGACAAGCTAGGTTTAATCATGGCTACCCTTTTGCCAGCAGATCAAAGGGTACGGCTTTCAAATACTTCAAAATAATTAAACTACTTATCGGCACTAGCCAAGATTAGGCCTGGCGTGAATCGTACTGGAGTGGAAACCGGTCGGTATGAAGGTATTCCTGTCTACAATAGAATATGCTTTCACTGTAATGATAGGGGTCGACGTGGTTCATGTTTTGTCACCTCTGCGTATAGTATGACGATATCTGGCAACTCTTTTTAATGAGTGTATTGTCAAGTGTCAGAATGTTTTAGATGAACCTGATATCCACAAACTTTGTTTTTTAATCAATGATACCAGTATCTTAATCGTAGAAAACATCTTAAAAGGATATCTGTACGAATTGTGTGATTATTTATCTCTCATAATTCAACTGGTTTTTTTTATGAATTCACAGTTACACGAGAACTGTAGATGATGACGTCACCTGCTCTAGTGATGAATATGAATGTACAGAATCACTGTTTTTGGGTTCGGCTGATGGTATCAGTTCAAACCGAAGAGAAAACCACTTTGCCGATATACTCATGGACAAACCAAAGGTCACAGTCAAAGTGGATACAGGTTCTGACGTGAACGTTGTATCTGAACAACTATATAACAAGTAATTCCCCGACAAACCTCTAATGCAGACCAAGAGGATCCTTCATGGAATCCAGAATGAACTTGACGTACTTGGTTACTTCAGTGTCAAGTTCGAGTGAAGAGACAAGACCTTAGGGGACAAGGTGTTTGTTTTCTCTGGAGAGACACACTCACTTCTCAGCTGCAATGCAAGTGAATTCCAGTTCTTCCTAAGGTCAAGAAACATCTGCAGAAATTGGAAGAACTGGGCGTCATTACCAAATTCAATGTGCCTACAGACTGGTGTGCTCCTATGGTAGCAGTGCCTAAGTCGCGAGGGGATGTCAGGATATGTGTACACTTACGTCGTTTGAATCAGTCTGTGCAGCGGGAACGTCACATGCTTCCAACAGTTGATCATACTCTAGGTCAGTTAGCTGGTGCTAAGATCTTTTCGAGGATAGACGCTCAGGATTTCATCAACCGAGGCTGACTGAGCGATCTGCAGTGTTGACGACCTTCATGACTCCTTTTGGGAGATATTGCTATAAAAGGCTCCTATTCGGATTAACTTCCACTCCAGAATCGCTACGGCGATGTGCCAAATGAGGTATGGCGTGTGGTCTCAAGACTTGATCAATGTACCGAGCTGCAGTGACACCATTGCCTCTCCCTGGACTGATGTTCTGGAAGACCCTCTGTGCAAGACCAATTCCACCCCACACCATGATGCTCGGACCACCCCACGAGGCTCTCTCAACAACACAACCATCCGAATAACGTTCCCCACGGCGTCTCCAGACTTTCTCTCTCTCTCTCTGCCATCTGCTGTTGAGATACAGTAGCGGTTCTCGTCTGAGCAGAGGACTTTTCTCCACTGCTGGCGGCGCCAATGCTGGTGCTGTGTTGCCTAATGAAGACGGTCCCGGAGATGACGTGGTGTCAGAATGGGTCCTCGTTGTGGCCTGTGACAGTGGTGGTGTCTGCTCGTCAATCGCCGACGCATGGTGTCCGCACTAATGTGTCGCTGGTGTGTCCCATGGTCTGTCGAGCAATTTCCACAGCAATTACAAAGTGATCTTGAAGATGCTGTCGTACAATCTGACGATCCTGAAGTCGGGTGGTGACCCTTGGTCTTCCACTACGTTGTCGATCATATGTAGTGTTGGTGGTCTGGTACCGTTGCTGGAGCCTGTATATGGTTCTTACATGGACTTGAAATGCATTGGCTTCATTGTCCAGCCTGCAATCGTCCTCGGGCTTGGTGTCGCTAATTTCCTGTCAATCTTGGCATGTGGTAGCAATTCAATAACGAATGAATGTTATCCGATCTGGGTGTTTTTTTTATAGGGCGAGAAATGGGGGAACGCATGTGCATTTCAATTTGAACGGAACTCTTGCGCATCGGGTTACCATGGCCGTTGCCGTGATGCGTTCGGGAGATCGGTTTTATTGTCATCTGCTTTGGGTTTTTTATCATCAAATTTCATTTTTACGGACTAGGTAATGTTAAATTTTGAAAACTTTGACAAAAATTACCCAGTTATTTAAATGACAACTATTTATATAATGTTACTTGGGGTGACGTTTGTTTTACGGTTCCGTATATATGGTGCTTCTGGAGAAGAGCATGATAAAGAACACTCTGACAGCTTTTCGTGAAGCTGGCTTCACACTCAATGAGGATAAGTGTGAATTTGGAAAGTCACGGATCCAGTTTCTGGGACAAACTGTGAGTGCCAAGGGAATCAGTGAGAACAAAGTCTCAGTAATCAAAGACATGCCAGAACCTAAGAATATAGGCGATGTCAGACGCTTTCTTGGAATGGTCAATCAACTTGGAAAGTTTGTCGTCAATCTTGCTGATATGACAAAGCCACTCAGAGATCTTCTCAACAGGAAATCTGTCTGGACATGGGATAAGCCTCAACTGGAATCATTCTCTTGGATCAAGCAAGCCCTCAGTAGCAGTCCAGTGCTAGCACTCTTCAATCCGAACTTACCAACCAAGGTTACAGCTGATGCATCTTCGTTTGGTCTTGGTGCAGTCCTCACTCAGAACCCCACAAGTTGCTGGAGCCCAGTCATATATGCCTCAAGGTCCATCTCTGAAACTGAATCATGCTATGCGCAGATAGAAAAAGAAGCGTTGGCGCTGACTTCGGCGTGTGAAAGATTTCAGGACTATCTTGATGGTATAGACTTTCTTCTCGAAACAGATCACAAACCTCTTGTCCCCCTGCTAGGTCTGAAGGATCTTGATCAACTCCCTCCAAGGATCTAACGATTCAGGATGAACATGTGCCTGGTCGTGATATCTATACAGCTGATGCTCTATCTCGAGCTACAGTAGCATCTCAATCTAGTTCAGACAAAACTCTCGAAGCAGTCGGACAAGTCTAGGTTGAACACATTCTCCACTCGTTTCCAGCTTCAGATCGGAGACTTGAAGAAACCAGACTTCACCAGGAAGAGGATGACATCTGCAGGGAGATCACTCGATATTGCCTTGAAGGATGGCCTGAAAAACACATGATCAGAGGCATTGCCAAACACTATTGGCCCTATCATGCTGAATTTACCATTCAAGACGATCTATTGCTCTGTGGTGAAAGGCTTGTGATTCCTGAAACACTAAGGCCAACCATCCTTGAAAAGCTTCATGATGGACATCAAGGCATTATAAAGACTCGTGAACGTGCAAAGCAATGTGTTTGGTGGCCACATTTAAGCAATTTGTGTCTAAGTGTCATGTGTGCTGTAAGAAAATGGACAACCACCCTGAACCATTTATAACTTCTGAAACTCCCGAAAGACCTTGGCAAAACGTTGCCTCCGATCTCATTGAGTTTAAAAAGAACTAGTATGTTGATGGGCTATTACTCCCGTTTCATAGAAATTGTCCGACTTTCAAGTACATCTTCAAAATAAGTGATCAACTCGCTCAAAAGTATCTTTGCAAGACATGGTGTGCCAGAGACTCTAGTTTCTGACAACGGTCCTCAGTACAGTGCGTCAGAGTTTGACGACTTCAGTCAAGACTATGGTTTCTCTCATGTTACCAGCACTCCTGGACATGCATCTGGGAATGGAGAAGCTGAACGCGCTGTGCACACTATAAAGTCTCTGTTGCATTCAGCAGAAGATCCATATTCAGCTCTTCTCAGCCACCGATCAACCCCACTCAGTTGTGGTTACAGCCAAGCTGAACTGCTGATGTCAAGGAAACTGCGTACAAAACTGTCAATCCTGAAAACGAAACTTGAAGTTCACCCACCTGTAAAACCAAAGTTTGTGAACTTTGAGAAACATCAACAGCAAAAGCAGGAATATAACTTCAATCATCGCCATGCTGTGCGCTCACTTCCTGTTTTACAAAAGGGAAATAATGCATGGGTACCAGACATGAAAGAAACAGGTTCTGTGCTCAAACAGCTAAGTCCTCGGTCTTACCTCGTAAAGACTCACACTCCGGAACCTACTTGCGGAATAGATGTGACATAAACTTGTTACCAAATGTTCCTGAAAAGCAAATTCCTAATGTGCCTGAAAAAGAAGACTCACCTGAACTAAATCCGCAACCATGTCTGAAACAAACAAATGACTCCTCAGTTCATATAACACGATCTTGCATAGTCTCAAGAAAGCCAGATAGATACTAAGACTTTCTATCATTAAAAGTTTGATAAGTGTGTCAATATTCATTGTGTATTGTTGAGAGTTTTATTATTCTGTAACCCTAAGGTCATGCTAATTTTGTGTTCACAATGTTGTGTGAGTGAATCTTGATTTGTTTTGTTTATATGCATTATAATGTTTCATTGTTCAGGCGAAGTTGCAAGTTGACAGTAGTGTTCACTTGCTTTCTCCTGGAAGGGGAGATGTAGTGGTATGCACAAAGGGAGACGACTAGAGTTGTCATGATGTTGTCTTCACGAATAAACGTGTCTCAAAGACACTCCTTCGTCTGTCCTGATTTTGAAGGAATGTCTATCGTAACAGTTGACTCTTAGGATGTGTGGTTTCAAGCTGTCACAGTTCGAATGACCTTGTCATTACGTACGTTAAACTATGGTAATGGACGTGGGCAAAGTAATCGTGTAGCTGGTTGTAGATTTGTAAATGAATGAAATGTAGTGACGTCTCTGCCAATCAAATTATAACTGAGCCAATCATATAACTGGAAAGTGATATATTCTCACTGCGAAATGGCCGAAAAGTAAACTGAACGCTCTCACTGCCTTACTCCCACTTTCCAAACTTTTGGAACGGTGTGACACCATAAGGTTTAATATCTCATATTAAGTTCGGGGGTGCTGGTAGGCTACATGCTATACACCAACCATCTTAGCTTCAAGAAGACGTCAAACAGAAATCAGAAGAATATCTTTGTATTCATTGTTCTTTGTATTTTATTTACTTAACTGGGGCGGTAGGGTAGCCTAGTCGTTAAAACGTTCGCTCGTCACGCCGAAGATCAGGGTTCGATTCCCGACATGGGTACAACGTGTGAAGCCAATGTCTGGTGTCCCCCGCCGTCATAGTGCTGGAATATTGCTAAAAGCGGCGTAAAATCAAACTCACTATTTACTCAACTTGAAGTTACGTAAGTTATGTTTATTCTAACAAGCAATTATCACTAAACACAGAACGTTGTTCACTTCTGATGAATACGGAACACACAACTCACCTGTCAGCCCCACAGAGGACCATCCCACTTGCCTCACGCTTGGGTGAAGTTGTATAGTCAATTACAATGATGTTCAAACATTACTACATTGTTTTGCAGGCCTACTGACATACTCGCAATGGATACCGTTAATCAATACGTGCTTGTTTTCTCATTTCCGTTCAGTTTAAACTTTTATTGACAACAATATACACAGGTTTGGGTTAATGCAGCATAGTCTAGGAGTGTTGACCATAACACATTCAGAACCTTTCTACCTCTGGTTTTGTGCGAGTGTTTGTTGTGACCTTGGGAGGTCTGTCTTGCTGACTTGGTTGCAGCAAGTCGTCGTACCCCGGAGGGGCGTTGATCATAGTATCCATTATTGATCAGTTCGATTAAACTTGATTATTTACAGGCAGTCGTGATATTGCTGGCATATTGCCAGGTGTCGCCTCAAACAACAAACAAACACTCCCTGGTGATTAGGTTCACAAGTTGTACATGACTGAAGCACAAGAATACTTACCTCCTCTGTGCGCATCCGGTGGCACATAAAGTGTAATTAAGTGTTTTACGTTGTTATTGATGTCATACCTTAAATATCAGAAAGTCATTGTCAATGACACTAGAATTCGATGAAAGCAGGGAGTTACAATACATGGATCACGCCGTGGATCTATTCACGTCAATAGTAACAACAGCTACACAAACATGGGACTTCCATTTACAGATTGAACTCCTATAAAACAAGACAAAGTTGCACGAGCATACTTCTTGCAATGTGTGATTGTCTTGTTGAACATGGAATATGATCTGAAATTGGATGGTTTGTAAACACCCATATTTGTTTTAAATGTGTGTGTTCGATATGACATTCTTTAGCATATTTCTTTGAAGGAATTTTTTTGTACACATTGTGAAATAGCTATTGACTGCATGTACACGTGCTTGTAGACAACAACTCCGTCAGTTCGTAACTGGCATAAAGTCTAAAAAGCGTGTTTTCAAAAACACCAAGAAGGCATGACCTGTTTGTTGGTGGATATATCTGTAATTATGAACAATAGATCCTTTAGTTCGTAACTGGTAAAACGGCTGAACAAAAAGCCAAGCGGACATGCCACCAACATGAACACGTGCAGAGTTAAAACAAATTCAGTTCCTTTATACTGCTTCAGGTAAGGACATGTATAAAAAATAAAATACCTATATACGCAAATGATCATGAGTGAGTTAAAATTTTACGTCACATCGGCAACATTCCAGCCATATTCACGACATACACAAATGACAGAGAGTTAGCTGTGCTTAATACTGCACTGAAAATGAAATACGTGAACATTGGTACTGTGAGGCAATGTTGAAAAAGGCTCACGATCAGGGAAAAATGGGCAGTCGTATCAATAATCAGTGGGTCCTGGTAGGACTTCGGTGCATAGCTGATATTGGCGCCTTAACCAGATCACTTATTACCGTTGCCTCAGATGTGATAAGCACGGTTTATAAATAAAAGCTACAAACCCTTTCCCTTGCCACTAGAAATATCCACTGAAACCAGAGTCGATGGTGCGATTCCGACTGTATCACCAGCATGTGTTCATGGATCATCAAATAGTGATAATACAGGTGCTCGCGAAACTGTGAGCGTATCCTGCCGTACAGGTAGCACATCACAATCACATGCAAAGGCAAGTCAATTGTTCACCTGAAAAAACACACGGGACAATATAAGTTATAACAACCACTTCGCAGTAATTACAACTTTCCGAACTTTGAGCAGGAATCTCCGCCTCGATTTTATTGTGCACTGTATATTATGTGACATGAGATGAAAACGTCGAACCTTCTTTGGCTACGATTGCGTTTGTTCCTGCTATCAAGCCCCTGACCGTATTATCTCTAATATAACCGTGAACATAATAATAGAACATAATAGAATAACATAAGTCTTGAGGAGGTTGTAGAGATGCTGTGAAAGAATGTGCTGGCCGGTGGGGACATGGGTGGTGAGAGAGATTCGGACCCGCTGTGTAGAATGCGTCTGCCGGATGGCCCATGTCTGGTCATCTTCCCGAGACCTGACATGACTGGGCCACCCGTGTTCCCGGAAGAAGAAAACAATCACGGCCCATACACTCGTTCTTGTAAGTAAAGCTGTATACATAGTAAAAATAGCAAAAATGGAAAGAGTATTTGTCCCTCAGCGGACAGGGGCAACGAAAAGGGTTTGTGATGGAAATTGACGCGGAAACACGACAGCAATCAATGCAACAGAACGAGGACATATTTAATTTACACGCCAACGTCGAGCTATAATTCCATTTTCAAACTAAACACGAAATAACAGGAGTTCTACCATGAATTTGGGAAACACTCGATTCTGATTACTAGTCAATCAGGGGTATCAAACGACAATAACTACCTCTGATTGATTAACAGCCGATTTTGCGACCGCAATACCGCGGAAGATAATAGTATCAGGCAATAGTTCCTTTTTCATAGTCATTGTTGGTAGGCATTTTTAAATATATGTCTATGCGCCACTATACGCTATAAAATGCAGATTAGCGATGAATACAATATTCAATGTGAGTGTGACAATACATTTTGTGCACAAAACACGACGGAAGTCGACTGGGAGAGTGCATTTCAAGTTTTAGGGACATCGGAGAGCTTAAAAATTGCCCCCTTCATGCTCTCAAACGAAGCAGTTGTGCTACACGCTTTCTGTGTCGGTCATATGTGCGAGTAAAGCATATTAATGCAAAAACAGTCATTTTCAGCGGATAATGTACCCAGCACACAATTTTCTGGCTTCGTGTTCATGTCGTGTCAATTTCCACCACAGTCAGAGTCAGATAAATAACATAAGGTGTGTCTCAGTGGGTCTTTTGTTTATGAACTCTTCACTTCCTAAAGTCACTTTGACTAACAATATATTTTTTTATGTGTTCCATTTGACGAGATGTCAGTCACGTAACCGCAGAGTAAACTACACTAAATTATGTTCATACGTTTGTCATTAGACTGTATTCTTGAAATGACCTCATAATTGACGGACTACTTACACATTCCTGGGGGAACCCCTTGGAATTCCCTAGTACGAATACATACAGAAGCGTTGTTTCTGATCATGTAGACCCTTTAATCTTGAACTCAGCGTTGCGGCATACATTGAGTATCCTCAGAGAGTTTGACTACATGATCGTACACGCATATCGACTCATCCTAGTATTACCATGTGGTGTCAGTGTGACTATCATACTGAGATAGTTCTTAACATACCTTATTGTCGTAAACAGACAACAGATGTTCCATTAGAGCTAGCTGAGCATACATACGCTCATGTCACCTCTCTGGCTGAAGGGGGTGGGTGTATGGTGTGTGTGTGTGTTGGGGGAATATTGCTTAAAGCGTCGTAAAACCGAACTGACTCACTCTCTGGCTGAGGAACTATTTTATTCTGCGATACAGCTGCTTGTTGTATGGCTGTCAGTGTTAACGTGATGTCACACAGATCTACCCATCTGGACATTATATAAAATTGCGTATAGATGTAGCCCTTCATCATTAAAGGTGCAAAATAGTGATTTAAAACTTATAAGAATAGACTTTCACTTTCTGTGAGTTCATTGGAGTATGAACCACTTACTAATTTGTCAATAGTGTAACTTTGTAAACTTTGTATGCAAACTGTACCTGAGACATATCTCAGCAGTTGTGCCTCTAACAAACATGAAATCCAAATCATTACGAAATCAATATTGCACAACGTTGACTGACACAGTGGACAGATGTTTTCCGCACACAAAGCCGTCCAATGTAATCTTATCAATCGGTTGATTGTAGTATTTTGGTTTGGTTTGTTGTTTAACGCCGCACTCAGCAATATTCCAGCTATATGACGGCGGTCTGTAAATAATCGAGTCTGGAACAGACAATCCAGTGATTGATATCATGAGCATCGACCCACGCAATTGGGATCGATGACACGCATCAACCAAGTCAGCGAGCCTGACCACCCGATCCCGTTAGTCGCCTTTTACGACAAGCATAGTCACCTTATACGGCCTATTCTACCCCGGAATCTTCACGGGTCTTGAATGTAGTATCCTTTGTCAGTGGGCCGATGAGATAGCATGACGATTTAATGTTTGCTCGTCACGCCATCGATTCAAGTTCAATTTCCCACATAGGTACATTGTGTCATGTTGTGGTTACAGTAACTTGAAGTAACAAAGCAACAAATAGGCTATGCGACATAGGTGCTAATTTCAGTTTTATGTTCATGCATGCATATGCATAATAGATTAATGTAGATTTATTTTGTATGTCTTTTCCTTTTCTTCGCAGATATTTTATGATAGTGCGTAACATTTAACATCACGCCGACACAATTTGCATTAATTAACATTGGGGACTCGGGGCCTTTTTTTCTCCTGCATCCCCAATTTGACGTTTACCATAAAATAATAACACAGGCTCATATTAATGGTACCATACATGCAGTTTGTTTGTTTTGTTTGTTTGTTGTTTAACGCCGCACTCAGCAATATTCCAGCTATATGACGGCGGTCTGTAAATAGCATACAGATACAAATGTCAAATACATTATTTTATTTTCAAGTCAGATTTTTTGGTGTTAAGGTCAATTTATTTTTGAATCACATAGAGCTACTGGGTTAAATTAGTGTACCACTGTCAGTGAACTCATCGCCTGGTCCTCTTGTTTACTGCTGTGCGACTTCAGGCAACACACTTACTTATTTATACATATGGCATGATCAATACATAATAATCATCAACCTTGAACATACATTGTTAGATTTAACACAGCACTAATAAAGTAAACGTACTGCCAGAACTCCTCTGCTGAAGTATGTCCAAATGCACTTGAAAATGTATGAGATACGTTTGAGTCCAGCATGACCGTTGTGTTGAGATTTGGCATAGCAACATCTACCGAACTATTGTTGGCACTTCTCGACCCCCAGCAGACACACACAGTGGTGTGTTCCATGAGTTACCACAAGTTGTCCATGGGAGTGAGTGAGTAAGTTGGGTTTAACGCTGCTTTTTAACAGTGTTCCAGTCATATCACGGCGTGTCAGCTTAATGTGGGAGGAAAGCAGGTCTTAGACGTTTACCACTTCGGTGTAACCCACGAGCACTGGTATGGTGGTGAAAAACCTAGAAACATAATCGGGGCGAACCGGGATTCGAACCCACAATCGTAGGTTTCGGGCGCGCCCAAGGGACGCAACTCTGCACAGCAAATCGCGGCGCCTTAGACGACTGGGCCACCAGTGCCCACTTTGTCCATGGCAGGACGGCAGAGAAGGAGCTGTAAGGGCAGTAGAGGGCCCAGGCAAATACCATGCAGTATTACGGAACGGTAACACAGCTGACTATCAGTATACCGTAACCATACCTTGAAAACCAAACGCCAAAATGAATCTTTGGATTTATGTTTATGAACTCTAAAAGTTCAAAATGAATTGACGGCAACTAGGTTGAAAATATATTGACCAACATCTCTTGTTCCTTCTTTCTTGCTGTCTACATCAGACATTTGCAACCAGATTCCAATTCGGAGGACACAGAGTTTAATACATTCAAGTAGTGGTTGTCGTTCATTATCATTTGCATTCGTGTTTCTTTGTGACTTCATTAGAACACTGGGTTTTGTCAATAATATAGGAGTTAAGACTTACCTATGACGTTGTTACGACGTTATTACGACCCACGATTCACCTTATTACGACACCATGGGACTCATCATATCGAGCACATGTACATGTAGATACTTGTTTGAGTTAGTGAGAGAGTTGGTTTCGATGCTGAATTTAGCAATATTCAAGGAAAAATACAGAAGATCACACCAGAATTGGGCTTTACCTATTATATTCATTCGGGGAATCGAACTCGAACCTTCGGCGTCCAGCATGTCATGCTCATCCATCACCTATACTTGTAAAATGTTGAGATGAAAAGCAATTGTTGTTGTCAATGTGTCTCATATTTTATAGACAGATTAGTAGTGTGAGGTTTACATGTAAGTGGCCATAATACGATAGTAATGTCCCAATTGACACTTGTATACATCACAAAGTTTTCGATTGCGACGAACATTTCTTATTCTTTATACACAACATAACCTTTTGGTGACGCATTAGCAGAGTAATATTACACTGTCATGCAAGAAGACCGAACACAATTCCCACATTTCCCTATCAAAGCCTATTAAACAAAAAATACCAGAATATATCCCTCCACATATGCAATGGCTGCAGCAGTTATTTCGCTCAATGGACAAAGTTGACTTACAAATGTGATATACCTTCAACACATGCAATTAAAACAACTCTTGGTCCATATATAATTTATTTTATCATTTTTTATCATTATCTGGATATATCCAATTAGATTACCTATGGTTATGGAAATGGTTTGGTTTTACAGATCCGGCGTCTCTGGTGTGAAGTGATTCATCTTTCTGTTTCATGTGTGTACCAGCTGAACCCCAGCACTAGTTTGCCTTTTACATGTATGTAACGTGGCAATGAGAAGTCAGTGTAATCAGAAGATTTCAGCTAGACAGCCCTGGACGGAAGAAAGAAGTGACGTTGCATATCCATATCACAGGAGTCTGAAGAAAGTGAGATAATATATTCTGACAATTTCAAGAACAATACACCTCAGCTAGCTAGCTGAGTAAAAAAGGAAAAAGGAAAAAAAAACAAAAAAACCGGGTGAAACTCAATCAAGGCCCCAACACAGAGGTTGGACTACATGATGACTTATGAACAATTAAACAAGCTCAGAACCGAAAACACATAGATGAAGTTTACAATCTTTCAATATTCTAATATATGATTCTGAAAATTGGAAGAAAAGCTTGATAAAGGTAAAAGCAATCCCTAAGCAAACAATTTGATGATGGACATTTATACTCTTTGAACATGTTACTCTGTAAATCACTTGCTTGATAATGGTGCAAGAACCTACACCGAAACGTCGCTACTTATCGTTGTAAACAACTTTTTCATTAACATCGATCCACGCAATTGGGGTCGATGACATGCATCACCAAAGTCAGCGAGCCTGACCACGCGATCCCGTTAGTCGCCTTTAAGGACAAGCATAGTCGCCTTTACGGCAAGCATGGGTTGCTGATCATGAAGAGCTATTCTACCCCGGATCCTCACGGGTCTATGTGTTCATGGTACCAGATTGCGCTCAGATGTGTCTCGTTATTCAGTATGAATTGACAACCTTTTTTCAACAAATCCTTTGATCAGTAATCTAAGCAGATGTGTTAAACAGATAAACTATATATTGTTATTTCCGACGATGTTCTTAAGCTTGAGATAATTCTAAATAAATGTGATGATGATTGTGATTTGAAATCGAATCGAATATTAATTGAACCTAAAGAACGGAAGGAAATGTTGCTGAGACACATTTGTATATTTATTACCTCAAGGTAAGACAAGACACATTTATTCCACAACCAACAAAATATATGTATGAAGTGGTGTTGAAAGGGCATGTAATTAAGGATTGACTGTTTATTTTTTCGGTTCATTGAGGTGTGAATCGAAAAACCGATGTGCAAACTGTATGAATCCGCATAGCGGATTCTTACAAAAGTTTGCACATCCATTTTTCGATTCATACCTCAGTGAACCGAACAAAATACACAGTCAATGCTTATAATTGAATTCGACAACGTAAAACATGTTTTATCTACAATAGTGTAACCAAAAACAGCTGTATATATCAAAACAGACAAAAATTACGAGATAAATAAACATTCAAGGTGTAGGAATACATACTGTGGCGTGACATCCTTTAATGTATGCACAAAACTTGACACGTCAGTAGCCAATCAACGGAGAGTAGGATCAAAACAATGTTCACAGGACCTGTCAATTAAGGTATGAGGCGAGAAGAACTGCAACAGTCAGACTGTAACGAACCGCAAGAAATATGACTTGGAGAAGGCGGCAGTTACCACCAGATTCAAACATAAGTTCCCTGAAAACGGGAACACAGTTGGAAAAATGCTAGTTAGAAATGAAACCCGAAGACATGAAAGTTGTGGAAACGAGGCGAGCGGGAAAACAACAGGCGAGCGAGCCTGCACGTTTGCTGTTTCATTCCTTCTCGGCCTTGGGTTTCAAAGGGTAGTTTGGACAATGAATATGCATGAATGTCGCTAAACGTCCTGTGCATGACGATACACGTGAGCAGAAAGGAAATCCCCTCGACTGTAATACTGGGATTCCCCGACATTCCGAAGTAATAAAAGTAGTGCCCCTCGGTGAGCGTGTCTTCATGTTTTACATTCATTGGGAAGTGAATGCAATAACATGTGACCAGTTCAGCTAATCAGAATGCAGGAATTTCAATGAACACAACGGAAATGTTATTATGTGACGTTGCAATGTGTTGCTTCTATTATCGATTGAAAACATGCAGAATGCTTTCCTTCAAGTTGTTCGACACGTCTCCGTCCTCCGTAATACCATATCGCTGTCTGCATCTTCGCCATTCAGGGCTTGGTGTTATGGCTGTCTTCACACGCTAAAATGATTAACAACTTATTTCAAACTATTTCCACATTATCATTATTGCCACTATGTTGTATCGACAGGGACATGCCTATAATTTAATCTGTAGTTTTGCGAGCGGCCTTGCAGCGAGTAAGTGGTGGGAAAAGGTTATGCAATACTATATAAAATATGAAGGGCCGAAATGTTTTGAAAATAATAAACCAGGTTATTATAATTTAGATTTCGAGAATGAGCCAGCGGGTCTTCTGTCACAGTGTGTATCAGCTGCACCAATTTTACAAAATGTATTTTATGCATAATACAAACCTGAGCGAAGGAGCCTCTCTGCATCAGAACATGTATCACGATGGTAACAGGGATAGGAACTACTGACACTACAGCAATACACCAACCAATGGTGACTGCGATTGATGGGTACTCATAGCTCCCGTATGCTGGTGGCTTGTAGCTTGCGATGGTTAGAATCATAGCTGTCTGTGTAAAAGAAAGAGAGAACGAGTTTACTCTTTAAAATAATCCCAGTTTAAGATACAAAGTGGCACAGCCGCGCTGGGGCATAAAAATACACTGGGCTAATATATGCTAACCGAAATATATAATATATAAGTTGGTTCGACATTGGGTTAACTAAACATACTCCCGGAAATGATAAATGTAGAACAATGTTTATTCGAATTATAAACACTCAGAGGTACATGTATGTTTAGCTAACATAAATGTATCAGGGTTATCAAAAGTTTCCTAAACTATCTGGTAATTATTAGATGATGTTTCACATGCAAAATGAAATACATCATAACACACCGTACAAATGTTTTTAATTAACCATTGTGCGATGGCCAGACACGAACAATGCTGATGTGAAAAGTGCAGCTTACGTTGATGCATAAATATAAGCGACAAAGTCCTGTCCGTAATCATAACAGATCTTTGCTAAAAGTATAGAATATTGTACTAAACTGACTATATAATACCCGTGTGAATCCACAAAATAGTAACTGATGCTTGTTTTGTAAGAAGTATGTGTGGTCAGCAATAACCACCGTGTCTTTGCTGACCGTCCAAAATAACGCCCGTGATATTGTGCTGACGTTACTGAAATTCGGACCTAAGTTTTATGAGTTACAGTTATCAATCTCATTTCAATCAATGCGTTATTGTCCTACCAACCATTCTCCAATGACACAAAATTGGAAACAAGGCATTTACACATAAATAACTTGAGAAATTGTTATGTCTTTTCATATTCGTCATTGCATGACTTACGAGCAACATACACATTTCATACTCTTTGTGATACGCCTGAATCACTACAAGAGTATTAATTCATTGGATAACAGTATTACACCCTACCAGCAGCAAGGCAGGTACAATGATGAAGCACATCAGCTTATAGACAACCGGAAGCCGCTTTCCAATCATAGCTTCCACGTCAACAGAGAAACGTTTCACACCTGGTAAACATGAATGAAACAAGTACAGAACACATGTTGGACGAATCTAATAGAAGTCTAAATGTGCGTTCCGATACAACGGAATTGAAGCAAATACAATAGTGTATTGATCATTATCCATGTCATTCTAATCATCAGATTGTTACTTTAATAGAAAAATAACCCTCCATTATGTTGCATACATGAACCAAGAGAAGTGTGTATGTGACACTTCCTTAACGGAATACTTGACAAGTATATATACTCAAAGGCAAAAGTTACTTTAACTTACAAACCTTTATACGAATGTATTCATTTGAACCAATGAAAATGTTCCTTAAAGAAGAAACGTCGCTGTTATGGCCATTACTGTGACATCATCAACAACACAGCCACATCAGACACTGTTCCAGTCGTGGTCGATCACAAGTTACGATTCCTCGCCATGACATGGATTCGAACAACGCATCTTCAACACTGGCTCTAAACAGCAACACTCACCTTCCGGACACCTTACAGGACACGCGTCTCTAAAGACGTTGAGGTGAACCTTACGTGAATGATCTGTGGTGGAATTTCGGCTCAGGAAAGACACAGATGATAGTGATGAGTTTGTGATGAGTATTTGAAAGCTGCGAGATATCGTGATAACATTTTGTCAAACGGCCGTTTTACTGTTTTTCCAACAGAACAGCCTTACATCACAATAACGCCAAACCCCATGTTCTTTGAGTTGTACAACGCTATCTGACTCATAACAATATTAATGTGTTATCCTGACCTCAGGGACCATCTGATCTGTGACCAACTACAATGTCCTGGATGAAATGGAAGGATGTTAGCAAAATCTTCAAATTCTTCAACAATTTTGTAGGAGCTCCGGCTTATCCTTCTTCGATAATGGAAGACTATTCCTCAGGCCTTTCATCAACACTCAGAGGAGACATGACAGCACATGCACAGAATGGATACACTCGCTATTGCCTCGGAAACCCATCGTGTGACATAACTCATTTGAGATTACCAGAAAGGCTCTTCATATAGACTGCTGCCCGTTACCCTACCTTCAGACATTGTCATTTCCGTGAGATAAAATTCAACCCAACCAGTAAGCGCGTTTGATAGATTCTCCTACTCTGCATATCAAATTGCCTTTTCCTTTGAGTATACATAGACTATCAAAACAAATGCAAATCATAATAGAAATGACATATTCTGAAATGTGTCTTCTGATCATGACCTAATCAGGCATTCACAATTAGTTCGACAAGTCAGTGTTAATATACCCATAGTTAGAAACAAAGGAAAGATTTGTACACAAACCATACAACCATCCAACAACCAGACATTCCAATACGCCGACGACAAAGCAAATCACAGCACCCACATACCAGTCTAGTAACTGGAACATGTACATTCCGGCCTGAAATATGAAAGGGTAGTTGGTCGCAGATGGATGAACATTGCAAGGCATGTAGTTAGTTATCTTTATCAGATCATATTGACCAGACAATCTTGACGATTGGCTCTGTTTACGTGTTAACTTTGAATGAGTTGGACTGAAATGTTTTCAGATGTTGTTTACAAACACATTAGGTGGAAAAACATCCGAAATTATCAAACCAATGGAATAAGAGTATTCGTTTTCATAAAATGTCACATGAATCTTCCAACTATGCCAAATCATTAACTAATTGCATCAAATCCAATCCTGCATTTAGGCACAACATACACAACTATATCGTAATGTATTTGCTCACATTGTTGGTAAAGATAAGTCCACAAACGAAAACTGCACCCATAAGCAAAGCAGCTGTAACAGTTGGAAGATGTTTCTTGTGCAATCGTCTGGGCAGAATGTCCTTCACACATCCAGTTGCTGCCTCGATAGTTCCAAACTGTTCACATATAAGGTATTGGTTTACATTATATGAAGCCTTCATATACACCAACATCAACATGTCCCAGTCGTGTAAAGGCACAATAATTAGCTTTGCGTTTTTTTGCCCCTTATTCGTAACAAATCTGATGATTCGCTCAGATTAATATGATTCTCAGTGTGTCAGACTCGTTCACCGAAAAGGTCACTTTGGGCTTTCCGTGTCACAAGCAGTGTCATGACGGAAATACTCTTCAGAGTGGCCTTACATCCAACTAACTCTCACTCACAAGTTCTCACTTGTCTCTTACATTATAGTGGCTCCTTTGTGGTAACTTACTGACGGAGGATCAAAATTGCAAACACGCAATCAGTGAGTGATTGAGGTATAACTCAACGTCACTTCGACAGTATTTCAGCCATATAATGCCGAGAACGGTCACATCGATTCATATCTGAAAACAAAGGACAGTACGTCGGCAGCAAGATAAAAAGAGTAGATTAAAAACTAACTAAAAATGAAACATCACCATATACACCATTATTCAATTTCATACACTTAGAGGGGGCACGGGTGGCCCAGTCGTCTAAGGCGCCGCGATTCGCTGTGCAGAGTTGCGTCCCTTGGGCACGCCAGAAACCTATGATTGTGGGTTCGAATCCCGGTTCGCCCCGATTATGTTTCTAGGTTTGTCAGCACCATACCCGTGCTCGTGGGTTTCACCGAAGTGGTAAACGTCTAAGACCTGCATCCCTTCGGGCTTTCCTCCCACATTAAGCTGGTACGCCGCGATATAACTGGAATAATGTTAAAAGCGGCGTTAAACCCAACTCACTCACTCACTCATACACTTAGAATACGAGCAATAGACCACCAGGGACCAACACTAGTTCGCATGATTCAGCAACAGCCTAAACCAATGGTATACCATGGTGTCGAAGCCCATCATCAACACGACTAAGAAGAAGAGCACCGACCACAGCTGGGGGACAGGAAGAAGTGATACTGCCTCAGGGTAGACTACAAATCCAATGCCTGGACCTTTCGCCAAAAACAAAAAAGGACTAATGGTCATTATGAGAAACATATTTTAGACGAGACGCTGAAAATAGCAAAGCTGCAAAATATATATTATCTCATTGACAACATGAATTAAACTGATCCAAGTATTGTATTGTTCATGTGTTTCGTATCCTCCATGTCGACTCGTATGGCGTAAAAGTAATAAATGGTAGTATCTATCGCATACTGTTTTTATAACCTGTGACTCGTCATTTATGTTTGGTTCATTTGACCCAAAGTATTTGCCAAAGCAGTACGCAGGTATTTCGTCCCATTGTCAGTTTCTCCATTGCTGATGTAAACGTACAATGGTGTTTTTGATGATTTCAGGTAGATTATGATTCAGTGCTTCTTGAAATTGATTTCAAAGTGCCTCACGCCAAGCCACGCCACGCCACGCCACGCCACGCCACGCCATGACGAGCCGTCGGGAGTGAGTGAGTAAGTGTGTTTTTTACGCCGCTTTTAGCAATATTCCAGCAATATCACGGCGGGGGACACCAGAAATGGGCTTCACACATTGGAACCCGGGTCTTCGGCGTGACGAGCGAACGCTTTAACAATTTGGCTACCCGTCCGCCCACACACCGTCGGGGGACGATAATATCATCAATTAAGTCACCGTGTAATGAACTGATTAGAAGTATTTGCATTGATGTGTATTTGCACGATGACATCAACCAAGTCACCGACCTGATCCATTATGTCGCCTCTTCCAACCATCATAGGTTGCCGGAGGCTAATTCTAAAGTGAAAACCCGCGGTTTTGTTTATGAAGTGGAAAGAACATAGGTAATATATATGCAACTGAACATTTTTCTCTGACACCCATCTATACATAGTTACACAATTTATTAAAGACGTATATTTGATTTTTTCATATATTTTGGGTGTTTAGGTATGAAATAATCAAGCCAAACAATGTCGTTGTGCGAGTAGTTCAGTGTGTTTGGAGATGGACCACAAACACACAACTTTTCTGATTTCGAGTTCAAGGTAATTCTGTGTTTTCATTGCGTTTCAGTAAATCACTACATGCACAAAACGTTATGGCACATATCATCTGCATACGTGTATGTTTATGGTTTGAGAAACAGGCAGGTATTTAACTCACCTGATGTGATGACGTCAGCAACTGGTAGCTCAAGACTGTGAGCCAGGAAACCGACTGTCGCGAACACAATAAAACCGGCATACACGCTTGTCAACTCGCCTAATAAGGTCACTAGTAAAGCATCTCTGAAAGTGTGAAGAAATGTTATTTTCATATGTGTATTTGCTGGCATCCTATTTTTGCTGAATTATATGTATTTCTAATTGTTGTAGCAGTTGCAGCAGCAGCATCATATATCAACCTTCGTGTCGAACTTTGATCAAATTAGTCCATCCATTTGATTTTTATGCCTGTATAAGTGTATTTTCTATGTCATGTTGGTACATTCATCCCAATAATAAATTGTTTTCCTCCCGTAATTTGTACACAATATAGTGAGTGAGTTGGGTTTAACGCCGCTTTTAACAGTATTCCGGTTATATCACGGCGTGTCAGCTTTATGTTGGAGGAAAGCCCGAATTGATGCAGGTCTCAGACTTTTACCGCTTCGGTGAAACCAATGAGCACGGGTATGGTGCTGACAAACCTAGAAACATAATCGGAGCGAATCGGGATTCGAACCAACAATCATAGGTTTCTGGCGTGCCCAACGGACGCAACTCTGCACAGCGAATCGCGGCGCCTTAGACGACTGGGCCACCCGTGCCCCCGAACACAATATAGAAGAAACGGAATGGCAACACATCCACTGTGCTAAACATTGATACGTGGATCGTTTCAGTGCAGTGGTGTGGATTCATGCAACCCTCACCTGACAATATTGTTGTGGGGAGAGTTGTGGCTTGCTATGACAATCAGAGTTCCCCAAGCTGGTCCCGAAGAGAAGAAAACCTGAAGAATTGCTTCTAACCACACCTATGAATTAAAGCAAATCGTTGGAGCAATTAGGTGTGTTTTCGTACGTTATTTTCTGTAAGACCAATATTCATTGAATTTGCTGACCTGGGTAGTTTGAAGACGCATGAAATCTGGAGTTAGGTAAAACAAAATCCCATCCACAGCACCCGGCATCATGCACGATCTGACCAGCAGCACAGTCAACAAGACATATGGCATCATCGCAGTTACGTACACCACCTATGATAGAAACAGATCGAAATCATTATCGAATGATCTAACACAGGTCTGCTTTTAAATGTCAAGTAAACATGATACCACATAGCATGACCATAGAAATACACTTTAATTTTCGCTCGTTATTAATACGGTAACACAACAGCAAATGATGAAATGAGAATCTCTTAGAAACGCTCATAAAAAGAAACATGCAATGTAGAAAGATAACACCCATCATCAAACAACAATACCTTTCCAAGAGACTTGACACCTTTCATCACACACAGGAACATGCTCAGACAGGTAAGAAACCAGCAAATGACGAGATGCGGCTGCAGCGATCCCATGTCTTCTATGCCCGAGGAAATAACAAGGACTTTGTATCTTAAAAATATGACATGATGAATACATAATAAGTAACAACCTTGGACAGATAACATTATGTTAAACATAGAACTAATAAAGAACACTTACTGCCAAAACTCCTCCGTTGAAGTGTGACCAAATGCATCTGTAAATGTTTCAGATTGGTTTGAATCCATCCTTTCCGTGGTGTTGAGACTTAGCATAGCAATCTCTGCCGAACTATTAGTGGTACGTCTCGACTCTCCAGCAGCCACACAATGCGGTGTGTTCCATGAATTGCCACAAGTTGCCCAAGGCAGGTCGATGGAGAAGGAGCTGTACAGGTAGTAGAGGGCCCATGCAAATACCATGCTGTAGTACGGGATGGCCACACAGCTGACTATAAGTATACCATAGCCGATACCTTGCAAACGAAATGAATCACGTATCTTACCACCTCTTTGAATTTCCTTCTATGCACACAAAACATCAAATAAATCAGCATGGAGGTTGACCGAAATCTGTTGTTCCTTCTTTCCTGATGTTTGTATGGGGCATTCGCAGCCGGATGGACCCAAAGCTTAATACAAGTATTGGACGTAGTTCATATCCATTTGCATTCTTATTTCAAAGTTTAATAACATGTATGTTTCCGTGAAGGGCTTAATCGATTGGTATCAGTTTTCGATAGTTAAGCTTCATTTGGGAGAATTTATCAACTTATTCTGATATCAACATTATGCAGGATTATTCTCGACTGACAGCTGAGGAGAACTGTGTGACTTCATAACTACACTTGGATCTTGTCAATAATATAAGTCGGTGTAACCGTTATTATTTACCTTTCATTGGAGGACACATCGCCCACACCCCTATGGGTCCTTTGCGGGAAAACTGACCAAGAGCAACCTCCAGGAAGAACAGAGGTACAGCCACAACAATCGTGAAGATCATGTGAGGAATCAGAAACGCACCTGCAGTTGTAAAAGGGGTGAGTAGAGTGCTGTTTGTGTTGTGTTTGAATTTGCTTTGAGTTGCATTTCAGTTATAACAGGCGCGACAACTCGAGCTTGGTATTGTTATGTGGGTGTGCGGAAGCCCCAAGCGAAGGAGGAATTGAAACACTTTAGAAAGCCACAAACAGGTATCTGGAGCAGAATCCATTGAGCTTACCCCTGGATTCTACAGAACGATTATCGGGATCAGTACTCAATCAACCATAAAACCAATAGGAACATTCACATGTCTTGTGTGAGGGCACGTGTATAATTGTGTCATATAATCAAGTTTAAGAATTAGTCCTGAATGTTTATTATTCGTATTTAATATATTATTGTATCCTTCATTTGGAGAGAAATATTAATAAATTTCATGTCATATGTTTTACTGTAATATGAAACACCAATGGTTTTATAACATAACTATTCTCGTAGAGATGTGACTCATAATGGTATACCAAATACTTTCAATTTTGAATGTTACTTATTAATGTTGATGCATGTCATCGATCCCAATTGCGTGCATCGATGCTCATGTTACAAATCACTGGATTGTCTATTTACAGACCGCCGTCATATAGCTTGAATATTGCTGAGTGCGGCGTAAAACAACAAACTAAACCAAACCAAATACAAATATTGAAATAATGTCATTGGCGTAATCGTCTTAATTTAGCCATATGCCAAATGAAGTGGGTTGATGGCAATGTATCATACATAATAAAATAATATACTCTCAATGTGGTTTAAGATAACGACGACGAATATTATTTTTTGTTTGTATGTCCGATATTGGCTAAAACAAGACGTAGATTTCGTAACTCCTGTAAAACTGTCCTGTTCTGTTAGTGCATCGCACTTATAATTAATGTTTTTGTCGTACAAAAGAAATGCATTTATTTAACTTGAACGCACTTGAGTGAGTGAGTGAGTTAAAATTTAACGTCACATCGCCAATATTTCAGCCATATCGTGACGAGACCATTAATAATGATTAAATTTAGACGAATAAAAACCTGTCATCGACGGACAGTAAGAAAACTAGACTATCACAGTTTAGAAGTAAAACAATTAAAAGAATAACCTATCATTCAACAATACATTATTAAAACGGGCTATAGATCGCCACTTCTGCTACCTACATGGTATCCCAGCTGAACGCCCTGGAAAATATGCTCACTTTATTTTGTATTCAAGTCTATAACCAAGTAGCATAGCTGGGCAAAAAGTTGTCCTATTTCAATTATCTTAACAGACAATTATAGTTCAAGATACGGTGATATAATATTGTCCATATTGAGATCCATTTGAAGATGCTGAACATTTTATACACGAATATACATTATTTCAAATTCAGAACTAATGCTTACTTTAATCATGATTTTTCAATCGATATAAATGGAAAATCAAGCATTTTTTTATGTTAGTGCGCTTGTTATATTTATAAAAAAATACTAAGAAATGTGCGATTAAATAAGACAATGATGAATATATTTACACTGGATAAATATTTATATATTGGATCGAAATCTATGGCTTTTGACATGAAAATGATGGTAAATGATATTACAATAATATGATAAAATAATGCAATATAAAAGTATAAGAATTTTTTACATATCATGTTCTTTCATTATTAACTTCGAATTTCCCTCTCGCTACTACCATGGAGCTATAAACACTAAGAACTAATATTTTAAAAACACTGGTTCATTTCACCAGAGCCTGTCTATCTGTCCCGGATGGGCCTTGTCAGAACACGGTCTATTTGTAACTAATGAAAAATAAGACAATATAATTATTGGGAAGAACAGGAAAACTATTTATACAATATTGACACATGTGGACTATTCATGTTTTAATGGATGACAACATTAATTGTGTTCTTAAGTAGTTTATTAATTAATTGTACCGTAGGCAACAAAATAACGAGAATGAAATCAAACTTAAGCTAACTACTTCTCTACAATGTGAGTGAGTGAGTGAGTGAGTGAGTGAGAGTGAGTTGGGTTTAACGCCGTTTTTAACATTATTCCAGTGTGTCAGCTTAATGTGAGAGGAAAGCCCGAAATGATGCAGGTCTCAGACGTTTACCACTTCGGTGAAACCAACGAGCACGGGTATGGTGCTGACAAACCTAGAAACATAATCGGGGCGAACCGGAATTCGAACCCACAATCACAGGTTTCTGGCGTGCCCAAGGGAAGCAACTCTGCACAGTGAATTGTGGCGCCTTCGACGACCTGGCCACCCGTGCCCCTCTACAATGTGAGATTGTAGTTGTGTATGCATGTGCAAGAATGACGGACACACAAGCCGAGCAAAGCGCCCGTTCTTGCAAAATCAGTCAAACATAAAATATAATTATTTTTCGATGGACGATATTTTCGTCGTTCAAGCAAAGGGTACATAATAAATGTATTATACTTGCCGTGCTTCTGTCTGAAAGAACAACATTTCATTTTTCTATAAGAAGGCATGTATGTGTTTGCATTCTTAACACAATTTTACAGTGTGGTTTAAGTAGTGAATTATACTATTTTAATAAGTGATATTTACTAAACTTCAGCATCCGCGTGCACTCTACCAGGAAAGATAGCAAATTCGCTGTTTACTAACCTTCTGGCCGCTGTCAGAAGAATTCACGAGGTTTTTGCTCAGTGTTTGGTATTCATTGTTACCACATGTGATCTATATATCTATTGTGAAATGATTACCTGAAACGTCGCCATATAGTGAAGTGATCATCCTACTTCATAGGACAAACATGTAAACAGTAACTTGACAGCCAAATGCGATAAATTCGCGAGTCATTTTTTTCTGAACATACTGAGGTCAGTAAGTCCACAACAAGGCAATTCCTTCGATCACTTATCTCACAATGCCTTGAAGGTTATACATATTATAATTTCCTGATTTCCATGTGTTGATGTTAGTCTATATGCGGTAGAGTGGCCATTGTTGCCATCTGACCACAAATCCCTGCATTTATCAGGAAAATAATTAATTTAGTATTTTTGCCTTGTCTTTTAACATTTCATCTGACTTAACGGTGATTTGGGTATGGAATGGCTATCTTTCAATACTAATAACGCAAATGAAGAATATGGGCTCAGTAAACTTACAGAAGTGAACGAAATTGATTTATTGAACGATATTGACTTTGATGTCTTGTTTTCGGAAATGACAGGAATCTAGCACCAATGAAAACAATGTCGTACCCTGCTCAGATGTTGCCGCTGACACAGATAAAAGCGACTTGCTCCTGATCTATCCCTAAAACCCGATTCACTATCGCATCGGGAAAAAATCTAAGATTTTGAGAAACCATAAACATAAAAAGGTAAGGAAAGAAACTAAAATTTAAAAACAAAAAAAACAAACTTTCTTTTAAAACAAACTTGTTTTACCGATTACCGATATGGGTGTTTTCCTTAACTGCTCCATAAACTTCATTTTAACAGCAATAAGTATAAATTTCATCCTCATGCTCCCGTTCGACTCGAAATGCACCTCTTTATAAACTTATGTGACGTCATATATAAATCCGTGCTTGAAGGTTGACCTCGCCCGTTGCATCGAGGTCATGTTTATATTTTTGTTCATTTTCCTGTAACCTATTTCATATTGTATTTGATTTCTCCCAAATATTTGTTCAGCGAATGAAATTATGTTGCCATATTTCTAGATTATGTGTATATATTCAAAGATTTTTTTTCTTACACACCTGCGGGTGAGAAACCCATTTGAGATAACTGACGGAGATGACGGACTATTTTTCTGATTGTAAGTCATTGATAAGTTCCTCGTGCTTCAGTCGAATATTCACCTACGCCTTGTTGAACCACAGGACCGTGTAATAATAATAATAATAATAATAACAATTTGCGAGTTTGTTTTTATTATCAGTTACATTATCTGCTGTTATGTCAACGTTAGCATTTGTTAGAGTGTAATGCACTCCCTGGATGCCACAGCGACACATATGTCCCTCCTCTTAAACCCTCACTTCGAAGTCGAAAAAAATTCAAAATACATCACGCAAACTAATACACTTCGCAGTTTTGAATTCACTCTTCTGTTTATCATTTGCTGTCATTTTAGGCAATGCAAAATTACTGAAAGTGACTTCTGAAAATTAGGAAAATCGTAAATCTAGCCAAATCACAATTCACGGCGTTATTTACTGTGTGTTTAGAAATCTAAATATTGGATATTTACTCGAATAATTAAAGTAGAAAAATATCACGGGTATCACGGGTATCAAATCAAATCACTAATGATAATTCTGAAACGTGGCTGATATGCCTAGAATCGTTTAGAATGTTTTGGAAAATACGCATTCAGGAACGCCGAAGTGTACGTTCGGCCATATTGGATTGTGTTTACAAAATGACGGTTATGAGACGCCTATTCGATCAGGTATATTTCAAACTCAGATGCTATACATGCATCCCTGAATTCCTCATATATTTTAGAAACAAATGACAAATTTGTCACCAATGCAAATTATCTAGATGAAATCATGCGAAATAAATTAGGTGTGGAAACGAACACTGTGCTCGTAAAACTGTACTTGCTGAAATGTAAACAAAGCAAAATATTCAGATTTTACACTGTGTTGCATGTTTAGAGGTACTTTCGTCTAATTGTTGCATACATTGGCTCGATCACGCGTTTGAGAATTTTCATGGAAAGAGTATCGTTGCACTAGAAATGGAATTCCAAATATAAACATAACAATGATGTGGTAAATTCAATAGAAACCGTACAAGTGTGATGCCATGACTGACGCTAAATCACGCACAACGACGACGGTAGTTATCTGCATTTCTGACAAATTCACTTTGTTACATTGGAAAAATGGTAAACAAATAACAGTACGCAGATTGTCAGAATGTTTCCGATTCCTTACGTGACCCATTTATGTATGTACGATCCCTCAATCAACGATTATCCTCCTCTGGAAATCCCGCGTATACTGTTGTCAGTGTACACGCCATTTTGCAAAAGTCGGTCACCGGTAGTGATGTCATACGGAAGTAAACATTGTTGTACATATTTGGTTATTTCTTTGAGGTGTAAACTTTTAACTCGGCATCCGGCGTGTTCTTTGTTTTTATCTAGTTTGCATTTTCATCATCGCCTTGATAATCCACAGACATGGCGGAAACCTTTTTTGTGTAGGGTCATATTATTTATGAGTAGTAAGCAGTACATTGAACGACGTCACTTATGACAAAGGTGTTATGTATTAATGCGCCACTGCGATCATGAGAATATACAAAATGCATCGATCCGATGCTAAAAAGGTGCGATTTTAGGGTGTGTATGAAACAGATTACTGTACTCGTGCCTGTCAGATTCAATTGATCTTACAACTCGTTGTTACGAAGCGTATCTAACTCGCTTTCGCTCGTTAGATACGTTTTGAAACAACTCGATGTAAGATCAATGGTATCTGATAGACACTCGTGTAGTAATCTCTCTCTATATATATTATATAATAATTGAATAAGTGGAGTAAGAGTCTCGTCAGGCCATAACAGAATAACGGCCAGACCGATTATTTACAGACGCCGCCATATAGCTTGAATACTAAGTATTCATGAGTAAGGCGTTACATAACAAAGAAAACAAACAAACAATTATAATGCAAACATATAAGTCAGGGGATAAAATCAATATGTACGTGTACACTGCATTGCTATAAATTATTGCTATGTTACAGGTTTTTTAAATATGATTTGTATAATCGTCATATGCCACATGTCTCTGGCCCAAAATTCCAAGCACGTTTTATGTACGTATGTGTGCCCTACTTCTCTGCAGAGACCAGTATATGACTGAAACACACAGCCAACACACTATTATAAATTCTATACCATGATATGAAAGAATGTTTTATTCTGATCGGGTAAAACAGAGGTTTTTAAAAAGGCTAAAACGCTCGGTTCCAAATTAAAATAAGAAGTATCTCCTCGTCAGTGGGACTACATCAAATTTCAAAACACAGTTGGTCTATCTCCTAAATACACTGAGAAACACAATTGAAAACTTACTTATAAGCATGGGGACGTATGAGGCGACCAACGGGATCGGGTGGTCAGGCTCGCTGCTTTGGTTGATGCATGTCATCGTATCCCAATTGCGCGATGCTTATTCTACCATGAATTTGAAATTTACTCGATTCTGATTGGTCAATCAGAGGCTATTAAATCACAATTAACCCCCTCTGATTGAAACAGCTGGTTTGACGGCCGCATCACCGCGGAAGCTAATATTCCTAGAATAGTACTATTTTCAGTAATTATCTCGGTAGGCATATTTAAATAATTATATCTACAATAACAGGTTACAAAATGCACAGATGCGGTTACTACAATATTCAAAGGATGAGTGGCAATACATTTCGTGCAAAAAGCACGATTCAAATCAACAAAGGGAATGTATTTACGTTTTGAAGACAACAGAGAACTTGGCATTTTGGCCCTTTTCTATGTACGAATGTGACGTCATATCTTTTGGGTCAAAATGATCGATATGACGTCATAATGGTGACGCGCAATGTAGTGCGAAAGCCTTGCACAGCTGGCTTTGTTTTCTTTAGGGATAACCACCTCATGTTAGCTTACCAAGTTGCCGTGCTTGTATGCCTTCAATGCCTGTCATATGTTCGAGTGAAGTATAACGGTGTATACAAACTGCCTGAGTATATACATATTTTGTTCGTCGATTCCGTAATTCAGACCGATAACCCACTCAAAACACTTACTCAACCCATGCCGCTTCACTCAGTATATTTGCTAGCACCAAAGAGTTCGCGTTTTATTTAGTCATGGTAGAATGGAGATAAACATACTGTGTTTTCAATGTAGGGCTACGTTACCTGTAGATTTAACCGCGCTAAATTTAACATTTGAAACCTCACGCTGCGCGTTCGGTTCCAAATTCAATTTAGCGGGGTTAAATCTACAGGTAACCTAGCTCTACATGAAAAACACAGTATGTTTATCTCCTAATTGATGCCGCATTCATTCGGCTTGTATTTCTCTAGATATTTCAAACGTATGGGTGCCACTTTTACCTTATATGTGCCAAACCTGCGTCAAACGTGGGAAATTGTAACAATATCCTATACATTTCTGTATATTTAAGGGAAATGTGTCATTTCGAACGTCTAAAATAAAGTTTGAAATAATAAAATGTCCAAATTATTCCAAATGCTATACACACACTGATAAATTTCATTAATCTAGTGAAAGCCCATTTCTGGTGTTCCCCGTGATGATATTGCTGGAATATTACTAAAACCAGCGTAAAGCCATACTCACGCACTCATTAATCTGGTTTAGTGTCGTCACGCCCTGGCAAATATGACAAAACACTCCTGCATAATGGACGGGTATAAACATTGATGTAAATGTGTGCATTTCTTCTTCATTTCCAAACTAGCTAGGCATATTTGTAAATATTACCAAATGATTTGGATACATGGAAATGTATGAATTTCTATTACGTCTTAACCCATTTGGCAGATACCTTAAAATCACAAATGTCACGGTTGAGTTCTCCCTCTATCCATTCCTTGCTTCTCAGGTTCAACACCAATTTTTGCAGACAATTATATAAGATGTTTTTGTAAATCAATTTGCACAAATGTTACGATATTAAAAGGTTCCTAGCATGAAATGCAAACCACCTTCCATAACGCAATTCAGGTAAGTTCAAGAAAATTTACAAATTTTGTGTTCGCTTTGGTCTTAACCTTGGTATGATTGAAAACATCGGGATATTTTTATATAGTATTGTGTAGTTTTCTATCAGGAATAAATGTGCAAAATATTTCTTCAATTGGCCCTTGTTTAATGAGGCACCGACTGTTTGAAATCACCTACCCTCTTTACAGCGCCTTATGCTAAAATTAATCCAGCAGGCAGGGGTAAGCAGTGTGAAAATAAGGAATATGGAATAAGGAATAAATTTTAGATCTTAAATCAGAGTATAACGGACAGCCTGAGCTGGAGGCGCGCGTGGATATGTTGACAGTTTTAACGTTGTTAGTGTTAAAACAGAATGTTTGCGTGTATTAATAAGATTTCTGAATTCAGTTACAACAGTAACCGTACATGTATTTGTTACATTAAGTCATTTCATTCAAATTTGTTTGGTATGATTATGTCTTATAATTATTTAAGGATGGAAGGCACAGTTACCAAATGAAATATGCTGAAATATCAATTCATTATGACCATATTTCATAATCTATTTTTTAAAGTAACCCTCCTTACATTAAAGATAACTATTTAAAGAATATAGTACTTAAAGACATTGCAACAAACCGAATAATCAGGGGGGAGACTTTATTCTGAGGGAGGCGCGAAATATGTCCGCCCGGGGGAGATTTTATTTCAGAACAGATTCTCCGGGGGAGAATCTGTACCGGTATAAAATCTCCGGGGGGAGAGTTTATACCGGGACACCGGCCGTTTCATATCGCACAATAAATAAATTGTCCCCCAAAATCATTACAATAAAAAATAAATAGAAAAATATCTGGTCACAATAAAAAATCCTAGCCCCCCGGAATACCAAATGGTTAGTTCCTGGTCCCTCGTCCCAATATTACCTGCTTGCATCATTCCACACTGTCCCTAGCGTTTATATGCTTTAACGATTCTGAGCTTCCATTTTTTTGCAATAAAAGTAATTCTTTTCGCGAAATGGCAATGGCAATAGTTGAATAAGTGTCAAAGGACGTGTTCAAGACGGACCTCGAACAATTTTAACACAATTGAACATTTTGTGTGAATTAACCAAACAGCTTGAAACAAATAGTTATGGTTAGCAAGAATTATGCAAATTAAATACACTGATATCCGTGTCAATATCCGTACAACTAGGTATACGACAGAGAAACGTAAATATCACCGTGTATTCCAGCTAAATGGAACTAGCTATCATTTCAGTCTAATCATAAAACATTTGGTAGAATTCGCGCTTATGGCCCCCTTTCCCTACGACCACGAATATCCCGAATCACCCCGAATCGGAAACTTTCGAAATTCGTGATGATTCGGCCAATAATGCAAACTTTTGTGGAGAATCGGTAGGAGGTACGAAGCAGTTACGACAAACGAACGACGGAGTTACGAAAACTCGTGGCTGATCGGGTTGAAAAATATGAAGAATGCCAGGAATGGATTAAGAATCATGCACGAATTACAAGATTCATGTACGGATCATGCACGAATTGTAAGAATCACCTACGACTAAGTTACGAATATGCCGAATGCATGTACGAATGCAGGACGATCGCAACGAATAAGATACGACTAATACGACATATTTACGAATAGTTTGTGAAAATCGGTATTTTTCCTTTCACTTCGGCTTGTTATTGGGTCCCGAAAGGCTGGCCAACCCATCATGTCCACAATGGAGACTCAACGGAGAGCTCGTGTTGCTCTGGCCCTGGTCCTTGGGGAATCGTGTTGTTCTTACTTCATTCTTACATGATTCGTAGTTGACTCGGGACATTCGTGGCTGTTTCGGGCTGTTTTCGGGTTGAGGACAAGAGATTTTTGGAGCCACGAATCGCTAAGAATAGCCTAGATTGCAAAAGAATCTATTACGAAGCTGTTACGGACCTTAAGAATCCATTACGATTGGATTACGATACAGCCACGAAATTGTAATTCGGGGACCCTTCCACGAAAGCTTTTGACAAACAAAAACTTTCACTCCGATTCGACGAACTCCCGCCAACTGTACGAATGTTTGGGAATCTAATAATATTCATTTAAGAATTTGATTGAGATTCATCTACGAACATGAAAAATTTCCTATTCGGGGTGATTCGGGATATTCGTGGTCGTATTGAAATGGGGGCATTAGATATAATGTGCAAGACCGTACCTCCTCCGTTTCTTTGACAGACGTAGGGAAATCGCCACAAGTTACCCAGACCGACAGAATATCCAAGCAGGGCAACGACGCCCTGAAGTTTGTTGGACCATTGTGTTTTCTCCGTTTGTTCTTCATCACATCTTACATAGAGCTCCTCCTGAAGAGCAACGTTTTCGGTCTGCTCCTGACTCATCCTCAGCAGGGCGTGCAGATATCCTGATAATGAAAGTGAAAAAAACTCAAATATTGTATAAGGGAATGTTTCTTGTTATATACGTACGGGGACGTGGGGTGAACCTGGTGATATTTATTCAAGCGCATTGGGTCATGTGGCCACCAGAAAATGTGGAGGCAAAATCCCTATGCACGAAATGATACTTCAGAACTGTAAATGTGATATGCTGCAGTTACTGATCATTTCATGCCCGGACATTTCATGTGGAACCAGTGGTAGCAACCGACGGAATTAAATACATGTATATTAAATACGCGCATCAAATACTATGTTACCCGCCAACATGATTTGTATGTTAGTTTGTTCTTTAACGCCGCAATATTCCAGCTATATGACAGCCGTCTTAGATAACAGAATCTGGACCAGACTATTTAGAGGTTGACATCATGATCTACGCAACTTGGATAACATGACATGCATCGAACCAATCCAGCGAGTCCACACCACCCGATCCCGTTAGTCGCCTCTTACGACAGGAATGAATGGGTTGCTGAAGTCCCAACACTTATCCGTGATGCAAAGGCAGGAAATAAGATTCACCAAGTTACACATACCGTCAGTGATGAAACCAAGTGATGTCAAACTGACAATATGGTCTACCGAAACAGAAGCGACAGTCGTATCGGGTTAAGCTACGTCTACATTGAGTTAAAAGAAACGCAAGAGAATGAAGTAATAAAGTTAACAATTAAACTTACTAGTCAGTTACAGCTGGCTCCCCTCGACGTTCTGACAATTTGGAAAAGTGCTTGATGGTTCGTGTACCTAAATATATGCTTGGTTGCTTGAAATGAAGGATATATGTGAATTATCAGTAGTATCTGTAATTTCTATGAATTATGTATCATGTCTACTTTGGATGCTCTTGGAATATTCGCATGCATATGGCGGCAGCTGCAGTCATAATAACTGACGAGCCCAGCAGCAGTATTATATTAATATTTTTGACATATACGATGAATGCATATTGTAACTAAGACCATTTGTGAAGGGATGGTGTAATTTTTGCGGGGGAAACGTGCTGGTAGCAGAAGTGTATAAGTCCCCACGGTCCCTAGTATGGTGGCCTAACTCTGGTTGCTGGCGAGTTATAGCCCGTTTGTATATTGTGTTTTTGAAATGTTCGTTTATTTTTTTACATGCATTCAACCTTGTTTTAGATACAATCTGTGATCATCTAGATATTTAAGGTCAAAACATATTTGTTGTCAATCTTAACTTTATCTCGTCACGATATAATTAAAAAATTGCCGATGTGACGTCGAATCTTAACCCACTCACGCAGTCATTAATTAGAAATAATAATCAAACGTTTACGTAAAATAATATGTTGGGATAATAATGACAGTATTATCATAATTAAAATTATATTACTTATCCCCAACCGAAGTAGTCCTCTACACTAATAATGGAGAAGTCTATGATCATATCAACTTCTTATTCATATAAACATTATTATCAACATATCATTATCAATATTGCGCGAGCAATTCACTGGCAGGAAACAGTGAGCACATCAGGTACATCACAATAATTTCTTCTTGGGACACAATACACAATCACAAAAGGGGCATTTGTCACTATTGCCAGTAGAGAGAAGATTCACCTTTAGTCACAAAGGCAAGCATCGTTCAATTTAATGCATGTATATGTTACTCTTTCATGCTTTATATCCTGCGAGATGAGGATAAAGTTCCCTGCTTTTGATTTCATAGAAGTTAGATGGACGGTTGAAGTTAAGTTTTTGAAGATTACAAATGATAGCTTTCAAGCGTTCAAACTCTGGGACGGTCCTCTACGTCACCGGTCTGAGCATGTTTCTCGACTAAACGGCTTACGACAGTGTAATGATACCCCAAATTCCGACCAATGGCACAACAAGACATTCCTGCGTTATGCATGCCGATTATTTGCCATCTTGTGGCGTTTGATAATCGCCTTGGCGCCATGATCACACAATGTCATGGAATAACTGTTTAAAGCCGAGCTTAAGAAAGCAATTTTAACGTTTGGATATACTGCTTTTAGAGATACTTGAGGGTAGCATGCTGCACGGGGATACAGTGCATGGCAAGCATCACTGATAATATCATCTCGAGAAAACATAATATTTCCCGTAATTATATCTTTCATGAGTGTTACAAATATTAGGGCCAAGCACTAATGAAATATGCTTAACTTTTTCTCTGTGTATAAAACAAATACTTCCCATACTACCGTGGACTTCAATGTAATAGAATTGGAGATACGCCAACAATTGCAGCACACAGACATCTGTGACAGGCCTTTTCCTCTGATCGATAATTATTAAACATCCGTGCCTTTGTTAAAAATTGAATACAAATAACGTTCAGAATAAAGACAAATGAATTTTGAATGTTAATTCAATGTCCTCTTTACATATGATTTCATGTTTGGTTTAATTCTGAAAATATATTTTTAGACATATACCAAATGAAAATCTACCATGTATAAAAAAAAATCATTCAGTTACTCAGCTGCAACATACACACGTGTTATCATAGTTTGAGACCCGTGAAGATCCGGGATAGAATAGGTCTTCAGCAACCCATGCTTGCCGTAAAAGGCGACTATGCGTGTCGTAAAAGGCGACAACGGGATCGGGTGGTCAGGCTCGCTGAATTGGTTGATGCATGTCATCGATCCCAATTGCGTGGATCGATGCTCATGATGTCAATCACTGGATTGTCTGGTCCAGACTCGATTATTTACAGACCGCTGTCATATAGCTGGAATATTGCTGAGTGCGGCGTTAAACAACAAACAAAACAAACATCATAGTTTGAAAAAAAGATTTATCACCTCTCTCAGTTATATTACATGTATATAGCCTTATCGGCGATTATATGATATAGATATGGGTACGTATACAATGACAGGTTTTTTTTAAAGTATGATATTCACACAAGGACAGTACTTTGAGTACCGATTGCAAAACGTCCACAAAGTGCCCTGGAATGAAGGATTAGCGGATCTCACCGCCTCGCTACAAACGATTGTCAAGCGTCTTCATATTAAAACATGAGCAGTCGTGGTCATCTCTGTAGTATCATTGAATGCGGAACATATATCTAAGATAATCGTTCTTTAGGTGACGACATATACTGTTCATATAGATATGCCAGCGTGACCGTTGGTGACAGAGGTGGAGGCTGTACTGGTTATCTGTCTATAGGTGAGATAGTAACATGTCCTTCTTGTTTCGCGCAACCGCATGCACTGTCAGTTTAAGGTTGGAACGTCTGCATCAGCGCGGGCTAGTGAAGGGTGGATCAACTGAAAAAGATCGCCCATTAATTATGAGTATAGACTAGCTAATTACGTTATGATATTCATGCTAGCTACTTTTTCATAGTTTCCACAGAATATATAATTAAGGTTCAACTAATTGACATAAAATGAATAATTTTTGCTGTTTATATATCAAAGTTTGCTTAATTGTTATACGATGTTTAAAACCACAGAAAGGCTGCTCGGTCTCAACATGACAGATGAGACCCGTCCTCTTGCTCAGTTCACAGTTACAATATGTTTCATTGTGAGGACACTCTTGGCACGGATGGTTGGATTTGGTTTGGTTTGGTTTGTTGTTTAACGCGGCACTCAGCAATATACCAACTACATGACGGCGGTCTGTAAATAATCGAGTCTGGACTAGACAATCCAGTGATTGATATCATGAGCATCGATCCACGCAATTGGGATCGATGACACGCATCAACCAAGTCAGCGAGCCTGACCACCCGATCCCGTTAGTCGCCTTTTACGACAAGCATAGTCACCTTTCACGGCAAGCATGGGTTGCTGAAGACCTATTCTACCCCGGAATCTTCACGGGATGGTTGGAGAACTGCAGGGTCCTAGGGGACAGTTTAGTTGATGATAGTAACAAATAAGAGATATATTTTTACAAGCGATTATGATTATGATGTCATTCGAAAAAAACAATATTGCCGTTGCATCTTGCAGGAGAAAAGTTTTTGATTTCATATATTTTGTTTTAGTAATATTGAAAATTTCTATGTAAATAAATGCTATTAAATCAACTTAATCATTATTGACTGGCACATCAGCAAACACACAGCAAAATATATGTTGAGCCTGGCTGCAAAGCACTGCCTCTAACCATACATATTTCTCCCAACTTCGAAACAGAAGTGAGTTAGTGAGTTAACATTTAACGTCACATCGGCATTAATTCTGCCAAATAGCGACGAGAACAAGTTCATATGTTCAAGATTGAGTCATGAATGCGAAGTAATGTTCAAAAAACATATTTTGTTAAACATATTTTGGGCATAACAATAATATTAATGCAGTGGCTTAATTAGACCACCAGTAAGTAAAGCTAGGCCACCTTGCTAGGGATCATTTCGACTTACGGTGCCTCTGCTTCCGGCACGATACCCCAGCAGGATTTACGTCATCACTTAAGCTACTGGTGGTTGTGTTCAATACAAGCCAATATTAAAAATACTCAGCAATGAGATGGCTCAAAACACTGGTTGATGATAGTTACATCGATTATGATAGGAATTACGTGTCACACAGGGGGACAATTATTTGATGGCACTTTAACCTCCTGCACAGAGTCTTCATTAATCTAACTTGATAAGATCATCAATTTAAATACAAGTGATTTATTATTCACATATATATTTAAAATTATTCATAAAGACCAATTTCTTTCAAGTTACTAAAAATGTGTTGCCTGCTTACACGGGAAAAGAGATCTTTCAGACATACGCTTTGATAATGTGAATCACTTGCAACTGCAAAGGCCACACAGTCAAGCAACATATGCTTGACGGTGAACCATTCACCAAAGGGATACACTTAGGAGGTTCGTCCTCATCTGTTTTAAGCAGGTATTCGTCAGGCAGTCGTCAAAGGCGCCGCGATTCGCTGTGCAGAGTTGCGTCCCTTGGGCATGCCAGAAACCTTTGGTTGTGGGTTCGAATCCCGGTTCGCCCCGATTATGTTTCTTGGTTTGTAAGCACCATACCCGTGTTCGTGGGTTTCACCGAAGTGCTAAACGTCTGAGACCTGCATCAGTTCGGGCTTTCCTCCCACATTAAGCTGACACGCCGTGATACAACTGGAACACTATTAAAACCGGCGTTAAACCCAACTCACTCACTCACCCTAATGTAGTAGGGTGTATTGATGGCACATTCATTTGGATACAGCGGCCCACCGTTGACGAGGCAGACTTCTTCGTTAACACGAAAGGTTACCATTCCCTGAATGTACAGGTACATGTAAATATATGCACGAAAGGCATAATTGTAATAATTAAATATATGTAATAATGTATGTGATGGTTTACGGGTAGGTAAATGAGTAACGTTTGTAAGTCTTTTTGTATGTATTGTTAGTTTGAGTTTAAATTTCTGATTTGCTATCCCACAGATGTGCTGTAATGCCAATTTCTGCATCACGAGTTGCAACGCCAGCTGTCTGGCATCTGTACATGACAGTTTCCGGACCTCAGCACTGTGCAGGCAATTTGAAAATTGTAAGACACGTTTTTAGAACAATTTGGTAATAGTGTTCTGCTGGTGACGTATTACCTTTTAAAGTGATGATCCTCGGCAGACTTTGAGAAGTATATGATCATGATAGCCCTCCTGTGTAGCAAAGTTTGCTGTCGATCACCACTTTAAAAGGTACTACGTAAAATTGTGTACTTCTAGGTAGAAACAAGAACGGCACTGGCGTTCCGCAGATCATTTCTGAGTGTGGTGGCAGTCGCAAGGTGATGACGTCCTGCTGCAATCAAGAGAAACATGTGGAATGCTGTAGACCACCCGCATGTTGCTGGGTAGCTGATCTAAACGTCTGATATCTATTCCATGCCCTGTTGATCACACTTTGGGTGACAACAAAGACGTTTGCACGACGTTGTGTTAACCCAGTTTCAAGCGTGCCAATGCATCTGTCAATTCTTCAGTCCTCAAAGGACGTCTCAGAGAGCATAAGTGCATTCAGCTATTGTAATCCTTAGGAGCAAATATTGTTGTGCTCTCAGATAATGATGGGCAACGATTCTGTCACGATACATCCAAACACAGGTTTTCAAACAGCTCGTGCCCATGAATGTATGTCTTTGTCTGTTCATCATGAAAATGAGGTCCTATAGGGGTTACCCAATCATTACGTACTGCGCTATTTCTCATTTTCAAATGAAAATGTATATTTCATAAAAAAATATGTCAAATAGTTTTATTTCTTTGTACCACTGACCATGAATTTTAATAAGAAACACTTAACTAAGTGTTAAAAATACATGCATCAGCACCTTTGATCACGCCGTCCTCGCGTTCCAATTCAATAGCCTCATACACCTCGACCTCACACAAGACGAAAGCTTTCAGCTGTGAGAAGAGCAATACCCGCCCTGTTACAGGATGCCAACATATTATGGTCCGTGTCTCTGACGGTTTAAATGTTCCGTTGTAGTGGAAGCAGATTTTGGGAAATGTTCTTGATGTTGTCCCAGGATATAGAAGAAGAAGAAGAAAATTGTTTTATTAGAGTGTCACATGCTGCAGTACAAAATATATAGACATATAAACATTTCATTAAAAAAAACAGCACCCGGCCAGTTGGCCTACGAGACACTAATTACATAATGGTACATTTAAAATATAAAAAAGAAAAATTAGTTGCAACTTTGTTTTTAACTACACCCACACCCACACCCACACCCACACCCACACCCACACCCACACCAACACCCACACTCAAACCCAAACCCACACCCACACCCACACCCACACCCACACCCACACCCACACCCGCACCCGCACCCACACCCAAACCCACACCCGCACACATACACCCACACCCACATCCGCATTAAAATCCCGCTCAAAGAATACAAACAGGTAAGCATACAGGACGCTCACAGCAATCTCATACAAAATACTCACAGCAATCTCATGCAGAGCATTCACTGCAGTCTCATACGAAACACTCTCAGCAATCTCATACAAAACACTCACAGCAATCTCATACATAACACTCACAGCAGTCTCATACAGAACACTCACAGCAATCTCATACAGAACACTCACAGCAATCTCATACAGAACACTCACAGCAATCTCATAAAGAACACTCGCAGCAATCTCATACGAAACACTCACGGCAATCTCATACATCTATACACATATGCGTCCACATACACACAACTTAATTCGTCAATCGTGTAAACGAGCCTACATGTATAACCAGCATACATACTAACATACCAACCTACATACATACATGTACCTATATCCATCAAACATAAATCAATCCGTATTATACATACACAGGTCCATCCATACCTATGTCCGTTCAAACACACCTCAATCCAAATAAACTAACACACATACAACCATACATCAATACCTATATCCACCCATGCACATATCGATCCATATATACATACACACATACGACCATACCTATATCCATCCATTCACACATCAGTCCATATATACATACACACATACAACCATACCTATATCCATCCATACACACATCAATCCATATATACAAACACACATACAACCATACAAGAGTCGTACTGAATACAATATGAACATACATTAAATACAACAGATAATATAAATGAGTGGCACTGTATACTGACGTACATAAACACACCCACCTACACACCTACGTACATATATTAGACAATGCATAACATTATGGGTGGGATAAAAAAGTAATTAAAATAAAAGCTAACAGTTTATATAAAGTTTACGGCGCCTGTACATTCTGTAGACAAGGGTGGCTAGGGATTTACTTATACATGGAGTATTCATTAAATACCAGGTTTGTTGCAGTAGAGAACAGGTCGGGAAGGAGGGCTCCAAGGAGGTAATATAGTTCCATAAATCATATCTTAAATCAGAATAAAAGTTACATTCAGTTAGAAAGTGGATTTCATCTTCGATTGCTTTAGAGTCACACATTTTACATATCCTTTCTTCCAAGGGGACAGTCGGTCGTGAAAATCTCCCGGTCTCTATTTCAAGAGGTAAAGTTCTGTACGTATTTTGGCGAGTGTACTTCGATAAGATCGGTCCATTATAAGTTGAGCATATGGTTCAGTGTTAAGCGAGCCCTTATAATTAAAGAGTCTATATGTTCTAAGTTCGTTACCGTTTATAAGCCCTCGATCGTTCCACAGCTGACATAGCCAGTCATGGTAATCATTTGATATAAGCCAAGTCTTTATGTAGTCCATGTCAGGAGGTGTTAAATTAAATATATCCAAAATGCCACGACTTGATAAGTGTAAAAACCTCATTAGTCCATGGTTTACGATAATTACGTTACCATAGATGGACTTTACTACTCACTCGAAGGTTGTCACAGTTTTGTAGACGATACCTTAGTTGTAAAATTTCCAACTTTTGCTTGGTATAAGGCGAAGTCCAGCCCATATCCCCTCGAACTGACAAGTTTGGTGATTTACAGCCCACTCCGAGAAAGAATCTACATGCTCGGTTTTGTACAGCATTGATGCAACTGAACTGACGTGTGCCCCACACAGCAGCTCCGTATGAGAGAATCGGTTGCACAAGGTTTTCATATAACTTATTAAACACATCGTAAGCCATTCCTCCACTGGCTTTGAATTTACACACAATCACACCTAGGGCACGATGAGCTGACTTGGCTATTTCCTTAGCTGTGAAATTAAGATTTAGGTGTTCATTAAACCAAACACCAAGATATTTATATGCATGAGTTTAACACACTTCATTTTCACCGATAGTGAAAGTAACACCTGATATACTGGAACCTCTTGACCGGAAATGGAAAACTTGTGTTTTCTTCAAATTAACAGACATACATGTACGCCATTTAGTACATCAGGTATTTACACAATTTAACATCTTCTGTAAACAACTTTCGTCGGGTGCAATTAAGGCAATGTCGTCTGCATACAACAGAACACTTAGTTGATAATTACATATATTAATCCCACAATTCAGACAGTTGATTTCATCAACAAGATCGTTGATTTACACAGAAAAGAGTGTAGGGGAAAGCACACACCCTTGGCGTACACCAGAGTAGACTGGAAATAGGTTTGTGTACCTGTTATTGACACTGACTCTAGACCACGTTGAAACGTACATTGAAGTCACAGCTCTTAGAAAGTTACCTTTAATTCCGAGTTTGTTGAGCTTGTACAATAAGCAATCATGGTTAACTTTATCGAAGGCCTTTGAAATATCGATAAAACAAACAAATGTTGATTTTTTGGAGATTTTTCTATTTTCGATTGTTGAATGAAGACTGTAGATATGTTCCTGAGTGCTACGTTTACTTCGGAATCCGTTTTGTTCCTGTGCTAGAATATCGTTATGCTCTAACCATCTGCTGAGGCGAGTGTTTAGAATGTCCGAGTAGATTTTACAAGGTATGGAGATTAACGAAATTCCTCTATAACCAAGCGGATCACGGGGGTCACAGTCAGGTTTTCTAATTGGCTTAATGTCACTAGTTGACCAGATATCAGGGCAAGTTGAGTTATTAAAGCAGAAGGAGAAAACCCTGAAAAGCAATTCTATGCAAGTTTTATTCTTGAGAGTCTATTATATAAGCAGGCTAAATATAGATGGGCGTGCTGCAAAGGTAGAACAAATAACTAAGCTACCCGACTTATTGTGATACGAGTTCTTTGTTTTGTCTGTTTGTTGTTTAACGCCACATTCAGCAATATTCCAGCTTTATGACGGCGGTTGGTAAATAATAGAGTCTAGAAAACACAATCCAGTGGTTGACATCCTGAGCATAGATCAAGACAATTGGGATACGATGACATGCAACAGCCTAAGCACCCGTTCCCTTAAGTCGTCTCGTACGATATGCTAAGTCGCACTTTATGCCTTTTGCTAAAGACTTATTCTGACCCGCAGTTCACGGATTAGCGGAGTTAATGAATCGGGAAGTCAGGTTATGTGACTTGATTGATTATGTGCCATCGAACTATGGGGGCGCGGATCGTTTCTTATAACACCAATCATTGGTTTGTCTGGCCGGAACTCGATTATTGACAGGACAACACATGTAGCGTGAATATCGCTGAAACACATAGAAGAATATTCATTATCATGGAGGAAATAGAGATTAAATGGACTATTTCGTCATTCCTCCTTCGGTGTGGGAAGATGTTATTTTGACGCTTCCCACTGTAACTGTGGCTTGAAGATCCACCTGCCACCAGCCTACTTGTTTGAAGTTGTCAACGTAACTGCAATACAGATTTTGGGATTCATACACTATTTTCGGTATTTTCCTCGTTTTTACCGTTACCAATCACAAACTACTTAGTTTTTTAGTATTTGATACAAAAGATGTCACAGATGGCCCAGTCGTCCAAGGCGCCACAGTTCGCTGTGCCTTGGACAAGTCAGACACCTATGATTGTGGGTTCGAATCCCGGTTTGCCCCGTTTATGTTTCTAGGTTTGTCAGCACCAGACCCGTGCTCGTGGGTTTCATCACTGCATCACTTCGGGCTTTCCTCCCACATTAAGCTGACACGCCACGCTGATATAACTGGAATACTGTTAATAGCGGCGTTAAACCCAACTCACTCACTCACTTTCATGTCATGATTTGCGCTTGCATGTTCATGCACTATGAACGATTTTCATGTTTGCGTGTTTGTTGGAAGCATGGTATTCACTCATGTATGAAAAGCACACAATGATTGTTTAGCTATCGGGTGCTCATAAAAACACTTTTGTGTAACTGCAAAAATCAACGTCTGTACGCCGTGAGTATGCAGAAAACAGGAATGACGAGAAACGAGTTTGCCAGACATTTAAATGTTCATCGAAACACAATGTCATCTCTTTGGAGACGTTATCTACACAAGGACAACACGTGACTTGCCGCGTGCCTGTCGTCCACATGGATGTCACGTCAAAAAGACAACCATATTCGGTTGGTGCATCAACTGGATCGATACCAAACTCTCACATTAACAGAGGGACAATTCCTGAGTCGAGATCAATTAGTGGCAGAACCGTAAGCAACCCGCTGAGGGAGCACAACACCCGAACCTGACGTCAAGCGATTCGCCCATTTTCGCCACCACGTCACCTTTAAGACGACAAGATTGGGAACATATACCGTTCACAGATGGGTCTAGGAGTCATCTGGATAGCTCTGATAGTCGTGCAATGATTTACAGGCGTCACGGAGAACGGTTTTGCCACGCTTGCGTTACTCAACGTCGTCAGTTTGGGGTTGGAAGTGGAATGGTATGGGGTGGCATCATAGTAGGATAACGTCCGTCCACATGTTGCACGTTTTGTAACAAACTTTTGGAGGCAGCATAACATTACTGTACTGCCATGGTCGACTGTTTCGCCAGACCTCAACCCAATAGAACATGTCTGGAGTGAGATAAAACCACACCTACGACAGGACCAGACAGGTAACGTACAGTAACACCTCCCAGGCTTATTGCACCAATGACCTGAATTCTCAATGCTCAACCACTGCCTCGCCTCACCCGTATTGAGTTGTTACACTGCCCCTCTTTTGGGTGGGTCGCTCTGTTATCAGATATGGGATTTATCAATGCATTTATTATGATAAACATTGCTAAGACAAATGACCATCCTCTTTAAGGATGATGATAAAATGTACATGCTTTAAAAATATTTAACCTATTTAAATATGATGACTGCTCAATAGAATCAGACCTCGGCAATGTCGAACAAATCCATTTTAAGCACAGGTGAGTATTTCCCGCATATTCTCACAATCCTCCCGTCGATTACCTGTATCTTTTGTCCAAATACCGATGGTCCTCGCGTTTATCTGCGTTGCCCAGCTACATCAATGGGGACGAAATCACTAGACACTCCCCACTCAACAATAACGTCGTCCAATATACGACGTCATCAAGTTACGGTCGCATGTTCGCATCTCCAGAAGTGACGTCATAATAGAACAATATTTTAACGTGAAATAGACCACGCTCCGTTCTTCTTTGTTCTTTGCGATTTATCGCGTAACTATCTTATATTAGGGTACATTGCAGACTTTGTAAAACTTTACTTACGTACGTTTTTATGTTTGCATTCGTATCACTTGTTTACGGGCTCAATGTGATGCAAATATATCGATCAAATTAAAACAAAAAATGTTACCCTCGTGTTTAAATTTCAGTTCCCCTAAAAGGCTTCAAAATACAATAAACGTAACGTAAACGTAATAAACGTACATGCAACAGTGAATTTTGTTTATATCTTTTCTTCTCTTTTGGTGCAGATGAACGACTTCTATTTTTCATCACTAATTGACTTAATACTATCTTTAGTTAATTCGATCATCGAACTGTTGTTTAGGAATAGGACTAAATTATTCAAAATGAGAAACCAAATATGTTTCTAGTTGTTTAATATCTTGATGAAGACGTCATGTTAATTAAAAACAAATATGATTCTCCTCTGATCAGAACCCTCTTCGATTTTACTATTGTGTTGTCTCATCATAATAAAGAATAAAGATGGGGCTGCTTCATTGATCTCTAGAGCTAATTAGGGCGACAATGTCCTATTTCAAGAAATACTAATATATAATGCATGCAGAAGGTAATCAAATATAATATGAACCGTATTTATTACTGAATTGTTCAGTGTGTAGTCAGTGATGCAGGATTCGATATCAACAAAAGCATTTTCAATGAAAGGATTTGGCTATTGTTTATAGGTCTTGGTGTAGGGGTTATTCTCAGAAGTCATGGTTTCATGTGTTCTCGTGTAACAGGAATTCAAACACATATTAATGTGTGGATGTATGAATGTAAATACAAGACGTCAACGCCACAGAATAACCGCTCTCGACTATCCGCCGAAACAGATTCCATTGGGCGTAAAAGCAAACCAGCAGTCAAAGTTATCTGAATGGATCACTGAAAATCACCCGAGGCGAGAAGGTAGAAAAGCAATTATAGAAGACGGGGAGATCGCCGAGTGCTTACATCCCCAGGCATAGCCATGGAGGATTGCTTCGAAACTGTTGGGGAAAGAAGAAAAGAATAACGAAAATGTCAAAATATATGGAGAACATATGTCAAATTTCAAACAAAGACAATACTGAATTGTTTGATAGGTATTACTTAGAAGTTGAAGGATGACAACTTCTTTAATACTGTTAACGTTGTTACTGTTAATCCTCCACCTACTATATATATTCTGTACAATGTCCCTCATTCAGTCTTGCTTGACAACGGTATAAGGATCTACATGTATACCCAAATGTCGCTTTTACAGTATTAAAGAAGTTGTTATCCATAAAATTGTGTCTACCTTGAAAAACAATACTGGCTCGTTTGCCTCCCTATACAAACATAAAACCTGGTTCTTATGCACGTTCAACGATTGTTTCTCGTGACAACAATTATAAAGCTGTATATTCCCACGGCATGACTGCACACACTTTTTCCTTCTATGCGTAAAGTATATGTATATATTTGCCGCAATTGCCAGGAATCAAGTTTTCGTGTTCGAATCCCAGATTCGCTAAGTATTTAAGGAAAGTGATTTCAGGTATGACAGGTTACTGTTTTGGATGTTGATGTTTGTTACCAGAGAGGAGACAGGTAATTCGAATATTAATGTTTGTAAGTAACGATTTCAGCGGAGGTACAAAATAATAAGTGTTAGTTGTTTAATTTAATTACGAGAGTAGACATACGAAAATAGAAAACGTCAACAAACAGTCTCGTTAATCTGCCGAAACAGAATCCAATGGACGCAAAAGGGAAAAATAGTGAAAAATAAATGAATGGATCCCTGAAAATCAGTGAAAATCGCCAAAAAGAGTAAGCATGTCCTGCCCTACCGGTAGCACCCACCACTCACACGTTTTGCATAAAAGGGAAAGCGTGGCTTTCACGACGTTCGTGTTGGACTGAAACATTGAATATCCACAATGAGGTTTAGCCGTAGTACTGTAGTGAATGTTGGGGAATGTACCTTGGGCACGCATGGTCACCTTGCTATAGATAGAAATTAGACAGAAAGATTGTCACGTTATCGAGGTAAATCCATTGTTGCTTTTCGCCCAGGTGTAACGCTACCACCAGGTTGTGAGTCAGAATTGTAACAGGTGCGTGTGTACCTCCTGAGAAAGACGATCACTAAGTCACTGTACATTGTCTGACCTCGATATCACGCTAAAATCAATCAAAGCAGAAATTTCCTCCCTTCATAGCACGTTTGATATGTTTACAAGCGACTTTGAGAATAAAAAAGAAGACATTATGAAGGAAAATCGTGAACTTGGTCACTTCATAGTAAGAACAGATCTATAGCTTAGAAGGCCTTTCTCGTCGGAATAATTTGATATTTCATGGATTAGAGGAAAAGTCAGGATAATCTTGGGAAGCATGTGAACAGAATGTCAGGGATTTTAAGTGAGACGTTGAAATTGGAAACTGCTAATTCTATCCATATTGAAAGAGCTCACCGTTTGTCTTCCAAGACAGGTAGACGTCCAACAATTGTAAAACTGACTTTGTTTTTTAATATAATACTTAATGCAGCTTGGAAAACACTAAAATGAAGTCCAACATTCAGGGTATCAGAGGATTATACTGAATGGATCAGATGGATCAGATCCAAATTATTCCCATATATGACGAAATTCCGTGATGACAGCATGATAGAGTTTCTAAATTATGAATCTTCAGCAACCCATGTTTGTTGTAAAAGGCGACGATGCTTGTCGTAAGAGGCGACTAACGGGATCGGGTGGTCAGGCTCGCTGACTTGGTTGATGCATGTCATTGATCCCAATTGCGTGGATCGATGCTCATGATATTTATCACTGCATTGTCTGGTCAAGACTCGATTATTCACAGACTTCCGCCATATAGCTGGAATATTGCTGAGTGCGGTATTAAACAACAAACCGACCAAGCAACCAACTAAATTATGAATGAACTGTGTATGTGTATGATGATCAACAGGATGATAAACGTCAGGTGGGCCAACGACGAAACTGGACAACTACACCAACTACATCATCATCCAAGTCTAACCCGAAGCGGAAATATGACAGTGGCCGAGTAATGATGGAAACTTTCTGACACTGAATTTCTGACTTTGATGTGTTTTGCTTGAAACTATGTGTTTCAATGCAAACCAATCGCCGACAAATTTATTTCAGCATTATGACTTATTTCATAGTGACGCCAAATGAATTGGTAATCGCGGACGATGGTCTGGCGTGGTGACTATTGGTATGAATAAGATACTTTGAAAGAGTACATGAACAATTGCATTTTGTTTCAGATAAAGCATATAGCATTGCCATAGCATCTGTTAATAAGGTTTATCAATGTCAACACAGAAGGCTCGACTGTGTATAACCATTTAGAAGAAAATGGAATTGAACTTTTAGAAGATAAGCTTCTGCAGATTCTGGTTGATTTTGGGGAGGTTGTCAGTTTGTTTTGTACAGGGATATCAACGCAAGAACGTCTAATGATCCAGATTGTGTTATAGATGATGATGATGTTTCGTATTTACCAGTTGGACAAGATTACAAGTCAGTTTATGTTGACTATCCAAGACTTACAAGTGATAGTGTTGTAAAAACATATGGAAGATGTCTTTTATAGCTGCGCAAACTTTTCAATATACGTATCATAAATGGGCACACAAAAGGAGATACGCCAGAAAATTATACATTCATAACCCATCAAGGATGTAGTATTGTTGACTATTTCCCCATTTCAAAAGACATTTTTAGCAATTTCTCTGATTTATTGGTCTTACTTCGTACGGAATCTCACTTCGGGCTTTCCTCCCACATTAAGTTGACACGTCGTGATATAACTGGGATTATGTTAAAAGCGGCGTTAAACCCATATGCCACTAAAGTGTATCATTAAAGATATATTACAGCCGTTTCAATCAGCACCACCAACACATATTTTACTACTGATTCGCACAATCAGATGTACGCCTCCTGAATGTGAAACAACCAACTTCCGAGAATTAGTATGTTGTACTCTTACTGAACAGGAGTTTAAGGAATACAGATGATTAGTCGAAAGTGACATAAATGCAGCTACGTGTAGATTAACGGATATCTGTTCGTATTGTGGCAGTGAAATGTTTCTTCAAAACATGAAGAGGCGTACTTTTCGATAACAACCAATTTGGTTTTGTAAACAGTGCGAAATGCTAGAAAGAGAAAACTGCAGATTCATATCAGAGCATAATCCTCTGCTAGTGGATTGTAGGAGGCATAGATTGGGGTCCCAGTGTGGCGCCGCAATTTGCTTTGCAGGGTTGCATCCCTTGGGTAAGTGAGTGAGTTGTTATTGTAGTTATTGTAGTAGTTGCATCATCATGTATGATCAAATAAGTCCATCCATTTGATTTTCATGGTCGTATGAGTGTATTTCCTATGTCATGTTGGTACATTCATCCCAAAAATAATTTGTTTTCCTCCCGTATATTTGTACACAATATAGTGAGTGAGTGAGTTGGGTTTAACGCCGCTTTTAACATTATTCCATTTATATCACGGTGTGCCAGCTTAATGGGGGAGGAAAGCCCGAAGGGATGCAGGTCTCAGACGTTTACCACTTCGGCGAAACCCACGAGCACAGGTATGGTGCTGACAAATCTAGAAACATAATCGAACCCACAATCATAGGTTTCTGGCGTGCACAAGGGACGCAACTCTGCACAGCGAATCGCGGCGCCTTAGACGAGTGGACCACCCGTGCATTAACAAGACATTTATTAAATAAATGAGTGTGACATATGCAGTTATATGAAAATAATAAAAGTCTTATTCTCATCAAATGTCATATTCAGTGTAATTAAAATAAAAACCTAGTTAACTTAATTGAAAATAAAAACCAGTATTTCCATAGCCCTGGGGTGACGCGACTACTCTCATCCAGAGTTACCGCCCTTGGAAGTTGTCTCCCCTGGGTTGTCTGCTGAAGGAAAACTTTTCGACAAGTGATATTGACCGCGAAATGGCAGGTATCAAGCAACTTTGACTTGATTAAGACTGCCAACATACATGTAAAGTTTGAAGAAGCTGAAAACACCAAAAATAATCAGATGTGAGAATGTTGATTAAATTTTACTGTAGCAACAAAATGAAAACGCAAAGATGAAAACTAGGATGGTCATTATCATTTTTAGAGTACAGTAAACTACATGTACGGTTATAACGAAAACGTATATAACGAACTGACGGATATAACTAACTTACTTTTTTGGTCCCGACTATTTGCTGTAGTCACACGAACTACGGTTATAACGAACTAAAATAAGTTGTTCCTTTGAGTTCGTTATAACCGTACTTTACTGTATATTTAACAGGGGAGAAGGGTAAAATGAATCCAGAATAAATCGAACCTGATCAGTTAAGCAAATACCTGTCTGTATTCTTCTTGTCTGTGAATATGGTTTTGAGATTTCACTCGATGGAACATACATCGAATCTGACAAAAAGTATGACATAGTCTCTGTTTACAAAGCTCAACATTTAGGTATCCATGCATTCGGTGATTAAATATGCATTCATTTGACGTTGATATATATTTTTTCGTAAATGGCTAAATAGTAACAGAAAAACAAACCACAGTGTGAATTGTCAGTTGGTCTCATTTATTCACAGTATGAATACTTTACTATTACCAGTTCTGGCAATACTACGTTCTCTGACAGATCGCTCCGTCTTTGGTAAGAATATGTGTACGTTGTTCTATGTGTAGCAGGTGACACGATTCGCTGAGCATATTGGCACCGCTTGGAAAGTGCAATTGTCGAATCGTTGTGGGTTTGATTGCGGGATGCCCCCTGAATATGTTCATTGGTTTGTCGGGGCGGTCTGGTAGCCTAGTGGTTAAAGCGTTCGCTCGTCACGCCGAAGACCCGGGTTCGATTCCCGACATGGGTACAATGTGTGAAGCCCATTTCCGGTGTCACCCGCCGTGATATTGCTGGAATATTGCTAATAGCGTACTCACTCACTCACTCACTCACTCACTCAACCACTCACTCACTCAACCACTCAACCACTCACTCAACCACTCACTTACTCACTCACAAATTTCCATCTTGACACGCCGTCAGGTAAGTGAATTAATGTTACACCGGCGTTAAACATCACTGACTAACTTGTAGTTATTGCTGAATCGTGTTTTCGGGTAGCACTGTGTCCTAAATACAATAGTATGAAAGCCTTCTACTCCGACAACCCCGCATTACCACTGGAAGTGGGTGAAGGTGAGGTGAAATGGGCTTTAACGTCTCCGTTTATTGCATTAATATCTACAGACGTGGTTGCACGTCGAGCCGAGCCGAGCAACCCTTGTATCGCCTTGGGGTAACAACAAGTACCATCTTTTAACGTATTTCTGTAGGATTGGAGCACTGACTCGCCTTGCTCCAGACAAACGCGCTATCCACGAGCATGTCCACTACTTGGAACAAGGAACACTATACGGGAAACTTGGTCCGGACAATTTTACAGAGAACGGTAGCGTCAGGATTAAAGGGTTCGCGATGTCATAGCCTGGTATATTGCTGAGTACGACGTGACACAACATTTACAACTTCACCCAATCTGAACCCACGTTTGCTGAGCTAAATCATCAAAGCAATTTAGATGCACGAATCAATGTTCAAGTTTCAAGTGTTACATGTCAATCGGTCAGTTATTTAACAAGCACATGATATATGATTTATTGATGTTTGTTGTCGAACTCAGCAATATTCCAGCTAAATGACGGCGGTCTGTAAATAATCGAGTCTAGTCTAGACTATCCAGTGATCGATATCATGAGCATCGATCGACGCAATTGGGATCGATGATATGCATCAACCAAGTTAGCGAGGTTGACCACCCGATCCCGTTAGTCACCTCTTACGACAAGCATAGTCGCCTTTTACGGCAAGCATGGGTTGCCTACACTTGTGCTAGCGGGAAAAAGTAACCGTGCTACATATAAAGATGTAAATGTTATGTTGCTGACAATAACAACATAATATATGGTCATTTGTCTTATCAATGTTTATCATAATATATTCATTGATAAATCCCATACCTGACAACAGAGCGACCCACCCAAAAGAGGGGTAGTATACGTAACAACTCAGTATGGGTTTTCATCACCATTTGAGTGGCGAAAGGAGAGGCAGTGGTGGAGCCACCAGGTCATTGGTGCAATAAGCCTGGGATGTGTTACTGTTACGTGTCTGGTCCCGTCGTAGGCGTGGTTCTGGAGAAACAGTCGAACATTGCAGTACAGCAATGTTATGCTGCCTCCAAAAGTCTGTTACAAAAAGTGCAACATGTGGACGGACGGGATCCTATTGGGATACGACCCCATACCATTCCACTTCCAACCACAAACTGACGACGTTGGGTAATGCAAGCGTGACAAAACCGTTCTCCGTGACGCCTGTAGATCACTGCACGACTATCAGAGCTATCCAGATGAATCCTAGACCCATCTGCGAACGGTATGTTTTCCCAATCTTGACGTCTTAGAGGTGACGTGGTGGCGAAAATGGGCGAATCGCTTGACGTCAGGTTCGGGTGTTGTGCTCCATCAGCGGGCTGCGTATGGTTCTGCCCCTAATTGATCTCGACTCAGGAATTGTCCGTCCTGTTAATGTGACAGTTTGGTATCGATCCCGTTAATGAACCAACCGAATATGGTTGACTTTTTTACGTGACGTCACACGTGGACGACAGGCACGCGGCTAGTCACGTGTTGTCCTTGTGTAGATAACGTCTCCAAAGAGATGACATTGTGTTTCGATGGACATTAAAATGTCTGGCAAACTTGTTTCTCGTCATTCCTATTTGCAGCTAACTATAAACAATCATTTTGACAATGTGCTTTTCATACGTGAGTGAATATCATGCTTCCAACAAACACGTAAACATCAAAATCGTTCACAGTGCATGAACAAGCAAGCGCAAATCATGACATGAAAGTGAGAGAGAGTGAGTTTGGTTTAACGCCGCTATTAAGAGTATTGCAGTTATATCAGCGTGGCGTGTCAGCTTCAAGTGGGTGGAAAGCCCAAAGTGACGCAAGGAAAATTTCGGAATATTTTATTTTTTATCATTGAACTTTATATGAAGCTCAGCTATGTTTTCCCGTTAGTATATCATGAATTATTAATGATTGTAATTTACTTTACACATGTGTTACTTATTAGATATGCATTGCAGAATGTTTTGTTGTTGCGGTAATTCAGGCAAAGACATATAATCAAATCTTTGAAAGGCATTTAGATGAGGACAATCATTCACCTGATGAAGGAGTAACCATATACTCCGAAACGTTGTGTTCCTCAAAATAAGGAAGTTGACATCCATAAATTCTCTTCCTTAAAGGGATATAATGTTAATCATTCATGAAAAACAAGAGTACCTCAACCTTAATGTTCCCTATCTTTGAATAGTTTCATAAATTATTTATGAGGCCCTGATCATGATTATCGTGTTTCAATGTCATTGTAATGCACCCTCCTCGTTTTTACCGTTACCAATCACAAACTACTTAGTATTTTAGTATTTGATACAAAAGAGGTCACAGATGTCCCAGTCGTCCAAGGCGCCACAATTCGCTGTGAATCCCGGATTGGCCCGATTATGTTTCTCGGTTAGTCAGTACTATACCCGTGCTTGTGGGTTCCAGAAAACTGGTAAACGTCTGAGACCTGCATCACTTCGGGCTTTCCTCCCACATTAAGCGGGCCGGTCGGGTAGCCTTGTGGTACAAGTGAGCCAGCATTTAGACCAAACTCATTCACTCAATGGTGTAATGGTGATTTCTCCTCGTTGTTTACCATTACCAATAACAAACTACTTACTCTTTGTTTTTGATACAAAGAAACGAAACAAATATGTATACAGGTGTCCATTTTCAAGTCCAATATGTTGATAATGTGGTACATTGTATTTCTGCAACTTTAAATTATATAGAAAAAGAGTTAAACTGTAACCTATTGAAGTGAATCTTAAACGTGTACGCCAGAAAATAATCGCCAAGGCTCGCTAACTACAGTGTTTATTCCTAATACAGGATATATACGAACCATCCGAAAACACACTGACGTGATAACCTCAATATCTCCCAAGGTGCATGCGTTATTGTTTGTAGTGGCATGACAGATACCAGATAGTTTTCTTTAAGCTTCTTTAAGATTTGCAATACGCTGTACTGGTAAATGTGTACGAATTCTAATCTTGTTTCTGTTTCTTCTAGGTTTTGTCAACCTTGCCCTGCGGAAACCCGCCACCCAGAGTTCGCAAATTCACAAGCGTGGGCCCCAGAATGCAGTCAATGGTTTCAACAACACAGAAAATGATGAATCTAAACATCTGTTTTGCAGTTATGTTCAGGGGGACAAATCTACGTTAGTGTGGTGGCAGGTAGATCTTCAAGCAACAGTTACAGTGGAAAGTCTCAAAATAACATCTTTTTACACCGAAAGTAGGTAAATTAAATAATGATATTCAGGAACGTTATCACTGCATGACCATCCTCCTGTGTGAAACACCGCCTCCGTGGCCTAGTGGATAGATCGTCTTCCCGGACAACGGAAGGTTGGTCGTTCGATCCCCGGTCGCGTCATATCAAAAGACGTTAAAAGATAATTGTTGTTTATCTGCCTTGCATAGAGGGGATAAACGAGAACTGGTCGATTCGGAATCAGTACACTTAGTCTGAATAGAGTATCCATGTTAAACTACGGCATGGTATCTCAGTGGGCTAGCACTATAAAACTAGCATTAGTCCGGACTATAACTAGCAAAAACACACATATAGCACAAAGACCCGTGATGATCCGGGTTAGAATTCAGCAACCCATTCTTGTTGTTAGAGGCGACTAACGGGAACGGGTGGTAAGGCTCGCTGACTTGGTTGATACATGTCCTCAATTTCCAATTGCGTAGATCGATGTTCATGATGTCCATCACTGGATAGACTGGTCCAGACTTTTTTATATACAAACCGCTGTCATATAGCTGGGATATTGCTGGGTGCAACGTCAGTCAGTCAGTCACTCAGTGAAACTGCACAGTAGCCACTACAAAAGTGGCGTTGCACATTGGTTTGGTGTAATATTATTTATGAACATCCATAAGACTTTCTTGACTCTTCATATAGCACCGTCTAATGTCTAATGCCTCATTCGAAGAAAACAGGTACTAACAGTCATGATTGTGACAAATGGCACAAATCAGAATGTAGGATTGTTAGGGTTGTTCTAGGATAACGAACGAATCTAAAACCTATTAACATATTATATATTATGCCAGCTCAATTCTTTAAGTAAATACAAAATAGGCAAATAGGTCCAAAGCACATTCTGTATTTCCTCAGATACTTTGAGTATGTTTCATAGATTGTACTCATGTTGAGAATGGACTCTGAATTAATTAGCGGGCGCTTTAACCACTAAGCCGTCCTTACACTCCTGCATGAACTATCATTCATGTAAGGCAACGACATCAGCAGGAAAAGGTTAAAGGACATCAAATACTCCGATGTGTACTTTCATCACCTTTCAGCGTGTCTGCCAACTAATTTCCGATTGTATCTGTACCCTGGGAAACCCTCTCAGTCGGAGCCAAGATTCTGCTTCCACTACTTTGGCATCTTTCCAAGATCTGGATCACAGACCCTGAACTGCATGACACCAGTCGCGGGGCGCTTCCTGCGCCTCACCCAGGTCAACTGTTTCGTGCTGTGTGAGATCGAGGTATATGATACTAAGATATCAGAGAATACGAAGAATCTAAGAGGTAAGGTTTACGCTACAGAAGGAAATGAACATTTCCCATTCTAGGTTGGGCCTTGGATCCAAGAGCATATTTAAATTGATCACAGCCTCACGACACACACTTGATTTCTCAAAAAGAAACGGAGCGAGTCAAGTTACTAGAACACATTTTTCCTCTTACACACAATTTGTTTTTTTAAAAGGTGTTTCTCACCAAAATACCACTGCCGTCACCATAATACCACTGACTATCATTTACAGCTCTTCACCATACCACACATGCCTATCGCGCATTGTTCTTCATCGCACTGCCTCTGCCTATCGTGTACTGCTCTTCAGTAAACAACCCCTGAGTATCATGCACTGCTCTTCAGTAAACTACCCCGGACTATCGCGTACTACCCATCAGTAAACCACCCCTACCTATCGCGGACTGCTCATCAGTAAACTACCCCTGCCTATCGCGTACTACCCTTCAGTAAACCACCCCTACCTATCGTGTACTGCTCTTCAATAAACTACCCCTGACTATCGCGTGCTGCTCATCAGTAAACTACCACTGTCTATCGCGTGCTGCTCATCAGTAAACTATCCCTGCCTATCGCGTGCTGCTCTTCAGTAAACTATCCCTGCCTGTCGCATACTGCTTTTCAGTAAACTACACCTGACTATCGCGTACTGCTCTTCAGTGAACTACCCCTGCCTATCGCTCACTGTTCTTAAGTAAACCACCCCTGCCTATCGCATGCTGCTCTTCAGTAAACTAACCCTACCTATCGTGTACTGCTCTTCAGTAAAATACCCCTGCCTATCGCGTGCTGCTCTTCAGTAAACTACCCCTGCCTATCGCGTACTGATCTTTACTATGCTACACAGACCTTTCGTGTATTGATTTTCACCGTACTTCCCGTACCCATCGTGTACTGCTCTTCACCTACTGCCCCTACCTATCGCGTACAACTGTTCAAAATACTACCCTTTAGTTACCTATCGTGTTCTGCTGTTTACCATACTATAGCTACCCCTGCCTATCGTGTACTGCTCTTCACTATATACTACCCTGACCTTTGGGGATTCAAGTCTACATTTGCGCCAATGCCCCGACGGAATCTGTTGCTGCTTAATAGACGAAAATATGCACAGGATATGAAATGCAGTTCCTGTTTCTTGTAGGTTCCGTCAACCTAGCCCTGCGAAAACCGGCCACACAAAGCACACAAATTCCTAAACGTGGACCCTTGAATGCAGTAAATGGGTTCAACAACACCGAAAATTATGAGTCCCAAAACCTTTATTGCAGTTATGTTGACAGCTACAAACATGTAGGCTGGTGGCAGGTGGATCTTCAAGCCACAGTTACAGTGGGAAGCGTCAAAATAACATCTTTCCACACCGAAGGAGGTATGACGAATTAGTCCAGTTAATCTCTATTTCCTTCATGATAATGAATAATCTTCTATGTATTTTCGGCGATATTCAAGCTATATGTATTGGCCTGTATATAATCGAGTCCCGGCCAGACAAACCAATGGTGGTGTTATAAGAAACGATCCGCGCCCCCATAGTTCGATGGCACATAATCAATCAAGTCACATAACCTGACTTCCCGATTCATTAACTTCGCTAATCCGTAAACATGCGGATCAGAATAAGTTTTCAGCAAAAGGTATAAAGTGCGACTTAGCATATCGTACGAGGCGACTTAAGGGAACGGGTGCTTAGGCTGTTGCATGTCATCGTATCCCAATTGTCTGGATCTATGCTCAGGATGTCAATCACTGGATTGTGTTTTCTAGACTCTATTATTTACAAACCGCCGTCATAAAGCTGGAGTATAGCTGAATATGGCGTTAAACAACAAACAAACGAAACAAAGAACTCGTATCATAAGAAGTAGGGTAGCACAGTTATTTGTTTTACCTTTGCAGCACGCCCATCTAATTTTAGCTTGCTCATATATCCTGGGACGCCATCAAGGACAGTTCCCAAAATCTGCTTCCACTACAACGGAACATTTAAACCGTCAGAGACGCGGACCATAATCTGTTGGCTTCCTGTAACAGGGCGGGTTTTGCGCTTCTCTCAGCTGAAAGCTTTCGTCTTGTGTGAGGTCGAGGTGTATGAGGCTATTGAATTGGAACGCGAGGACGGCGTGATCAAAGGTTCTGATGCATGTATTTTTAACACTTGGTTAAGGGTTTCTTATTCAAATTCATGGTCAGTGGTACAAAGATATAAAACTACTTGAAATATTTTTTTATGAAATATACATAAATATTTAAAAATGAGAAACTTGGGCAAAAGAAACACTACCACGTCTATACGTTCCACGTGTATGACAACACTTCACCACGGGCATTCTGGTCCGGATAATAATTATATTTATCGTTTTTGTTTATGCACGAAAACATATATTAATAAGGTGCGCTGTTCTAGTACGAAGCTGACAGCACATGATTCTTATGTACATTTGTACATTTCAGATGGAACATTCCGACGTTCCCAAAGGGAGAAAATGAAATTGACTTCGCCTTCAACTCACGTTACTAAATCTGTCCTGGAGTGTGCTTCCTATTGTGATTATTCAAGAGATTGTCCCTACTTCAACTACAGGTCAACGTCGATGGGGGGCGGGATCTGTCAGGTCCCGGGGGTGGAAAACCAGGGGGGTGATGCCGTTGGGAGTGCTGACTGGAGTGTCTATCGAAGATTGTAGGGATACCCTGCACCCAGAAATCGGAACGAAGATAAAAGATCAAATAAAAGTGCATGCATTTTTCAAAGTTTTGATCACATTTATAGTACTGTCGATCACCTATGAAGTGTTTTCAATATCCTAGGTAGTGTTTTCAATCTCCTAATTAGCGTTTACAATCAACTACGTAGTGTTTTCAATCTCCTATTTAGCGTTTACAATCAACTACGTAGTGTTTTCAATACCCGAGGTAGTGTTTTCAATCTCCTATGTCATACTTTCGATTTCCTATGTAGTGTTTTTGATTTCCTATATGGAGCTTTCAGTCTCTTCTGTAGTGTTTTCAATCTCTTATGTGTTCATTTCAATCTTCTATATAGTGTTTACAATCAACTATGTAGTGTTTCAATGTCCTAGGTAGTGTTTTCAATCCCCTATGTTCAGCTTTCAATCTTCTATATGATGCCTTCGAACTCCTAGAACGTGCTTTTGATCTCCCACATAGTACTTTCTGTTTTTATCCTGTACTTTCTATCCCATCTGAAGTTTTGTCCGTCCTGTAGTCTTTTCAATCTCCTATGTAGTGTTTTCAATCTCCTATGTCGTGCTTTCGATTTCCTAGGTAGTGTTTTCAATCTCACATAATATATTTCTCTGGTTCGAGTACAGACTTATATGTAGAATAAGGGTTTAGAAATGATGAAGAAATAATTCAGCATGCCAATTCTGAATCTCTATGTCTATACATCTTTGCTTAAAACATTGTATAAAATTTGATATGCTGCCACACTCCTGTGCGATCCAAACATACGTAAATCCGGTTTCTAATAGCAGCAAACGAACGTGCGTTACCCTGTTGTGGCAGCCGTTTTCATCCTGTGATTTCAACATGTCATAACATGCTTTTGGGTATCGATAACTATCCATATACAACAGCCTGCACCAACACCTTATACAACGACTAAAATAATTAACACATAAGTACGTTCTACCTATGTATGGACATTATTATGAAAACGTTGACGGATACAGTTGTGAAATAAAGGGGTTATTTTTCTTTCGAGAATGTCAATGTAGAGATTAAAGCATTACCACCACACACATCGTCTATAAAATATATGACATTGTCACTGCAAACACGAAAACGTCGTTTTTTTCCGTATATGGTCATTGGACGGAAAAACGACTAAAAATTCATTAAAATTGATTAATTGGTCAGCGTCTAGAAAGTGTCCAGAAAAGGGTCGAGTTTTTCAAGCGTAAAATGGACGGAAAAACGATGGTTTTTGCTCCGCCTTGTACAACTGTTAACGGCCAATCAGATGGCGCTGGTCCCCCGACGCACGTGATATCCAAGGCTTCCTTTCGGAAGCTTTAGGTTTCGTATTTCTGGCATGCCTTGCTCTAGTATCTGTCGCGCGCAGTGCAGCAAGATTTGCTGATAGGCTAGTTTTAGGATATGTTACATGTTAATGGAATTCAGACACGCGCCAAGAAGTCAAACCAAACAATGTTACTAAGTTTATTGTGGTAACGGCTATGTACAGTTACCCCTATCGGATAATGGGTTGTGTTTCATTTGGTTATAACAATAACTAATTTTTAAATGTGAAGTTTACAAGATATACGACTTGGACGCGAGGTCGGTCACATGACGTTCTTCACGTGACTGTATTCTTGAAAAGGCGTAAACACTGACTACTTCCACATTCCTGGGGAAAACCCTTGGAATTTCTTGGTACGAATTCATACAGAAGCGTGGTTGCAAGCCCATTTAAGGATACCCTCGCTGCAACCCATCCCAGAGAGAAAAAACACGAAAAAAAATCCAAACTGTCGCAGTGACAATTTACAGAAATCTATGAAAATACCTTAGTATCTATTTGACACATCTTCACAATCACCTTTCAATGATCGGCCAATTGATCAGTGATGCCAAAGGCTTGAAATAGCCACAGGTTAATTAACAACTTCGAAAATATCTCCCGTCACGTTTATCGTGTCGGCCATTTTGACGTATTGTACTTGATGTAAATGTATTACGACGCTCTGTCATTGTAATTGACTTACTGAGGTAATTCTGTAAAAGATCTTCTCATCTAATGAGGATATTGTTTGGAATATATTTCTTGTAAACATACTAAAACATATGTTCCTTGCTTTGGGGGAACTATTTTATTCCGGGTGGCCCATTAAATCTACTAGTAAGTCAAGGCACCATGCGTGATCTGTTATTTTATGTGTTTAAATTACGATTTGGGGCGTTAATAAAATACACTGACGCAAGTATATTCTATTCAAATCAATTGGATAATTGAATATGCTTTCTTTTACATATTACATAACATCACTGCACAAAATATGAACAGTTGCAGTAACACACTACGGTAATCGCATTAAACATCATTTTCAACTGTACAGTATTTCAGTATTTCAGTTATATCATGGTGTATCAGACTGATGTGGGATAAAAATCCGAAGTGGTTCAAGTCCTCCAATGGGTGTTCGGGAAAAGGTGAGCGTATCCTGCCACACAAGTGGCACCCGTCACAAAACATGCAAGGACAAGTCAATTGTTCACCTGAACAAAGCACGGAAACACACAATGATGCCCGTCCTCAGTTTTACCGAGCATGTAAATTATGTTGTCCGTCAAAAACATGGACGAGTATAAACAATATGTTCATTCACGTAATACATGTCATACATTTGACAAAATGTATTGACTCGGAGCATTATTGTTAATCACAGCGCATGCAGTTGAACTCATCACCCATCCCATTATTGATAACCCTTCTTGAAGATCTATGAAATCAGAAGCTGCAACACTCTATCTTTTAACTGGCATGTCAGACTTCTATTTCATTACTCAGTTTTATTTGCACGGATTACTATGGAAGGGACATTGTGTCGTTGTCGCATTGTCGCATTGACGCCTTTACAAAAACAAGCAAAACGTGTCAAAATTAACAAAAGCGCGACAATTGGCCATTTGTCGCATTGTCGCGTGTTCGCATTGTCGCTCTTTGATAATCCTTTTCTTTATTTTACAAAAGGGCGACGATGCCGTAACGCGACATTTTCAAGGTCAAAATATGTCTCGTTGTCGCATTGTCGCCCCATCACAAATGTGTATAAAAGGCGTAAAGTTCAGTTATTGTTACAGTTAGGAAGTTCAACCTGATAAATGTACGTCTTGAAATGAAAACACAAGTCCGTCCGCGAGTCCATAACGTTTTATTGTGAGCTCTTCTCTAAAAGTGCTTAGTGTTTAACTCCCAGTTCCAAACACGTAGTACCTCCTCAATAATCCACATACCTCCAGTGCAGTGGTCTTCCGGAAGATCTTACTCTTGACCGTATTAGACAACTGACGAGTGCACGCCTGACCTCGTTGCAACCCTCGTGATGTGTTTGCCGAAGGGAGAGGTGTAGGAAATGTGTGCTCCAGCCCAGCGCAGAGCTCGCGACACACTGTATACTGATGTATACAGTATATTGCAGTTGATATACTGTATACTGCATGTGATACTTATTTGCGGACATGTTAAAACTTTCAAGATTCAAGATTCAATTTGCATATATTTCATATACAACAGACCGCCGTCATATATCACTGGAATACTGCTGAGAGCGGCGTTAAAACAAATTGTTTTCATAATGGAGCGCTGCAGTCATTTAAAATAGAACCGTATACATATGTACATGTAGTACCAACTCATTCTATTTGTTTCGAATATTCAGCAGAAAATATATTATTAACCAGGTCTTTGGGAAAAGATATCAGATTTTTATAAGCAGCCACATAGGACCCCTCGCTGATTAGGTTCTTGTTTACTTAAGAGCAGAGTTGGCCAAGTTAGATGATATAACCAAAATCCAGGCGCTCCGGCGGGGGGCAAGCTGGTCTTGTTAGTGTATGGTATGAGCTGTGACGTTGACCCAAGAGGATAATGTAAAACATGAGACCAACTCAAGTCTATAATGATTGGGAAAGTCTAGATTTCCACAGCTCTAGCCTGAAATTAAGAATTGTTCTATGCTCCATTTTAATTGTATTATTTTCATTTTGTAGACATGGATGGACCAACCAGGAAAGAAATTGTTGGAATATTAATATTACATGTTACCACTGATCCAGTTAAATTCATCACACAATAATAAATTAGTATTTGACATTACGGCATTTGGTTATTAGGGCATGATCATGTACATGTTCACTGTAGTAATGTACACACCAGTCAACTTGATTATAATTTTTATCAAAGTGTAGCGGCATCAACGATTACTTTATGATATCCTCACTTGTTATCGATGTATTGACATCGAACAATGGAAGGCAGTTCGAAATTCTTATGGATAGCTTCAATAGGGACAGCGCCGGTGTCAGTACAATTTTCCTAGTTAAAATAAGTATCTACAAAATATAATCTGAAGCAGACAAGAACAATATTGTTTTATTAATGCTTACTTTCATGGATAGAATTAAGGCAATCTAGGCTTGCCAAATCGTTCTAGACTTGAGCTGGATTCCTTTTAAATTTATTCTGTATGGTCTGGGAGACGAACGGGCGTCAGTATCGCATGGAGAACTGGGACAGCCTTAATCAGTGTAATCGGATATGTTGTGGAGTTTCGGTTTTGGGCTGTTTGCTGAATATATAGAATTGCGAGTTATGTATACTCTGTATTCTTTCGTCATGGTAGCATATATATTTTCTATGTTGCTTTTTGAATTATCCACAAATAATGATAACTACAATGTAAACCTCTCTCTGGAGATATGCAATAATACTACTGAAGGGCATATCTAAAAAAATGGGACTTCTCGACAAATATTTCTTTCTTAAATACTACCCGTTACAGGTATTCTGATCATTATATCATACTTTGTACAGTTTAAAAGTCAAATAATGGCAAATTGTGTATCTTTCTACATTTTGAATTAATTATATTTTCTGAAATAAAACCCTAGCATCAGATAGTGATATACACGAATATGATCTATACTATTATAAATGAATTATCAATTTTGTATTATGAATTAGATAAACAGAAATATGATAGTAAAACAAATTATTTTAATCTATTCTTGTGAGTAGGTAACGAGAGATCTAGGCAACGCACTAACGTAGCCATTTATGAAAAATGAAATATTAAAAGTTTAGGGGTTTGAACATGCACATTGAATGACAGGGAAGAAAGCAACGCAATAATTAAATTATGAATCAAATTATGTTATATATATAACAGAATATTTAGAAAATATAAGTTTAATTTCTTATTGTTGGAAGGTGTTTAATAATTATATAGATTTTGTTTGATTGTTTGTTGTTTAACGCCGCACTCAGCAATATACCAGCTATATGACGGTGGTTCGTAAATAATCCAGTCTGGACCAAACATTTAGTCATTATCATCAAGAGCACCGATCTACGCATTTGGGATACGATGACATGCATCAACCAAGTCAGCGAGCCAAGTCGCCTTCGTAGAAGCATGGGTTGTTGAATGCCTATTCTAACCCGGATCTTCACGGATATTTTTTTAAATAATAAGGTACAATGAAATTCTGTATATGTCCATAATAAGTGTGTATAAGTAGATGGATAATATGTCCATACACGCCAAGTAAATGGTATATGCATTAATTTAAATGCAAATGATTCAATGATGAGTTCTTTCACAAGTCCATATTTCAAGGCAAGTATTTGATATTCATAATAACTCCACAAAAGCTACACAATGGCAACAAAACGGTACCAGCATCACAGATACCAATAATACATGAGATACATATAATTACTTTAAAGTTAAAACATGTATCTAAATAGAAAATTAGAAGGATACACTTCCGACATTTTTCGTATTTTGTTTTCGTTTGGAGAGAGAAGTTGTGATTGGTATCTGATGGGTGCAAACAGGTGTTCCCTTCCGCCCAGGCCTTGCGGCAATGCTATAGCTCAAAATGAAACAAGCCTTGTTCAACAGGTTCAGACTCAAATTTCTATCCCACTTGGGCTCCTTTTAAATTTAAATATAATTTCTCGTGTCGATATGTGTCAGAAGAAATGAAATATTACAGCACTTGTGAATAGGTTATATGCGCATGTCAGCGTCGATCCTATAATATCCTTTTTTGCAAAATACATATATACTGATGAATTAAGGTAGTAATACTACGCAAATATATGTCCAGATGCATACATCAGTATCATCTCGTGATCTTAATTCGTGCTTTGAGCCCTTTTTCTACCGGAGATTCTGGGGTGTTACATCACACCAGAAAGCCAGGTCCAAATTCAAGTCATAATTTCATGGTCCGTCTTGTATGTTGGAAACCAATATCGCAATATGGCTAAATATTGCTGGAAGTGGTATTAACCCGATTACTCACATAATTATTCCATTTTCTACAGTCATCTACGAACACTATCTTTAAGGAGGTATATCTGTATCATCCAAATGTCCGTACATATATGTCCACATTTATATGTATAAAGCAAGTCGCCCTGCACTCTTCCTTAAAAGATAAATGTTAAGCATTTTCTCTGTATGGATTTATATAATGTAATATCGTTTTAATGTAATGCTGATGCAGTAAACGTACCACAGACCTAATGCTAGAATAACATCTAATTTCTGAAATGAACATATTTTACAGAAAAAAACAGTTGTTTAAACAATACTTATAAAATATAAGAACAAGGAGCCAAGAGCCAAATATTGGGCTGTGTTGGACATATTTGTTTCGGGGTCTTATGACAGACAAACCTGATGCCTTTAAGTATAAAGATAAGTATAGATGTTGTACATATTCAAATATGTTCGTGATTAACACAAACTTGAAAAATATTGAAAGATGAGTGGTAACTATTTATGCCATTATTTCAAATTAGAATGAGAGCACATCAGGAAAGCATGGTACTTTAATATACGTATCTTGTTAGCCCAATATTCTTTTTTAAGTAAGAGCAGCATGTATATCGAGAGTATAGGTTTGGTGCGTGACTTATCACACAGTACTTTCAGAAAGTGTGCATATTCTATTTATCGGCAATAAATAACATAAGACGATTCATACGGGTAAATACGATTTACTTCAGAACCAGTATAGATTATTTAAGGTTAGGGGGAAATGTATGTAATTAACAGAACTTTGGCCGGGTTTAAAGGATTTGGGTCCTGGCTTGGGCTTTGTGTTGCACGTGTAGACGGCATTTCCAGGTTTGACGTATCAATGACAAAAATGATGTCAGATGCAATTCTCTGCCTTTTCGGGTGAACAATTGGCTTGCCTTTGGATGTGTCTGTGGCGGGTGCAACAAGTGGATCGGAATGAGCTCGCGTTTTTGCGAGCATCCTATGTCATCATTTATTATGATGAATCATGAAACATGCTCCTGATGTTGTCGCAATGGTGCAGTTGGCGCTACTTTTGGCAAGGGTTTCTCATGATAATGGAAATGCTTATGTCGCTTTTGTTGACCGATAAACATGAAAAGATATAATGTTAGTGTATATGGTCATGTTATTAAGAAACAAACGACGAGTGGGAATTGTTTATTGTACGAAAAACAACGACCGAGACTCGTTTATTTCTATATGAGATATCAACATTACGTACAGCCTCTTTTAGGGTGTTAAATTAGGAAAAAATACACGCTTTACAATATTGACCCGTACTTAAATAATGATGATTCCTTGAATAGAATCCGACAGCGGCCATGCTAGATAAATCCATTTTAGGATTTGAGTTTGGTCCCGCATATTCTCAAAATTTTCTCGTCAATCATCTGTACCTTTTCTCCCAATACCGATTGTCATATCACTCTCATTTTCGGATTCTCCAGCAACATTTATTGGGAACAACTCACTAGACACATACCTCTCAAAAATAAGGTCAAATTTACAAATTTTACTTTTCAAGTTGCGAGTGCATGTTCGAATCTCAATAAATGACGTCATGATAGAACAATGTTTTATCGTGAAATAAATATCGCTTCCTTCTTTGTTCTTTGTGATTTATCGCGTAGCTATCTTATATCATCAAATGCCAATTTCTAATTGCTTTATCATGACGTATCCGTGTCATGTAGCAATAACATACACAGACTTCGACGTTGAATAGTGTCATGAAATATGATTATCCTCTTGTGTGCAATATTTCTGGTTGATAAATCTAACATATTCTTACTTTAAGAATAGCGACTATACATGATTATATATCCCTTATCAGGTCTCTGTAACATTTGCAAAATGATACAAATATAAAAATACAACTGAACCTAAATGTAATGTTTTAATATCCTTACGTTGCTGAGTGCAGCATTTAACAACAAACAAACAAAACATAATATCTTTAAGAATTATGTTAACAATTCCGATGCTCAAAATAATCTCACAATCTCCATACCTCTTTCTCTCTATGAAAACATAATATTAACTTTTTTTTAATAATCTGAAGGAATAATAATGGCAATACTATCATAATTACCATCATTATTTATGTTACTTATCCTCAAGTGAAGTAGTCCTCCACACTATACATTCAGTGAAGAAGCCCATGAACATATGAACTATGTAACATACATTCATGGAAATTAGATGAACAGTTGAAGTTAGCAAATGATATTATTCGGTTGAACGTCTATCAGCCATCTATTCTATTCATGAAGAACATTTCACGTGGGACCAACAGAGGGAATTATGACTATCGACTTGCTAATTATTTTTTATATTCATGCCAGCTCAAAGGATCTATTGGCTTGATTTATTGTTATGGTATCCACAAAATAAGTAGGATCCGATTGTTTCCGTTTTTGTTGAAATAAAACTGAATAATATTTGCTGTTTACATATCAAAGTTTGCCAAATTGTTACAAAATGTTTGCCCACAGCAAGGCTACGTATCCCCAACATATTGTGCTAGGCACAGTATCACTGGACTGAGGGAGGGCGGCATTCCTCCTTGTGGGTCACCTGCTTGGCAATATAGGACGGGAAAACTGCAGGGGGTGAGGGCAGTTAAGTTGATGGTACAGACAAATAAGAGAGATCATTTTACAAATGTGAAACCTCAGTCCACAAAGGAAGAGGCGAAAGCTGAAACTTGGTGAGGTTTACAGAACAAAGGCAGTTATTTCTAGTTTCTTACTGACTCTCGAAGATACATTTAATAAAACAATTAATGTGTGTGTGTGTGTGTGTGTGTGTGTGTGTGTGTGTGTGTGTGTGTGTGTGTGTGTTTGTGTGTGTGTGTGTGTGTGTGTATGTGTGTGTGAGAGGTAGAAGAAGAATTGTACACCATAAAAATGGCTACGTATGTATTTGGGGTAGATATGTTGAATGCCCGGCCAGTATGACCTTTGAGTCACTACAGTTGCAGTCATTAAAATGCGTAAAACAGTATTTGAGTGAAAGAAAACACTATAAGTGAGTGAAACAAAAGACCTCAGTACAGGCACAACCAGTCCCCCAACCCCAAGTCTGCATGTATCAATACTCATACCTGCCACATCCTCAACCACTTAACTTACTCACACAATCATCTGACAACATGTTCGCCAACCCTCGTATCACAACGCATGCACGCATGCACGCACGCACACACACACACACACACACACACACACATCACATCACATCACATCTACGTCAGCCATCATGGATCCATGCGCATGCATAATCCATCCTCCCACCATTCCCCAACATCCATCGAACTATAACTATATCCGCCCTCATGTATCGGTATTCGTGCTTTCATACATACATACACTCTCCCTACCATTCCCCTACATCCATCGCAGTATAACTATGACTATAACCGCCTTCGTGCATCTGCACTTATGTTCACATTGCATTGCACATTGTACATGTGATTTGATATTCATAAAAGCTCCACAGACGCTGCACAATGACGACAAAAACCAGCAGCATCACATATATGAATATAACTTTTTTTGTACACAAGGTACATTGATTACTTTGAAGTTAAATAATGTATCTAAATGGTAATTTTGTAGGTTTAAAAACACACATCCGACTTTTTAGTTGTTTTGGTCAAACAGGTGTCAAGTCGCTGTCTCAAAAGGCTCGATTTGCTTAGCCCTTAAGATTATTACGGCAAGCAGCGCTTAGCCCGCTAGCTGGTTATACAGTTTCTGAGCCATGTTATTTTCCCTTCCGCCTAGCCCGTACTGTAATGGTATAGCCCCCCAAAAGCCTTGAATTTCCACAAGCCAAGGTTAGGCTGTAATTTCCATCTCACGAGGGTCATTTTTAAATTAAATACATTTGCTTGTTTCTATCAAAATAATATTCTTTCAAAGAATGAGCCTTAATCCAACCGGCTGTCCAAAATATCCAATTCAAGTCTATAATTGTTCTGCTAGTCCAGATAACCTGGTGGACAGGTTATGTGTGCATGCAAGCGTAAATCCTTACCTTCAAACTGCCCCTCCCCATAGTAGAGCAAAGCAAACTTAGATTTTCCTTATGTTTTTGTGTCCAACAGACTAGAAAATGATGGTTGTGGTCAAATGTTTTGGTGTCAAAATGCACTTTTATTTTGTAAAAATAGAGAAAATCAAATAAAGTCCCCCAAAAGGTAATGTATCCATTGCTTCCTTATTTTTATCATTTTTGTGATAGTTAACACATATTAGAATTTAATTATTATAAGGTTGTAATTATAGCCCCTCACAAATTGAGAAAAGGCCAAATATGGTAAATTTTACTCTATTTACATTTTTCGGTTATTGGAAAATAAACCGAAATGAATTATTAGTATTATCAACTAAGCCATTTGATATCTCAAAATGAGCCGACACGTCTTATGATGGGAAGGCAGTGTCCATATTCCATATAACATTAAGGATTTTAAAAACAATTGGTAATATGTTACCCCACCCCCCATTTTGTCAAAATGTGCAATGTTTATATTCCCATTGCTAATTTAATTAATAATAGATTTATACAACACATACGTATCACCGTTTGCAAAAACCTTTTCTATGTAGGATGTCATTAAAGGTTTGCCTAAAATCAATGATTATTTAAACCACTGAGGATATATATAGTATAAAAATGCTACTGGTGCACATACAACTTTGTTGATGTTCTGTGTATGCTTGGTTAAGCCCTATAGAATATACATAGAAACAAATACAAAATGTGCACAATAATATCAACGTAACTGCTCCCCCTCAAAATGGACAAGCAGATGATACTGTGAACTCAATCTCAAGACACATAGAGGTATATAAGGAAAATAATTTATGGTCGTCAATAGAGGTTATCACGCGAGTGTGTTTGGGGATTGTACATATCCTGCATTAGGAGTAAACGTTGTATTCAGCGAGGCTAGGATATTTTCCATCCCCAAACACACAAGCGTGATAACCTCTTTATAATATAATGTCATTCTTTAATTCTCTGCTGGAAAATCGCTTTCCCTCTCACAAACATTACCGAAACATTGCGAGTTTTCCTGGAATGCGCGCATTAATATTTATTACGTCACTGGGTAAGTGATGTGTCAGTCGGACAGTGACAGTAGCCAATATAGTTCCAACTGAATTTTGTTTTTAATACATTGGCAAAGCAACATATAAGCGAAACAACAATTGGTTTTTTTGCCTTTCTCGGCAATCCATCGGTCTATCCGCTAGAGTAACTGTCCTTTGTCAAAGGGAAGCTACTCTAACCCTAGTCTATGAGACGTCACGGCCACGTTCATACGTCGTTGACAGTCGGCCTGTCCTGTCATAACGTTAAGAAGTGCAGTCAGATTTATACACAGCGACAAAACGAAACAAGGTAACAATTCAAACATCTTTCGGCCAAATCCAACTTTTTTTAATTTGTTGAAAAGGTTTCAAGCCGCAGAGGTCTACAAGCACAGATATGGCTTCTGATCCCGTTTGGCTAGGCCTAATGCCCTCCCAAAATTGTTTCGAAATTTATATCTCCAAACTTGCCAACATTTTTAAAACGCCTTAGCTACGTTACAGTTAGACACTGATTTTCAGTATATTAGACTGTTCCTTTGATAATGATAGCTATTATCTCTGTAGTTTATCCGGATTCCCGATGGTAAATTCTGACTCGATTGCCGAATGGCAAGGGCGACGCCATGTTTGTGTTATAAACACTGAAAGTAGTCCCTACTTGACCTTTGATATGTGCATCTCTATCCGCATATGACCCCAACAAATATCGTTTTTATCCGTTGGCTTTATCCTGCCGTGAAACCTACCCATTATATGATAAACTTATTTATTATGAGGAACACAACGTTTCGGACTTAATACTTTCTCTATGAAGCAGAGAGCATATAGATTTTCCTGTAAGAACAACAAAAGTAATATGATAACAAAGGTGTGAACTTCACAGGGGAAGCCAGCAGTTAATTGGCGCTGATATGCAATTAGCAATTGACAAATGGATCAGTTAACAGTCTCCGGGCCAATGACAGAGGCACCAGCAGCGCAAGTCCCAACCCTAGATCCCCTGCAACTGTGACCACCAATACACTGGAGAAACCCTCAAATCCCTCAACACCAGACACAAAGAACATCAGACCTCTGTCAACAAACTAGGCCGGAAATCCGCTATTAAATCAGCGCCAATTAACTGTTGGCTTTCCTTGCTTAGTTTCCACCTTTGTTATCTTATTACTTTTGTTGTTCCTACAGGTACGTATATTATGTTCTCTGATTCACAGCATTAGCTCACCTGAAAAAGGAGTAAGTATTTACTCCGAAATGTTGTGTTCCTCATAATAAAGAAGTTGACATCCATAAATTCTCTACTTTATGTGTATCACTTCTAAATGTCATTCAAAGACTACATGAAGGTACCTAAACCTCATAATCTGACATATATCAGAATATTTATGAATACAATATTGCTCTCAATACCCAAGGATGAGCACTGTATGATTATATTTGTAATTACATACATGATTCTTCGTCAATTAACCACACACCGCGTACAGTTCGGTATGGCTAGTCTGTCAAAAGTAACAACAAATGAATATGACCGAGAAATAAACGAGAAATATCTTTACTCATGGTATAAGAACAATATTGTGGCTATGTAGCCATCCTGCGTTCCAAACACACCTCTGCACTTGCACACAGCAGACGTAATTCAAAATTAACATATCGGTTTTTGGTTTCCACAAAAGCAGTAAATGCATTATCATGTCACTGGATTTTCTGTCTTGTTCATTACTTGATTCTCTGGCCTCTTTAAATAATACTGTCGCATGGTAGGCAACATACAACGCTTACGTTTATGCAAATTCTGTGAGTGGCAGGTGTTACCGGTAGGGCAGGCCAAGTTGACATTTCTTACCGATTTTTAGTGATCTATTCATATACTTTACACGGCTATTATGCTGTTACGTCCAATAAAATCTGTATCAACGGATATTCGAGACTGGTTGTTCACTGGTGTTGACGTTTTATAACTGTTTAAAAAAAATAAAATCTGTTATCTACTGCAATACTGAATTTTAAGGGTCGTGTGTATAAGATGTTATCACATTTATAGACTGTAATAATGTGTTATGGTATAAAATAGGTTTTAAACATACTTAGCTGTAAACATGCTTTGGATTTATGTCGCTAAAAGGAATAAAGTATTTGAGTGTTTTAACACTTTAATGACATGTATCACATGTCAGGGGCTCAATATCCCAAAAGTGTGGAGTATACTTGTAGTTATTGGTGTAAATCATTAGTTACCCCCTACCTCTTGCGAGTCAACACGGGGTACGTTTACATACATCTACTGTCGTAACAATTGTCATATCAAGAGTCTGGAAGAGATATGTCAACTGTTGTGCGATGTCAGTCGAAACACATTTAGACATTGAATACTTGATTTCCTGAATATCTCACCAATTTACTTTGATGAATACAGCAGCGAGCAAGCGTCGAGCAAAGATAGGTTAAAATGTACATGTTTAATATCTTGCTTGGTGTTGATGTTGTAATGTTGTAAGCATCCCATAGCAAGATACACAAAGTACCAAAACTGTTTAAACGGTTTAGAGGGTTAGAGGGTTAGAGAGAAGGGTGGGTAGATCGGTGGAGTGTGCCTACCTCTAATATGAAGACAGATATCATGTAAGTTGACTAGAAATTAGCCGGAGAAGGATAAGGATAAGATGTTATGAAAATTATTTGAACTCACGTTCACTTAACAATACACTGTTTGGGACCCAAGCTTCAATAGCGTAATTGCACTGAACTGAGATAATCAAGACCGGATATTCTCTGGATCTTGAACATTGTGATACGTTATATTCCTTTGGTGATGTCTGGTTATAAATTCAAAAACGACAGCTTTCTCAATATTGCTGACACTAGTTGAAATGTTGAAGAACTTGTTAGTTTGGATTGAGCCCCCTGGATGTGTCCCTAAACTCGGCTAGAGCATTCGTCCTCCTGCTATACTTTTGAACACTCTGGATGACCTAGGCTGTGTCCAGGCTTCCAACACTGACAAGGTAGCTACAATGTTCACACCTACAGAAGATGCTTTCAAGCAACACATGATGAGAGCCATGTTTCTGACGACAATATGGCTGCAGATACATCACTCATCTCATCTGCAGTGACAGATCTGGACTGCCACATACTGAACACTGCACCTGCTCTGGTTGTTAACCTAAAGGCTTGAGTGACAGTATCCGTGGTGGCAGTGAATAAATGTATCCTACTGCATTAGAGAAAAATAATGGATTTGTAATGAGTTACTGACAATATTGAAGCAATTGCATATTAGTGCTTCACATTGGCACTACAAAGTAAGCCAATATGATCAGCAATTATAGTTCATAATTATCTTACATATGACAATAACATGATAGATGGAGTTCCACATTTAGTAAATATATTATTTCATATATTATATTATACCTATATTAATATATTTTTTATAGGCTCCTAAAGCATTCAGGCAGATTTTGAGATATCACACGACATGATTGTCAATATGGAGGTTACATTATCTTTAGTTTTGTGATTATTTGAAGATGAAAATTGAGTGATTATTCCCTGTTTTTGACACATTTTGGCCGATAACTCGACTTAACCATTTTGCTACTTGTTTATTTGTTATATTTTAGGTTTCCTAAGTCAGCACACTGATTTTGTTTATAAAATGAGCATTGCAATATGCAAAACTAACTAGTTTAGAGCTATTTATTTGATTTACTTAATTTTGTCATACAAATGTGCATTTTACCTCTTACAAAACATGTCTGCCACCGAAAGAAATCACCACAACCATCAATTTCTAATGCATAAATGACATCTTATGAAGCAAAATGTGGTTGTGCTTTGTTCTCCTGTGGGGAGGGGTTACTCCTTAAATAAGGGTTAGCCGCTACTCTATTAATATCCTTTTATGCAAAACACATGTATACTGATTAATGAAAGCAGTAATACTACACATTAAATAGCACAATTTGCAACATGAGTTTGGGCTTTATTGATTGTGACACATAACCAACTAAATGTAGTCTGCTTTTGGACGGTTACAAGTCATATGTTTATGTGTGTACATTTGCACAGTGTGTTCATATGGTAATGGTCTCATCGTGATCTATATTCGAGCTTCTGTATCTTTTTCTACAGGACGTTATGGGGTTAAAACAACACCTTTTGTTGCAAGAAGTTTGACTGTATTAATTGTAACAGGTAGCTAACGACGTGTGGTTCGTTATTCGGCCTACATGTATTTCATTCACATGTATACATCAGTTAGTTCACATCTTATGGGTCTCCTCGTAATCTATATTCGTTGCCCTCCTTTTCTATAGGACGTTATGGGAGTATATCGTGGTGGTCATACCACACCAGAGAGCCCGAGGCCTCTTCTATGTGTGAAACGTAGTGTGGTAATATGGCTGGATATTGCTTAATGTGGTATGAACCACAATACTATCACATGTATCACATTACTTTATCCAGGAGATATAATCGTATATACGATCAGCATATATCAAAAGGTATATTTATTAGCAACAAAATGTCCATGAATGTAGCTCTCATCAATTTATGCACATATTATATATTAGCATTTCCTGTATTTCAATATCAACCCTGATCAAGTGAATGTGACACAGGCCTGATGCCTTCAAGTAGTATGAATGAATATACCTCGTTGACACAAGTTCTCTACAATAGCGTTATCGAATAATTGTGAACTTGTACACAATGTTCTGAGCAAAATTATGATTCCTTGTACAACAGAACGTGCTGAAATTTTTAAATGTCAATTCCTATATGGGATGGGTCGACGTCTGTTAATGTTTTATTTTAATTAAGTGGGGTCTATTATTTAGTGATAATCAACCAATAATGATGATCAATCCCACCTTGTTTTGATATATATTTAAATAATACATAGGCGATAACAATTTATTTCATTATGACAGCACAGCAGGAAAAACATAGCTGCACGCATCTTGTTGACCCAACAGTTTTTTTTTAAAACAGAGCACCATTTACATCAAGAGAATCAGTTTCATGTGTGTCTTATCACACATTGCCTTTCAGAAAGTATGCATATTCTGTTTATAGGGGGACTATGGTTAACGCCATCTCACTTTAATTTGTTGTTAGGGTAAAATGAATGCACCCAATTATCATGTCTTACATCGGTGAGTGCGACTCTTGCTCGGAGTTGTGTCGAGTTCACAGCATTCGGGGCCTTGGTGGAGCTTTCAAAAGGTTTTGTGATGGACATTTCCAGATGTGACACAAAACCAAAATGATGTCGGATGCCATTCCATATTTTGACTTGTACCGCGTGGTTCCGTATTTTTCAAATGAACAATTGGCTTGCGTTTGCATGTATTTTTTGCGAGCACCTGGTGTCATCAGTTTGATAGTGTTGCATGGGCACATGCTCATGATGTGGTCGGAAGTATGCAGTCGACTTTGCTTCTGACAGGGATGGTATATGATTATGGAAAGTTTTTTGTCGCTTTTGTTAACTGCTGAACATGAGAGATAACGTCCGTGTATAGTCAAGTAAATCAAATTATTGTAATTTCCCATTGCCTTATCATGGCGTATCCATGTCCGACCAATCATGTAGCATACAGAAATATCAGTGACTTCCACGTACATTATAGTAATGATATAGGATTACATTTTGGTCTGCACTATTTCCGGTAGACAGATCTATTAAAATGAAATGCGGCCAGTTTAGACATTGAGATTGAAGTTCAGTAAACAGTGGCTATTGTGGGGATCACATTCATGAAACGGCACAACAATAACCCTAGATTTTATGTAGACGTTTACAAATGACATACATTCGCATACTATGATATCATGATAATTAGGAAAAGGCTGAGACATGGGCCCAAATGACAATTCACTTGACGCTGCTATAGGAGTTTTAAAATAAGATATCAATTATGCAGGTACGTTCAAGAAACGCACATGCGTCATTGATTCAAAGCCTCGGCACCAAGGCCTCCGAGGGGATGCTGAGAAAAATGTAAATTTTTACCACTGATGGATTGTTTACACATGTAATAGAAAAGTAAATCTTTATGAAGTAAATGAAATCAACCTATTATCGAATAGAAACACAACGAAAACATAATGTATATGCACATGCATATCACAGTAAAACTCGAAATGTTTGGTAAGTTGGTATTGGGCATCAACTGTTTCGGGGGTCCTCCATTTCATTCGGAAATAATACACTGAAGAACAATGACGGGGGAGAGCTAACGTTGTGTAGTACTGTATATCTCTAACTAAAGAAGAGATCTCCCTGATGCTGATGCCCTGATGCTACGACTAGAGTTATCACTGTTCGTGCTACCATTTAGAGACACTAAACTAACAATCATTGCTTATATTTTTACATCTACATGTATGTGACGTAACGGATGCTTACATGAAGCGAGTGAGACTGCGACGAGTACCTGAAGTGAGACCACGCAACCTACAGGCAGTGAATGAATGGATGTTGCGGACCTTTTTGCTCAGTTGAAACTCAAAGACGCATCAGCATTTAACACTGACACCATGGCAGCAAAGTGAAAACCTATCTTTGATTTCATGGAAGTTAAATCAAAGGTTGAAGTTAAGTTTGTGAAAATAGCAAATGATATCATTCAATCCAACTTCTATCAGTCAAAACCATACCTTCAGTCTTGGTGTCATCGAAGGCTGCTTAGTTTTTATACTACAAAATAACTGAAATATATTTGCTGTTTTCATATCAAAGTTTGCTAAATTGTTGTAGAATGCTTATAGTCAGTTGGCCAGGGGTGAAAAACAAGATTTTCGTTCCCACATTTCCCTGTATACCTTAAACCTTGTCTATTGTATAAAGGAGGTATCTGTACACAATTTTCATTGGGTAGTAAGCTTGCAAGTGTGTGCAGGAATTTTCAGGGGGTCAAAATTGCATAAATTGAAGGAAAAATGCATACTTTGACAAAATTGGCTGTAACATTTTCATTAAGTCATTAAATTATCCAAATTTAGTCTTTGATTACAGGTAATAGGTTCGGTTATCTGAATTTGGCAAACATTTTGTTTCATTTAACTGTTATTCTAATTCTCAGTGGAAACATTGGTAAAAATCATGTTTTTTTACTTCATTTTCAAATCTTGTGAGTAGGTAAAACACTAATTCCATTGAATTGTGACAATAAAACCACTATAACTGGGTATTAAAATCTGCCTTAACCATTGTACTATCCTATACAAAAAACAAAATGAAAATATATTACATAGGGATTGAGATATTGTATACAATGTTACCCCACCCCCCAAAAACCAATTTTGATGAAAATTGCTTATTGAGTTATGGTGGTAGATGATGTTGCTGTAGTGGATGAGTGGGATAATTGCAACAATGCCTAAACACACCAAAATAGTAAACTCAGAAAGAAAAATTATGTTTCAAGTTTTTCTGTGAGCATTTATGGTGGCCATCTTGAATTTCAAGATGGCCGCCATTTTGACCTGTTTTTAAAAACAAGATCTTATATAGTTCTTCAACATGGTCATGTAATATATCATATGAAAGCTTTTTACATTGTCTTTTCAATGATGTACATTATTCACTGACTCCTGTGGTAAATTGACCCCCAACAATGAAAAAAGGAAATATTGAAAGCTAATTTCTCTCGTGACTTCAACCCATACCCAAATTTAGATTTATATTGAAATGGACATATTTTCACTCAAAATTGTAGATATACAGCACTTTAGTTCTACAACATGGTCATGTAATATATCATTTGGAAGCTTTTTTACATTGTCTTTTTAATGATGTACCTTATTCACTGACTTCTGTGGTAATCTTATCCCCCAATAATACAACAAATGATATATCGAAAGCTAATTTCTCTAGCAACACCAACCAACCTCCAAAGTCGTATTTTAATAAAATGGACATCGTTTCACTCACAAATTGTAGATAAATTGCACTTTTGTCTGAGCATTTCACTAGTTTATCGTTCGAGTGAAAAAACACACGAGAATACTTGTAGTATTATGAAGTATTAAAGATTACATCACAGAGTCAAGGGCTGTGAAATAATGTCACCTCTAGTCACCGTCAGAGTCCATCTCTTCTGGAAAGGTAGGTAAGTTGTTTCTGTTTAGGCATGACATAGCACAACTGCATCCAAGGGAACATGTTCTTGGTGCAGCAACACCTGGATGAGGAGCATCTGCCTGTTGTGCATTTACATGTGAGCAATTCTAGACACAGTGCTGGCATTCGTTTCTGGCTCATTGGGATGGTTTCTATGACATCCTCAGTAGATGACCACCTATACTCTTCTGGTGGTGGAATGTCAGCCTTTCCTTTGTGCACAGAACACCACGTGATGCACTGGTGCTGACATCTGAGTAGAGGTTGTGTGGTGGGAGTTCCTCTAGGTCTCCAACTCTGTGGAACATGTCAGCTGTAAGTGTATTAATGCTAGTTCCAGTCGATGCTGGATTGTACACTTTGACAACAAATGTTTCTGTCTTTTTCATGTTGAAGGCACCAGTTTCTTCTGTTGGTTAGAACAAATCTGATTGTGCGATAAATATGTTCCAGGTCGACTTCTTGCCATTACCACTGAACTGGCTTGTTGTGTCACAACCATGACCGCATGGAATGCTGGTAGAGTTGCTACAACATCTTGAGTGAGAGATTGATGTACATCATCAACTTGTATGAATAGTAGGTCCTTTGCAGTACCTGTACCCACCTATATCTGATTTGGTAGATTTGGTATCGCTGCAGATTGATCTAAGGAAGATATTACATCATCATGGTATGAATCGAGGTGACAAGCTTTTGTCAGAGTTCACTGACAATCGATTGGCGGATAATGCTAAGAGTATTCATGACAAAATATCAGAAGTGTGTCCAACAGTACATGTTCCGCACTGTACATCATGCAGATATCAAAGAAGTCAACTCAAACCAATACCTTTAAGCAAGGAAGACAACGTTTCAGAAGGTTGCTGAGTGCCACCCTCAGTGGAAGAGAAGTAAACGTACCACATCTTCTAACACATGAGCTGTCCCAGACCCCACCTTCCCTGGCAACAACAGATGGCCTACTTTGTACAACAAAGCTGCATTATCACATTTGCTTGCAGATTCTCATGGTACCATCAACTGATGACACATAATGCATTGTTATTTCTGGCATGGCTCTTGTACAGGTTATAGGCAAACCAAGCAAAGCTAGGCCCTTTGGAGATTTGGCTGATGTTTTCAATTGGAATGTGCTGAAGAACTTCGGTGAAACTTGTACTTAAGTCGATGATGTCTTTGACCAATATGTTGCAAAGTCAGTAAAATCTGCAACTTGGACAAAAAGAGGTGATCGATCAAAGAAAACTTGAAGAATAATAGATAAATGAGACATCCTTCTGCTGGCTACATTGTCCCATTTTATTGAAATGAACAAGCAAAATTTGATACAATTCTTGACCACATAATTGCACACACAGGCACAGCATCTCCATCATAATCATCAAATCATCATCATTGCAGGTGGATGAAGCAGCCCAATTACAGCAGTATCTTCCATAGATCAATCTGAAGCAATGCCAAATCTACTGTCAACACATAAAGAGGCAGCTACACGAATGGTGATCAATGTCATGGATGCCTCCTGCAATGGATACGACCACAGTGTCATTAACAGCTGAGACACTGATGTTAGAGTACAGTTGACGCATCATAAACATCGTTTTCTGCTCAGATATGAATGGGTGCATATCAGTTGATGATGTACATCAATCTCTCATTCTCTCAGATATTGTAGCAGCTCTACCAGCATTCCATGCGGTCACAGGTTGTGGACCTGGAACATATTTATCGCACAACCATATTTGTTGCAACCAACAGAAAAAACTGGTGCCTTCAACATGAAAGAGACAGACTCACTTGTCATCAAAGTGTACAATCCAGCATCGACTGCAAGTAGCATTAATACACTTACAGCTGACATGTTCCACAGAGTTGGAGACCTAGAGGAACTCCCACCACACAACCTCTACTCAGATGTCAACACATTTGCATCACGTGGTGTTCCGCACACAAAGGACATTCCACCACCAGAAGGGTATAGGTGGATGTCTACAGACGATGTCACAGAACCCATCCCAATGACCCAGGAATGAATGCCAGCACTGTGTCTAGAATTGCTCACCTGTAAATGCACAACAGGCATATGCTCCTCATTCAGGTGTAGCTGCGCCAAGAACATCATGGGATATTCCCATGGATGCAGTTGTGCTATGTCATGCCTAAACAGAAACAATTGAACTTACCTACCTCTCCAGATGCGACGGACTCTGACGGTGACATTATTTCACATTTTATTTTTAATACTTAATAATACTACAAGTATTCTCATGTTTGTTTCTTCACTCAAATTATAAACTAGTGAAATGCTCAGACAAAAGTGCTGTATATCTACAATTTTGAGTGAAAATATGTCCATTTTAATTTAAATCTAAATTTGGGTATGGGTTGAAGTCACGAGAGAAATTAGCTTTCAATATTTCCTTTTTTCATTGTTGGGGGTCAATTTACCACAGGAGTCAGTGAATAATGTACATCATTGAAAAGACAATGTAAAAAGCTTTCATATGATATATTACATGACCATGTTGAAGAACTATATAAGATCTTGTTTTTAAAAACAGGTCAAAATGGCGGCCATCTTGAAATTCAAGATGGCCACCATAAATGCTCACAGAAAAACTTGAAACATAATTTTTCTTTCTGAGTTTACTATTTTGGTGTGTTTAGGCATTGTTGCAATTATCCCACTCATCCACTACAGCAACATCATCTACCACCATAACTCAATAAGCAATTTTCATCAAAATTGGTTTTTGGGGGGTGGGGTAACATTGTATACAATATCTCAACCCCTATGTAATATATTTTCATTTTGTTTTTTGTATAGGATAGTACAATGGTTAAGGCAGATTTTAATACCCAGTTATAGTGGTTTTATTGTCACAATTCAATGGAATTAGTGTTTTACCTACTCACAAGATTTGAAAATGAAGTAAAAAAACATGATTTTTACCAATGTTTCCACTGAGAATTAGAATAACAGTTAAATGAAACAAAATGTTTGCCAAATTCAGATAACCGAACCTATTACCTGTAATCAAAGACTTAATTTGGATAATTTAATGACTTAATGAAAATGTTACAGCCAATTTTGTCAAAGTATGCATTTTTCCTTCAATTTATGCAATTTTGACCCCCTGAAAATTGTTGCACACACTTGCAAGCTTACTACCCAATGAAAATTGTGTACAGATACCTCCTTTATGCAACAGAAAAGGTTTAAGGTATACAGGAAAATGTGGGAACGAAAATCTAAACTAAGCCTCTTTTCTGCTGGTGGCCAACTGACTATTAGAGTCACAGCAATGCTATTCACTCTCAACATGCACAGCAACTGGACAGAAGTGACTCTTCCCCTTGATCATCAGTTAACAGCTACCATATGGCACATTGTAAGGACATGTTTTGCACGGATGGTTGGTGTACTAAGTGCAGTATAGTTGATGGTGCAGACGGATGTTACGAGTGTCGAACTTAGCTTATGGGGTGATCGACCCCTTGATCATCTTCTTGATACAGAACAGCCCCTGCACCAAGATAACTGGCATCCACATACATCTTAAAAGTTTCATCGAATCTGGCAGGAACAAACTGGGTTGGTTGGTCAGAACAAACCTGATCTGTTTTAAAGCTTTTCGCTGATCAGCCTCCCAAGTGAAAGTGAAGTTCTTTTTCAACAATTACGTGTGAGTGGGGCGCATATCTAAGAAAAGTTCCTGCAAAATCGGCGGTATTATCCCGCCATTCCAAGAAAGCATGACAATTCCTTTCTGTTAGATGGAGGTGGATAGTTGCTAACATCCTCTATCTTAGCCTGCACAGGTCTAACATCCACTTGTCCCACCACGTGACCTAAGTATGTCACTGTCGCCTGGGCGAACTCACATTTGGATAGAGTGATAGCTATTTGTGCGTGTGTCAACTGATCAAACACGTATTTCACAGTAAGCCTCATAGCCTTCGATTGGTTACGTGACTTGTTTGATGGGTCGTTGAAAAGTAGCTGGAGCGTTCTTCAAATCAAAGGGCATCACTTTATACTGATATAGTCCTTCTGGTGTCACCATAGATGAAATAAGGTTTGCCCAATCAGTTAGTGTGATTTGCCAGTATCCCTTCACCATTTATACAGCCGTCCCTATTCTGGGAATGTGATACGAATCAGCCCTACAAAGAGCATTAACTTTCTTTAAAGTCAGTGACTACTCGAATTCCTCCTCCTGCCTTGGAAACAAGTAATCATGGTGAACTCCAAACGCTATTGCTTTGCTTTAAGATGTCATTGTTTAAAAGAATTTCAGTTCTAAGCTCCGCTAATTTACTATCAAGATTTCTTAGCACCTCAGAATTGTTTAACTTGATATCTGGTCCTGGCTTCACATGCTTACTCTCATCACTCTCAACTGTTGCCTTAAGCATATTCACATGACACAATCGCCGAGCCTTCCTTCGATCTGGAGTATCCATTACATAATCAGTCTCACCCACTCTCTCTCGAACCACATACGGTCCACAATACCTAGCATTTAGTGGCTGACCTGCAATAGGCAGTAAGACTAGCACAGACTCCATTGGTTTAAATTGCCTGTCGTACCAAGTCTTCGTTTTCCTCTGACTTGACTCTAGATTAGCTTTAGCCAAATCACCTGCCCTTAAAATTCTTTCCTTAAACTGTGAGACATAATCCTACAAGTTTAGCTTTGACTCTACAGCTACCACGTTTCCTTTCAGCAACTTAAAAGAACCATGAACTGTTTTGCCGAAAACCAATTCAAACGGACTGAATCCAAACGACTACTGTTTCCCTCACAGCAAACATCACAAACTGAACCCCTTCATCCCAATCTCGCATGTTGTCTAAACAATAAGCTCTTAGCATATAACGCTCCGTGTGACTCTAGGTGATAGGCACTGGATTTATGCGTGTGATATGTAATTCATGCACGACCTGCTGAAAAAAAACCGACATTAAGTTTGATCCCTGATCTGACTGAATAGCCTTAGGCAAACCAACAAGTATGAAGAAATGAATAAGTGCCTTACATAAAGTCTTGGCCTTGATATCACATTAGGGATCCGGAACAGCCTCTCGAAACCGGTGGACGTTCACATGATGGTTAAAATATACTCACTCCCTGCCTTGTTACCCTCCTGAATCGCTCTTTAAATGCTGGAATGGAGTGGTGCTTTATGAATATTCTGATTGAGCTTCCTTCCATCTGACAAATGTGGAAGTACGACAGTATTGCCTGGCATCCTTCTGTAAACATCCCTAAGTCTTCATCAGGCCCTTCTACAACTGAAACCAAAGCATGAGGGGATGCCTTCTCAGACTCCTCAAAGCCCAACACTCACTGACCAAATGACCTGTGAGCCCCTGGTTCCAACTCATCAGCATGCAAAAGATCCGTTTAACCTCTTCATACTCGGAACCCTGCTCTACGGGCATAGCCGCATACACCTCAAGTTCTCTCCCTGTCAGTGCACTCGGCCATTTTAGATTGTCTGCAACCTTCTCGAATTTGGAGAAATACCTATTCTCTGAACTTTCAACGAAGTGAGGCACGAACATAGTAAACTTTGTCACATCAAATCGTGACCCCCTCTTGGCTTTACCCTACCCTTCAAGTTCCCGTTCCAAATACTTCTGCTTTAGTTCTAACTGTCTCTTATGCTCTATTTCTTGCTCTCACATTCTCATTTCTAATATTCTAATTTCAACTTCTCTATTTTAAACGCTCCCTGTGTATCACACTCACTTGCACACATACCAGCATAGCTGACCTCTACTTCAGTAGAAATCATATTCTCATCCATCAATGCTCTTTGACAGTTTTCTGGATTTCAGGCTTTCGAGAGGTTTCCTCACATTCAATGCTTCGATATTAAGCTTCCTGTACTAACTCACTTTTCTTAAAAGCTAACACTGCTTCTAATTTCAGAGCCTCCACAAACACTTCTACTTTAAATGTCATCTTGATTTCCAGGTGGGCCTTTACTTATTTATTGAGAGTGACATGAAAATATGAAAGGATGATTTTAATGAAAGCCGTTTACCCACAAATGTAATTACAACGAAATATTCATCCCGGACGAGCCCCAATTTTGTTACCAGTGACACTGTGTCTCAAGCAACAAAAAGGAAGGACCTAACTCAGTTTCACGTTTTAGTATGTTCCCATTATAATATAACAAAGACCTAAGATTATCTTGCCTACACAATTACGAGTTAAGTCAAATTTTACATCGCATATTTCAGCCATATAGCGACAATTACGAATACAATCCAGTAAACTAACATATTTGTGGCAAAGCAAAATAGGTAAATACTCTTCCCATCGGACACAATCTCTCGCCTGGTCACAAACATATTTCACAGTTCGATTGGTTAATTGACATTGTGCCAGTCCAATTAAAATCGCAGTTCCATTATCCTGTCTCTCACAAATGACCTACATGGCAGAATACATCACAAAATTCCACTGGTAGGAATGTCACAGACCGACATGGTCAATACAGGGACCTAGTAAGTGTGAGACGTCCGACCATTTTGTATTGTACTCTATTTTTACCGGCTGCTTGGGCAAGTCTACAATGTAACTGAAGGGGTAAACTTAACATAAATCACAGGTGCGTAAAGTAACACTGGAGGCAAACTGTACTGTAAGCGAAAGGAAACGATGCACTGGTGCATAAAGTCGTGCATAAAGTGGTTTTGATAACAAAGTTTTGACGAAAGTAGACGACGCCCTCTGAATGACTCCCTTGTCCACAGTAGAGAAATTTGACTTTTGTATTTACACACTTTAAGGTCTTGAACAAATGATGAATGCAGCATGTCACGTGAGAGCAGCTAAACGATTCAATAAATAATAGTTAATTGCAATAAGAAACATCAATATGTCTTAAAATTTACTCTCATTTACTGTTTTAACCAAATAAAAACACAACCCATTGTCTGAGATAACTGTTCATGAGCATATGATCTCAATAAACTTAATATTCTAAACCTGAAAGCGCGACATATACTCTGCCAGAAACACAAAACTTACTGTTTCCAAAAGGAATCCATGGGCACCACACACGTCAGGGAGCCAGCACCATCAGATTGGTTGTCAATTAATTTTAATGATTTGTTAGTCGTTTTTCCGTCCAATGACCACAAAACGACGTTATCGTGTTTCCAGTGAGATATAGGTACACACATCCTTCTTCAGAGGTTCAGGTCAAAACCCATTCTCATGATATAGTCGGAATCGTACAGTCGACAGTGTTGACAGAGAGTTCTTATGAATAGGGAAAGAGTCTTGTCGCTTTTATTCTAAACATGGTTTTGGTAAATGTTTCAGGAGTTTATAATAAACATTATCATGAATATTGTGAAAGGCAATATTATATTTCTGTAATTGTGTACATATAATGAATTAACACTAATGCTAATGTTGGATTCATTTAGAATCCTTCAGTAAATGATGTTATATGGCCGTGTATTGTTTTATTTCACAGTGATTGTAGCTGAGTTGCATTATTTCTGTTGGGATTCGGTAGACGCTCATTGCATTGTATTTGGGCGATAATCAGTCGTCAGAAAGTTACTATATTTAGGGTTTACTGCGGACGGTGATTGTATGTTTTCGAAACATGTGCAACTTTCAAGTATCTTGTTAGGTTGTATATACATGTAAGTGTGATAGTAGCGTATTTACGTCACACACACAAGACCAGCTTTCATGTGAGGATCGATTATCATCCCTAATTCCCCGCCTTGCCCATCTCGGAAGCTTGAACATTGTCACCGCTGAGGGAATATATATTATCATCACTGACTTTTACTATCACCACTGTATTTTTGTATTTGACCTTCGTCGGGCAGTTAATGGAAGACCTCGGGTTTCTGCAAATGATAATATAATGCCCTGAAAATGCAACGGTTCGTGACAATTTCCTAACGTACAGAAGAAATAATCACAAAGATCATGACTGTTTGTTGACATGTTGGTCTTGTTGCCCAAATCATATGACGACCATGCAAGGAAGAAAGGGCTGGGATCAAGAACTGATGTCTTGCGGAATATCTGCTTTGAATATATTGGGTTGTATTATGTTTACCTCTTGATTGAGACACTTATCAATATTGACATTATGGACATACGTAAGGAAATGAACGAAACATTCTTTTGTCAGGATCAAACGGTACATATTCAAACATTTTCAGCTTCTAGCAATTATCTTGTGGCCGATTCAATACCTTAATTAAAAAATATACCCATAGCCTATCAACTCCGAAGTATCACTTCTTAAATGCCTCCAGCGTCAAACTTTTATCTAAGCACCAAAGTATGTCCACAGTTTTTGATACTTGTCTAAGAAGTCACTAAAATGGATTGTCAATCTGATTGTTTGTCGCCATACCCTGACAGCGTGCGTAGAAAGATGATCATCTCTAATTCAGCGAAAAGCTAAATCGCCTTCCAGCTGATGAGATTATTTATTGTTTCAGATCTTCACAGTCAAGGCGTGATTGAAGCCAAACGATTCACATATTGCTAACATTTCCATCCAGCACATATCCTCTGACTTTTGATACTACAGAACCACCAAGTATAATTAAAGTTGGTTGTTTCTCTGTGCCTAGTGACCTCTAAATCACACGACATACTCACTGTTTCAAATAAGATTGGTTGGTTGGTTGGTTGGTTGGTTGGTTGGTTGTTTAACGCCGCACTTTCAAATAAAAGAAATTTGGACGTGGTCAGTATTCTTGTACACGTAAGGCTGCTTGCCTGTGGTGAAATTGGCCATGATGGTAACACATGTACTTCTGAAATGCTCAAACTGTCAAGGTGATCATATGTTATCTTTAATGACTGTAGGGAATATATGTTTCAACCTACCGTACAAAAGATAAATAGGAAATATAGAAACAAGCAAAAGTAGTCACATCTTATGTCATGCCTAAAATGCCAGTACAAATTCATTAAATTTTTGTGGCCATTTTCCAAATATGACAAAAGTCAATTATCCCGCGATATGCCAAGGAGAAGCACGGGCCACCGAGCCGTGGATGCCCTAGCCTTTAATGAAAACACAAGATGAGATTGGGTTAAATGGCCGAGGGTGTGCAGGTACTAGTGGGCTACTAAGCTGCTACCAAAATGCTACCGTTGCCATGGCCACTAAGGTGGCCAACGGCGATTCGCAGCTAGCGCTGCTAGCCTGAGACTGCTACCGCTGTCCGGCCCCCACGGTAGCATATTTAAACGCTACCATTGCTTGGCAACTACCACGCTGCTGGCCTAAGTCAGACTACCGCTGCCCGGCCCCAGATAGCCGGCCAAAGCAGATCCGACTGCCTGGCCCCATTAGCAAAACCGCCGCGGACCCAACTGTCAGCTACCGTTTGACAAGACGACTTCCGCTGTCGGGCCCATATACGTGGCAATTGTTTGCCCCAGCGTATGTTATTTTTCAATTCTCCGGCTGAAAAGTCGGGAAAGACAAGGTTCCCACTGAGAAGCAGATAACCCCGGAAAGATTCCCGCTGAAAAGCAGGTAGCCTTAAGCACGAGTATTAATATGGAAGCAACTAGCAGTGTAGCCCATAAAAACCCCGCCACAAAGCACCAGAGTGCTTTAGAAGGCATGTTTATTTACATATCAGAATCATTTAAAAGGTATGTACATATATACCGGGGGTGATTGAGTTACAAGGGGTGATTGGGTCACGGGCGTAATTAGCCAGTGGTTTGGATACGTGCGATAAAGTCATTTAGTAGTTAGTACTAAATGTAAATGTGCGTGTCCATTGTGTCTCTGTGTAAATATATAAATTAGTCTGTAAAATCAAGTAATATCTGCTTTTGCATATATTGAAGGCCATGTGTTTGGCTTGTGAATGCAGCTGCCGCCATATGCATCCAAATTACCCTTGCATGACTTCACCAGATGTGTAGATAATGAATGAATGAATAGTCATTAGGTTATTTAAAACATAGTCGATAATACGATTCAACTGTTAGCTGGAACATGACTTTCTTTTAACCAATTCTATGAGGACGCATCACGAATATATTTAAGTACAAGACTCATCTAGCACATTACCAAATCATCAGGACATCGAATAGAGCTATTTGGAACTGCTAAGTTAGTTTGGTTGTTTGCTTTATTACTATCTTCTGAAACTGTTTTTTTAATTTAATGAAGCTGAAGCTATTTTTTCGGTGGCAAATACTGAAATTTTGGAGTCACCACTGAAGATGTATGTAAAGTGCTGAATCCTTATTGAATCTGCACTTGCCTTTGCACCACGAATAGAATTTGGCATACATCTCACCTAGTTGTTTGCTAAAGTGTCAGAACATCAAGGGGAGAAGAGTGGATTTGCCACGTAAGTTTGACTGTCTGTTTTGTTACTATTTTCTGTAACGGTATATATTCTGCTTTTAGTAGAGATGTTTTTTTCTTGTTGCTTTTGTTTACATTAACCAAGTCAATTTGTCTGCGTGTGGCCATTTTGACCCAGGACACATCACTAACCTAGTTAATTTAAAATGTTGAAAAGAACGATTTTTCTTCTGCAACCATCTTCATGCATATTTCCAATATTTATTTCCTCCGTTTATTAGCGAAAACGTTGTGAAACTCTCTTGTTATCAATGACAACCTTCGCTAATTGTTAGATCACAGAACTATGGTATAGGTGGCATATCAAATAATGCCACATATGCCAGTATTTTATCTAAGGTAAAAAAACATGCATCAGCATTATCAACATTTGACTCCACAAAAATCTGCAAAGAGAGATATTGTTGGGTCCAGCAAACTCCTCTCTCAAAGATTAACCATAATACTCTATACGATCAAGGAAGGGACATTTGTCACTAAACGTGGTGATCATATATATATAGTTACATATCCATATGTTTAAAATCCATTTGTCAGAATTGAAAACAAATGCCATCTGAAATGTATATAGAAATCAAAATGTTCCTCAATGATAAGATCTCAAATTAAGGGGTGAGACATTTAGGTGGTAGAAGTAGGCATCCCTTTGGGCGCCAATTGTGTTCGCCTTCTCGCTGATCTATTTCCTTTTGCATATGAATCGGAATGTTTTTCTGTTTGGATGTGCAAAGCCGCAACAAGGCAATTTGAGAAAGTGGTTTAACTTCAATTTCAGGGAAATCGATGTTCTGATATCGTTATCAACTATCACATAGCCAATTCTCTTCCACTGATTTACCCACCTGAATTAGAAATAAAGCGGACCAGCAAAACAACCTCATTTGTTGTATATGCAGATCTATGCATAAAGATTCAGAATGACAGAAAAGTCTCCACAAGACTGTATGGCAAAAGGGGTGGGGTTTTTTTTACTTTCTAATAGTCAACATTCCCTTTATATTGAGCAATATTCCAGCAACTCTAGCTTTTTGTGTCTATTTTTCGCAACTTTTGAGGTACAATTGAGCATAGTCTCCATCTGAAAAGCTTCATTCGTTGTTCTTTGATCAGGGTTATCTTCAGGGCCTCAGTAAAGCTTTCAAAATGTTGGATGATAAACTTTTGACATTTCTACATTTGACACACCCATGCCAAAAACGATGCAATTCCTCACTTTGACTTTATCTTCCCATCGCTGTTCAGGTGACCTCTGCTTGGGTTTTGCCGGGTGGCAACCATGAGGCACAATGCGCTCAACTATTCCGGACACCTGGTGTCATCACTTTTTGATAGTGATTCATAAATGCATGCTTACGAGATAGCAGGGATCCTGCAATCGACTCTGCTTTTTACAGTGATTTCTTATGACTATGGAATTAATATTGTCACTATTCCTTTCATGATAGCTTTTTAATATATTTTAATTTAGGTCAATTAATAACGCGACAATACAGAAATATATAATTATTTTCCACCTGAAGTCTGTAAAATGTAAACTGACTTGTTTTGGTAATTAAAGTATTACAATAGTCATTCTTGTGGTTCAAACAAAGTCTGAGAAAGAACTACAAAAAAAATCAAGTGTCCAAAACTAATGATCTCTGTTAAAATAGATAAACAGGTCACATTTCAATTCTGGAAACCCATTTATCCAGAAACTCTCCGCGCTTTGGCCAGTATCGGACAAAGATATTTACAAACTTCAACATACCAGGTAACTCCATCTTCACATGACACAAATAGGATAGGAGTACCACAAAGTCTTCCTCGCGTTCGCGTGGAATTGCAGAGGTCTTAAGAAGAACTTTAATGAAATTCATCTTTTAATTCAAGAATTTAAACCATCAGCTTTTTGTCTCCAAGAACATACCTAAAAAACACAGATCAATTTGACATATTTGTTCTATCCCGGTGAAGCAGGGCATAATCCATAGTCTTTTTCCACTCAACACTACTCTTCAAGTTGTTGGTGTCTGCGCTTCTTTGAACATAGTGTTTACGTTATGTTCAATGTATCTTCCACCTTCCTAAACTATCCGCTAATCATATCTTAAGACTTTGTAAGATCAACCCCAAAAGCCCTGTATCATCATGGGCGACCTTAATAATCATAATCACCTATGGGGGAGTCCTTTTACAAATAATAAGGAAAACGTCCTTGAAGATTTTATCCCAAACAATCAACCCGATAGGAGTACCATATATAAAGGCTTCCTCACGTTCGCGTGACATTTCTCAAGTGGAAGCTCCACCACCATGAATCCACAACACATTATACAATGGAATTGCAGAGGTCTTAAGAAGAATTTTAATGAAATGCAACTTTTAACCAAAGATTCTAAACCGTCAGCTTTTTGTCTCCAAGAAACATATCTAAAACACCTAGATTTATTTGATATCCGTCAGTACAGTGATAAAGCTACAGGAGGTTCGTCTATCCTGTTGAAGCAGAGCATAATGCATAGCCCTGTTCCACTCAACACTACTCTTCAAGCTGTTATGTCCGTGTTACTTTGAACACAGTATCTTCCACCTTCCTCAACTATTCGTCAATCAGATCTTCAGACTTTGTACAATCAGCTCCCGACGCCCTGTATTATCATGGGCGATTTAAACGATCATAATCCCCTATGGGGGAGTACTGATACAAATAATAAGGGAAAAGTCCTTGAAGATTTTATCTCGAACAATGAGTGAGTGAGTGAATGAGTTATTATTTAATTAACGTTACATGGGCAGTATTTCAGCCATATCGTGACGAGAAGTTAAACATTTATGATACATTCATGAAACATATATTTAGACTAAATAAAAAGCTGTCAACGATGGACAGTAGACTAACTAGAATATCACAGACTTGTTTTAAAACTAGTTGAGAATATAAAAAAAACCCAGTAAACATGAATGAACAACACCATAAAAATGGGCTAGAAATCGTCAGCCACTGATGGGAGACCACCATACTGTGGACCATGGGGACTTATAGTACCTTTGCCTTCTGCATGGACCCCGGCATGATTTATATCATCCCTTCAGTCACTGGCTACAGTGTAACAGTTAAGCCTGAGATTAAAATAACGAATATACTACGTTTAAAAGACTGGTATGCAGAAAAAGTTGTGTGGGAGCTATATCATGAAAGTAAATGTTCGCAGCAGAAACGACTGATTTAATTCTTATTCCTAGTGGTGGAACAAGAGATGTTTTCTTATTGTAAATATCATCGTAAAGAGGATTAAATACGCAATTAAATGCTGGATTTGACTGATTGGAATATAATTTAGTGATGTACTGTAAAGATGTACTGTTTGTTTTGTTTTGTTTTAAACATATTTTTTTGACATATATGGTCAACTGGATTGGGCAAAAGTTATCCAACTAAGGTGGCCCTTTCCCTACTCTATATGTACAGACATTGATTATACATATATATACACATATACATACACACATACACATACAGAAATACAAACATATACACATAATCATATATACACACAATCATACATACTCATACATACATACATACACATACTCAGATACACATACACTTATTACAAAGAGAAGTAACAAAGAGAAATATATTTACACAAGAACATAAACATAATGTTTGCAAGAGTAACATAGACAGTCGTGCATAAGAATTGTCTATAGACACAGTTTACTTGTATGTACACATTAATCCAAAATACATGCAAAACTACATATATAATTACACAATCATACATACACTTATGTACATGTACACATATGCATACCTACACACACTACATGTACATACATACACATATACCCTTGAATACGCATGCATACATATATATACATACACATATTTACACACATACACCAGGATATATATACCCGTAAACATTATGTTAACAGAAGGAGGCAGAGATACACATGTATTCATATACATGCATGCAGTTTATTCACTGATGGCGTAATTAATAATAAATGGTCGCAGAGCGATATTCTGTATTAATGATAAAGGGTTACTCGAATCTATTAGTCGACAGTATATATTTTTGAACGCTGTTGAAGATGAGGTTATTGTGACTTTCAGATAGGGATACATCACCGTAGAGAATATTTTGTATTGTACATGTAGTTCCAGCTTTTATAATGTTAGCGAACATGATATTTCTGGGAATAGTGTAATTGGGACATTCAAGAAAAAAGTGTATGTTGTTTTCACATGGCTTTCCACAAGAGCAGGACAAAGTATCAGATAAATTTACTTTAAAGAGGTCTGCATTTAGGGAACTGCAAGAATGCCTTAGGCGTGTCTGTAAAATATTAGCTCTACGGTTGCCGATTGAGAAGTATGGAGGTGGAGCTGTAATGGTTGTTTTAATCATGTGTTTAAAATTTGATAATGATGTTGCACTTCTGTATTCAGGGGGTAACTCATTCCATAATTTGATTGAAGAAGGTATAAATGATTGTTGGTATGTGACTGTTCGTGCTTGCGGCGAATTCAGATTATTCTGATTTCGTAACTCATATCTACTAAAAGTTGATACTTTGGGTGGTAACATGTCATGTAAATACGATGGGCATAGGTTATTAACAATACTGTAGATTGTGCAGAGTTTTTTTATTTGACCTCCTATAAGATAGTGATTCCCATCCTGTCTCAAAATATAAACTCGATCTTGAGGAGAATTTAGGGAGACCTGTTACTATGCGAGCGGCTTCGAGTTGAATCATTTTAAGTTTTTCGGAATTTTCATGACTGCAGTTGTCCCATACCTCTGAAGCATATTCTAATATAGGCCTTATGAAAACAAGATAGACTTTGGGCAGGGTTTGTCTATCAAGTAAATATTTAACGGTTCTTAACGAACAAATCATTTTGGAAGCTGAGCGAGCAGCAAATGTTATCAACGTGAGTTGTCCACTTCATATCATGGGAGAGAGTAACGCCCAGATGTTTGTGCGAGATAGATGCGCTTAGTGCGGTATTGTTATAAATGATATCTGCAGTGCGGTTTTTACAATGAGTGAACAGAATAAATGTTGTTTTGTCCGGGTTAAACTTAACTAGCCATCTATTGGCCCAGGTATTGAGAAGCTCTAGATCACTGTTTAATCTGTGTTCTATCATTTGTAAGTGAAGAGATGATGTACCAATGGAAGGTATCGTCTGCAAAAAAGGCGAGTGGAATTCACTAGATTATCAGCGAGATCGTTAATGTAGACCAGAAACAAAAAGGGACCTAATACCGAGCCCTGGGGGACACCGGCTCTGGTGAATTTCAAAGATGAAAAGCTGCCATTTACAAAAACCTTTTGTCTCCTCTGACTAATATAGTCTTCTAACCATAGTAATAGCTTGCCCGTTACACCGTATTTTTGTAATTTATGAAGTAATCCTTTATGCCAAACTCTGTCAAATGCTTTGGATATATCACAGAATACCATACAATAGTATTCGTGCTTGTCGACAGATGAGACAATATCATTATAAATTTCTATTAATTGTGAGGTAGTAGAATGTCCTGGTACAAAGCCGGATTGATATTTGTACAGGAGACTATTCATATTGAAATAGTTGTATAAGCGTTTAAAAACTAATCTCTCCTGTAGTTTTCCAAGAATAGATAACAAGCTAATTGGCCTGTAGTTCGAGGGTAATGCTTTGTCACCTTTCTTGTATAATGGCATGACGTGAGCAAGTTTCCAGTTTTCTGGAAAGATTGCTTCTTTTAAAGATCGATTGAAAATTATACATAATGGGATGGCAATACTGTCAGCCAAGGGTTTTAAAAGTCTAGGGTTTATATTATCTGGTCCGCTTGATTTATTGCATGGTAGTGACTTTATGAGATCGCTTATTTCTAATTCAGTAACTGTGATATCCGAGAGAGAGGTTTCACAACGTTGACTGAAATCCGGAAGCGGTTGATTTCCGTCATCAACATCACAAATAGAAACAAAATAATTATTGAGTACATCAGCCTTTTCGACATCGGTAAATGCTGTGGGTTCTTTTAGGTCTGTACACAGAGGGGGGATACATGCTGGTGAATTAGCATTTTTGATGATGAATCTCAATAATTTCCAGCAGTTGGTACTGTTTGAGTTCAGATGTGTTTCCAACAAGCCATTAATGTTGCTATAGTATTTTTCTTTGGCTATCTTTTTCATATTATTAAATTTGTTTCTTTGCTTTTTGTAATTGACAGCATCACTTACTTTACCAGTCCGTAGTGCCTTTTTTCGATAGCGGTCTCTGGAGCGACGCTCCCTTCTGAGGTTATTATCGAACCATGGTTTGTCCGTTGGGCGAATAGTTACACACTTAGAGGGTATATAGTCGTGCATGTGCATTTTTAGTTGGAAGTGGAATTTGTCACACATTTCATTAACGTCCAGACATTCTTTAAAAAACTCGTTCCAATTTTTATTCTTAATTTGTATATTCATTTTAGCAAAGTTAGCTTGTTTGTAGAGCCATACGTTTCTTCTATATGACTTTTTTATATTAAGATATACATTAATAGACACGAAAACTCCCCTGTGATCCGATACAATCGGAACTAAAATCTAGTACACCGGATAAGGAACAATTACAATCATTACTTACTAAAATAGGGCCAATAAGTTTAGCCGACTGTGTTGTAATTCGTGTTGCTTCATTTATAACACTACGTAAGTTCTTGCGTGTTATTATGTCACGTAAATGGTGGATATTCGTATTGAAAAGATCCTCATTTAGGTCACCAACTAGGACGATGTCACGGGAAACATCAAGTGCAGCTTCTATCATGTGCTCAAGTACAGTCCAATATGCGGTAGGGGTGTTGGGTGCGCGATAGGTGACACAAAGCAGAAAACTGTGCTGTGGTGAATAAACTTGAAACCACATAGATTCAGAATTAATTACTTCCAAGTCTGTTCTATGCTTGACACAAAGTGAATTAGAAAAATATACAATTATACCACCTCCGAAACAATCCCTGTCCCTCCTGTGAGGTTCGTGGAAGAGATCCAGGAGCAGGTCGGCTGACTGAATGTTGGCGTCCAGGTGAGATTCAGTGAAGCATAACACATCGAAATCGCAGATATCATCGTAGATTATAGTCAATTTATGCCGGATACTTCTAATATTCAAGTGGAATATGCTTATATCATTGGTTGTGTTATATTGTTTTGGGCCGGGATTTGGATGAATATCACCAGCAATGAACAATAGAAGGAGGGAGATTAATTTCATATTTACGCACAGGCCATACGTCATGACAAAACAAAGGTGCAGTATGTACATCGTGGAATACATTTTGAAATGGATATATACTTCATTGGTAAAAGCGTGACGCCTGAGGTAAGTTGGCATACATTTATTGTAAAATAATCCAATCGTCACCCTGTATGACATGATGTCAATCATTGCCTAATTTGGAGAGAATAATGAACCAGGTGAGGGCGACGATGAACGTATTCTCAAAGTGTTTGATAATTAGTTTGGTGAATATGACTAATCGTATGTTGAGCGCGCTGAAGAGGCATAATGAATATATAAGTTCTTCTTGATTGTGCAGTACAAAATGTTCAAAAGTGTTAAACTGTAGTCTCTTTGTGGACAGAGGACAAACACATGAAGTATGTACAAGTAATATAGAAAAGATCCAGGAAAAAGCTGGGTCTTGTGCAAAATGAATAGAGGGAATATGATACAAAAGCGAACAATGTGAATCATAATGATGGCGACAAGTAGGGAGTGTTGCCACAAATTGATTTTGTTGGCCTGGGTGGGACTGTGCAAGTACAGCAATAGCTGTGACCAAGATGCATCTGATTAATGACATCTGCAGAAAGAAGTAGGTAGCTCTGAAATGATATGATGGCCACTTTCAGAATATAGATGACATTGGCTGGATACCTAAACAGGTACTAAACACATTTATGAATTTATCAGATCGTCAATGTCTGCAAGACAGGTGATCCAAAAACGCTTTCCGCTTTGTTTGCATGCAGATATCCTACCATCAAATGTCCAGAATGAGTACATTGAGGTCGCTTTCTTGAGTTCTAGGAGCCTTTTAATTAGTGAATGACGATGTTTGGTCAGGTCTTCAGTGATGAAGATTTTGTCAGGGTTAGACCTAAGTTTGCGTTTTGACATGTACACGGCATTTTTCGTGTTGTGGGATACAAATTTGACAAGTACTTGGGCTCTGCCGTTGATGACCCTACCCACAGTATGCGAACGATCTAAGTCATTCTTATTTAGTTTTATACCTAAGTATTTATGGCAGATATCAATGACTTTATCATCAGTTGAGGCTTTGCCATCATCGATGGGTACATTCATAAAACGTAACGAATTGCGTCGTGTGTATTGTTCTAGTTCCTCGATGTGAGCTTGAGCCTTAGTGAGATTATCCTCAACCCTGTGAACTTTATTTTGAAGTTGCTGGATCAGTCTGATTGTGCTTTAATAAGTGAATTTTGATTTTCGACACAATCTACTAAGGTACTTGTTGCCGATTTAACAGCCTGCTCGACGACTTGTTCAAGGTGTTTGCCTAACTCCATAGTCAATTTTGGCACTAAGACGGGTAACAACTTTGCCATAAAAAGTTTGTGGGCAACTGCCTGAGTTAGAGCATCTGAGGCTTCATCCTCAGTGAGAGACTCACCCCCACTGGATAGAATAGGTCTTCTTTGTCGTTGTGCTGGAGGTTGATCATCAGCTGGACTGTTTTTGCCACGCTTTTCTCCAGTCGAGGGTAATGGCGGAGTGATTGGGGTGTTCGCCGCCATGTTGCTTCTCGTGTTGATTGTAGAAGTTCAGGGCAGAGAAAGAGAGAAAATAGTTACTTAAAGTGACTTTGAGTAATTAATATTGAAGGCAATATTTGGAGTGTTGGTACCTTGTATTAGTTGTAGTTGGGTTGCGATAAACTCTCTTTAGTCAGGGTGTAGGCTGGGATGATCAGTGAGTGGTCTCCGGCGCCGTGTTGTTCGTTGCGTTGGGTCATTAAAGAAAATATAGCAACTGTTAGTTCAAATTGCGATTTTGAGTTAATAACATGTAAAGACGTTAAGAATATTGATACCTTGTTCAGGACGGTGTGCCATCTTAAAGAAAATAGTTCAAAACTTGATTTTCTTTCCGCAGCTCTCAGTGCACGTCTTACTTGTCGGCCATCTTGCGCGTCATAATGTACTGTACTGTTTAAGAGAAGGGTCATCCGCTTCAACAGACAGACTTTAAATAGGAGAAAAGCGAAAGGTTCCAAGGCAAAGCCTCAGTCCTTGGTGATGGATAGTATCAAGTTTTTTTAAATTACTTATACAGGCTCCACCATAGACGATGGAGCTGTAATCAAGTTTTAACGGATCAGTGACCTGTTTAAGTGTAAGAAGGTTCTCTGAACCCCCTTCCCACTTTGAATTAGATACAACTTTCAACAAATCGAGTGCCTTCAGACATTTAGCTGATTAGGTGATTTAATGTGTGGTAAGAAAGTTAAATGGCTATCAAAGATGAGTCCCAAGAATTTGGCCTCTTTTACAACTTTGATAGGGAAGCCATTCAAAAATATTTCAGGGTCTTTATGCTGCTTATACTTTCTGCAGAAGTGTATACAGTTGGTTTTAGATTTAGAAAATTTGAACCCGTTTTCGAGAGACCACTTGTGAATTTTATTTAGACAGATTTGTAACTGCCTCTCTATTGTATGCATATTTTAACCACGACAAGATATATTAAAATCATCCACGAACAGTGATCCATCCACTGAATCACTTAAAACCTTGGACGGACTATGTATTTTAATATTAAACAAGGTAACAGACAAAATACTGCCTTGTGGGACACCCTGATCCTGATTATAATGGTCAGACAGGGTGGAACCCACTCGGGACTTGAAATTGTCCGTCTGTTAAAAATTTTGATATGAAATGAGGTAAACGACCTCTCAAACCAAAATCATGTAATCCTTTAAAATGCCATACTTCCACGTAGTATCGTATGCTTTCTCAAGATCAAAGAAAATTGATACTGCGTGTTGTTTATTTACAATAACATTTTTAACAAAGGATTCTAATCTAGAAATATAGTCTTCAAGCACATTTCCCTTACTGTTTGTATTTGGACTTCCCTATAGAGGGTTATGCCCATTTAAATCTCCCATGATGATAGAGGGCTTTGGTACCTGATCCTAAAGATTCTGAAGATCAGCCTGCTGAAGAGTATTCGAAGGAGGAATATACAAGGAGCACAAAGTAAGTGCAATGTGCAATGTAAGTCGGACAGCTACAGCTTGAAGATTTGTATTGAGGGGAACAGTGCTATGGATGATGCCTTGCCTGATCAATACAGTAGAACCTCCAGTAGCTTTATCACCTGGATGTGAAAACGATAGCAATTGTATTGCCTTAAATCAAATACATCGTTTTGCTTTAGATATGTCTCTTGGAGACACAGTGCTGATGGTGTAAAGTCCAGAACTAGTAATTGCATCTCATTAAAGTTTTTCCTCAGTCCTCTGCAATGCCATTGAATTATATGAGGCGTTTGAGTTATGGTGGCTCAATAGGTGTCCTCACACTGAAACGTGAAGAAGATGAACTCCTAGCACTGGCCCGTGAAGACGGAGTTACCTCCATATCCAAAGGTCCAAAGGAGTTATGGACAGGCACCTCTGGAGGAGAGGGTGTCCTAAGATGTTGTCTATTTAGCTTTTTACTTTCTGTCTTTCCTGGTTTTTCAATAATTGGTAAGCTTGTGAATCAGTCTGTGATTCTGAAGATGATGTACTGGGCTGACAATCTGATTTGTTGGGCTGAATGACAGATGTTGTTTCAACTGGTTTAACAGAGTGAACCCATGTCAACTCAGTCTGACATTCTATGGATGAAGAGGCAACAGAACGAGATACTGCAGCCGAATAAGTTAAAGTTGATGGCAACTGATTAGCTACTTGCTTTTTGGCTTCCAGATATGAAATAGTGTTGTGATGTTTCACTTTTAATATCTGGGATTCAGTTTTCCATAGAGGACAGGACTTTGACCATGCTTCATGTTGGCCATTACAGTTTGCACACTTGACGTCTTCCCTACATTCATTGCTGTCATGTTGACCACCCAAACGCTGGCAAACCTTTGATCGATTACAGCTTTTGGAACCATGGCCAAATTTTTGGCAAGTATAACATCGGAGTGGATTGGGCACATACACCTCAACTCCGATATTAACATAACCAGCTTTAATTGAACGAGGGATACTTGGTCTATCAAATGTGAAGAGATAGGTGTTCAGGGGAGTGATAACACCATTGACCTTTTTGGTGAAACGTATAACAGCTGTCACCGCTTGATCCTTTAACAATATCTTGTTCAGACATATCTGAAAGGCATCGGGCTCTGTCTTGAACAATGCCTCTACTGGAGCTGAAACAGCAACCTCACCATTTGCAAACTGACTGATCGATAAGAGATTTAGAGATTGCTGTTTCTTCAGACACTCGACAAGAATAGAACCACTACGGAGACGAGTGACATTTTTCACTTCTCCACAATGTCCGTTAATAGCTCTTGAAATAGCAAACGGATTCCATTTTAAAGGTTATTTGTCAGCAGCCTTGATCATCACAAGGAATCGGGACCATGAATCAAATATGTTGGGAATGTTCCCAGAATCATCATCTTCAAGACGTCGTTTTTTGTCGTTGTGAATTGAATCTCGAACAATGACTTATGCATCTTCAATGATGGTGCTAATACCTATCTCCATGCCACTGGCACATACTCTGCCCTAGATCTTTCACTGACAGATTCAAAATATTTTAAATGATTCCGAATGGTCGTTCCATGAAGACCTTTGTGGAAGTGACCATTTTCAAACAATACTTACAACTTTTAATCCGTCTGACGAACCACCTTCAACAAGGTGGAACAGTTGGTCTTTATTCCAAACACTATGTTCTGAAAACTAAAACCTCACAGTTTCAGGAATGTTCCTGATCCTATACAACTTTTTTTAGATATATTAAATTCTGTTCTATTGGAGACGAAAGCATTCCTTAATCCTCTTAAAACCCTCGTATACGTAAACCATGGTTCGATCGTAATTGAAAACAAGCTTGGAAAAATAAGAAGAAAGCCGAGAAATATTTTCGACGACATCCAACTGTCCACAACTTGAATAACGTTAAAATCATGTGCGCTAAAGCAAGACGTACCTTTAAACAGAATAAACGTCAATCCCGGAGGAACTATGTATCCGAAACCAATTCCCGATCACCCACGTCCAAGGTGTTGAACATGATTCAAAAGATTAAGGGCAAAGGATCCAATTCTGGAGTTCACCATCTCAAAGATGGTAATACACTTTTAACTACTAAATCCGAAATTGCCAACAAACTTGGTGATACTTTGGCAAACCATTCCTCATCATCAAACTATAATCCTTAATTTCAGAGGTTTCAAAAACAGCAGGAAAAGAAAAAAGTCAATTTTAACTCTGATAATGGTTAGGACTATTATGAAACGTTTTCAGTCCATGAATTATATACTGCCCTAGGGCAATCTCATGACATTGCAGCATCTACTATCAGCTCCTGAAACACTTGCCCGATTCATGTTTGGAAATTTTACTTAGTATATTTGATGAAATATGGACAACCAGAAATTTCCCTTCTTCGTGGCACAATGCTATTAATATTTCTATTCCAAAGCCTGGGTGACATCGAGTGTGGTTTCCAAAGAAACAGAAGTACCATTGACCATTTGGTGCGTTTAGAATCGTTTATTAGAAATTCCATTGTCAACAAATAACATACTGTATCAATTTTTTTATCTAGAAAAAGCATATGATACAACGTGGAAACATGGTCTTTTAAAAGATTTGCATGAATTTACATTTGAGGAGCAGATTACCTCAGTTCATATCTCAATTTTTAAACAACAGACAATTTCGAGTACGAGTGGGCTCTACCCTGTCAGATCATTTCGATCAAGATCAGGGCGTCCCTTAAGACAGCATACTATCAGTCACACTTTAAAGTATTAAACAATAACGTTGATGGTTCACTTTTCGTGGACGATTTCAACATTTCTTGTGGTAAGAATATGAATACAATAGAAAGACAGCTACAGCTCTGTCTAAGCAAAATTCAAAAATGGGCGAACGAAAGCAGCTTTAAATTTTCTAAATCCAAAACAAACTGTATTCAATTTTGTCGTAACTACAAACCTCACAAGGATCCAGATTTATTTTTAGATGCTACTCTTGTCAAGGTAGTAGACGACGCCAAATTCTTGGGCCCCATCTTTGACTGTCATCTCACATTCTTACCACACATCAAATATCTAAAGGCAAAGTGCCTAAAGGCCCTCGACTTCTTAAAAGTCGTTTCAAATTCCCAGTGGGGAGGGGACCAGACCACCCTCCTTCACTTGCACAGATCGTTAATACGCTCTAAACTAGACTATGGTTCCATTGTCTATGGTGGTGCCTGCAAAAGCAATTTAGAAAAATTAGACACAATCCACCATCAAGGTCTAAGGCTCTGTCTTGGAGCTTTTAGGGCCTCTCCCGTGGACAGTTTGTATGTGGAGGCTGATGAACCTTCACTCGAACTGCGCCACATTAATCTTTCACTGCAATACATCACTAAATTGCACTAAAATATATCCAATCCAGCAAACAATTGTGTTTTCCACCCTCAGTATGAAAACCTATTTCGAAATCTATCAAACCTGGTTCCACCACTTGGAATCAGAATTCAACCACACATCACTGCAGCTAAAATAGATCTTAATATTATATCATCTTACTGTCTTCTGTCGTCTCCTCGCTTGCAGATGGTAAAGCCAGTAGTAGACCTCACTCTAACCCAACTAAAAATGTTAGAAACTAATTCGTTGGTCAACAATCTTATAACCAATTACGCAAAACAAATATAATTCTCACAGGTCCATTTGTACAGACGGGTCGAAGGGTAGTGGCAAAGTTCCAAGTGCCACCATCACTGGATCCAGAACTGTCTCCTCAAGAATACCAGATTCTAATTCAATTTGTACTGCTGAGGCCAAAGCTATCTTTACAGCTTTGAGCTTTATCATACATCAAAACCAATCTAAAAAATTCATCATCTTCTCCGATTCATTGTCATGCCTTCATGCACCTAAAAGTGTCTCCTCAAATCATCCTATAATCCTTGACATTTTAGAACTTTTCAATAATCTTTCTACTGGCCAATGGGACATCGTCTTTTGCTGGTTACCAAGTCATGTAGGCATAATAGGTAACTCAAAAGCCGGTGCTGCAGCTGAAGCAAACTGTTTAACTCCACTGCTTATCCTGTACATTGATTTCAGTGATATTTGTCCCCATGTGTGACACGTAATTCCTATCATAATCGATGTAACTATCATCAACCAGTGTTTTGAGACTACTCATTGCTATGTATTTTTTAATATTGGCTTGTATTGAGCACAACCTCCAGTAGATTAAGTGATGACGTAAATCCTGCTGGGGTATCGGAAGCAGGGGCACCGTAAGTCCAAATGATCTCCACCGAGGTGGCCTAGCTTTGCTTACTATAGCCCGTGTTTTAAACTGTATAAATAATGTTGTTGTACCCAAAATATGTTTGATAAAATATGGTTTTTAAACATAACTTCGCATTCATGACACAATTGTGAACATATGAACTTGTTCTCGTCGCTATTTGGCAGAATTAATGCCGATGTGACGTTAAATTTTAACTCACTCACTTACCTCTGTTTCGAAGTTAGGAGAAATATGTATGGTAAGGGGCAGTGCTTCACAACCAGGATCAACATTTAGTTTGCTGTGAGTTTGCAGCAGTGACAGTCAATAATGTTTAAGTTGATTTAATAGCATTACATAAAAATATTCAATATTTATTAAACAATATATGAAATCAAAAACATTTCTGAAGCAGGATGCAGCAGAAATATTGTATTTTTTCGAATGACATCATGATCATAATCCCTCATGAAAAGATCTCTCTTATTTGTCACTATCATCAACTAAACTGCCCCTACTGTTCTCCAACCATCCGTGCCAAGACTGTCCTCACAATATAAAACACAATATATGAAATCAAAAACATTTCTCCTGCAAGATGCAACGGAAATATTGTTTTTTTCGAATGACATCATAATCATAATCGCTTGTAAAAGGATATCTCTTATTTGTTACTATCATCAACTAAACTGCCCCCAAGGACCCTGTAGTTCTCCAAACACCCGTGCCAAGAGTGTCCTCACAATGAGACATATGGTAACTGTGAACTTGAGCAAGAGGACGGGTCTCATCTGTTATGTTGAGAACGAGCAGCCTTTGTGTGGTGTTAAACATCGTATAACAATTTAGCAAATTTTGATATATAAACAGCAAATATTATTCATTTTTATGTCATCTTGATATATTAGATGAACCTTACATATTCTTTGGAAACTGTACAAAATTAGCTAGCATGAATATCATTACGTACTTAGCTAGTCTATACTCATAATGGGCGACCTTCAATTTATTTTCCCTTCACTTACCCGCTACGTGCGCTGACGCAACCTTAAACTGACAGTGCATGCGGGATGCGCAAAACAAAAAGGACATGTTACTATCTCACCTATAGACAGTTAACCAGTACAGCCTCCACCTCTGTCACTAACGGTCATGCTTGCATATCTATATGCATATGGACAGTATATCTCGTCGCCTAAAGAACGATCTATCAATTGTAATGTCCTGAGATATATGTTCCGTGATCAATGATACTACAGAGATGACCACAACCGCTCATGTTGTAATATGAAGACACTTGATAATCGTTCGTTGCGAGGCGGTGAGATCCGCTGAGCCTTCATTCCAGGGCACTTTGTGGACGTTTTGCAATCGGTACTCAAAGTACTGCCCTTGTATGAATATCATACTTCAAAAAAATACTTTCATTGTATACGTACCCATATCTATATCATATAATCGCCGATAAGGCTATATACGTAATACGTATATATGTACTATAACTGAGAGAGGTGAAAAATCTCATATTACAAACAATGATGACACGTGTGTATGTTGCAGCTGAGTAACTGATTGGTTTTTGGATACATGGTAGATTTTCATTTGGTAGATTTCTAAAAATATATTTTCAGAATCAAACCAACAATGAAATCATATGTCATGGGACATAGAATTAACATTCAAAATTCATTTGTTTTATTCTGAACGTTATTTTTATTCAATTATTAATAAAGGCACAGATGTATAATAATTATCAATCAGAGGAAAAGGTCTGTCACAGATGTCTGTGTGCTGCAATTGTTGACGTATCTCCAATTTTATTACATTGAAGTCCACGGTAGTATGGAAAGTATTTGTTATATATTGACATTGTGTGACCATGGAACGAAGGCGATTATCAAACGCCACAAGATGGTAAATAATCGGCATGCATAATGCAGGAATGTCTTGTAATGCCATTGGTCGGAATTTGGGGTATTATTACACTGTCGTAAGCCGTTTAGTCGAGAAACATGCTCAGACCGGTGATGTAGGACCGTCCAAGATCCGGAAGACCTCCTGTGACGACACATCGCGAAGACAGGGACCTTCTTCGTCTCATACGCCGTGAGCTCTTTTTAACAAGTACTCGTCTGAAACAGCTGTGGTTGTACATGCCCAATCGTCGTTTCAGCACCAGAACCGTCAGGAACTGGCTAAAATCAGCAGGACTGAGGGCTAGACGAGTCATAAACGAGTCCCTTGTTGAGAGATCACCACAAAGCTGCTCATTTAGCATGGTGTAGAACTGGAATCTGAGAACTTGGAGACGGATCCATTGGTCAGACGAAAGTTGCTTTCTTCAAACGAGAGTTTGGAGGCACCGGAACAGATCAACATAGGCATGGGACGTAGGGTGGAATGCGTCATCCGGACACGTGGCAGTTATACCTGCTTCTGATCTGTTTCATGTGTCATGTTAAGTAGAGACTTTAAAGAACATTTTCACATGAAACATCAAACGTAACTCGTTTACTTAATCCTGCAGCTCCATACTTTTTTTAGGTATTGTCTAAGGTCAAATAAAGTACCAATGTTACCTTGATGTTTTTGTCAGTAAATTTTAATCACAACTCACCAATATCTCCTTGTTTGTTGTCAAATGTTTGTTCTATCCGTTGACATTGGTATCCCCCAGCTCCTGTGGTCAGTCATCCCCTGCCATGATTTTTGCCTTTTGTCACGGTTCAGAAATAGGGGTGTGCTTAACTTTTTCTTTTGAGTGTTCTTTTTCATCAGTTAAGGAATTGATGCGGGAAACACAAAGGCTGATAATTAGAACGATTTTGCATTACTTTGCTGATGCTATGATACCCCAGACTGACAGAATGCAACGCTGCTTTCCGGCGAAGCAAATGCAGTGGCAATATATCGTTTTTCAAGGCGCTTTCCCCCTCCATCTTCCATCCTGACAGTGTCAATTCGTGTTTTAGTTGAAGCCTGAATACAACATCTGGCGACGAGGATGGGATCTCTTCAAAATTGAAGATATGGATGACAGAATAGACGCTGTAATAATAAACGGAGGGCGTGAAATTGCTAGAAATTACCAGATCATACGCTGTGGTTAGACAACTACAAGAGGCTAAAAGGAAAGCTAAATTACTTCTTTACCCAAGCCTCCCCCCAAAAGAAAACAAAAAAACAAAACAAAACGACAAAGCATGGATATTGCAGCAGTTGTTAACGGAAATTGCTCAAATTGATCTCGCATGCAGATTAAGCAGATGAAGACTGAGCATGTTGCGCTCAAAGTCGAGACAGAGCAGAAGTAGAAAGATAGAGAAACAAAATTAACTTTTTTCTTTTCCTGTGGTCTGATATCTCTGAAACTCAGGAACATAATTTTACGATGATGTTTATGCCAAGTTAATTTGCAATGTTGGTTTTATCAGTAAGTAAGTCATCACCTTCCTTAAGCTGGTGTACAGTAGATTTTGAACCTTTAACCATGTTCCACACCTTAGACAAGGGTGTACATGCCTTAATGTTGGAGAGATAGTTCCTCCAAGACTGGCGCTTATAATGTTTATAAGAATGGCGTGCTTTGGCACTAGTCATTTTAACATTGTTCAAATTATGTACTGTAGGCTGTTTGAGGGAATAATTTTCCACTTTCTTCCAACACTTTCGTGCTTGTTTACATTCGTTATTGAACCATGGTTTACGAATACGTCACGCTCTTTTTTTCGTTTCGAGTTGAACCAGAGTGTTGAAGAGACATGGTGAAAGATGTTGGTTCGACACCCCTGGTCCCCGCCGACCCTCGAGTGTCAACAAGGACAGTTTTACATTGCACCGGACATACAAGATGCAAACACAAAGGACACAAGGGTGTTATACTCTATCAAATATGACACAAATAACAATATTTGTATACCAAATTAAATGCCAGGCTGGGTCGGCCCATGACAAGAAATCTGAAACATACTGAATTTGGAGGTCAAAATCACCAGATTGGCCCATGAGCCAACGCCTTCTGGCATACGACTCTAGGCAAATTGTGACATAATAATTTGAGAAGTCAAACATGTATTACATGACCAAGACCAAATAATACATTCATATGATTCATGTGTGTACATACACAATATTATGCACAGGGCTTGGCATGACCAGCCATTTGATAGGATTGGGCCCATCCTACACACTCTACCCTGGGTCCACACGGGGGAAGAGCTTTTGGCGTTACCCAGCACTCACCACTCTTCATGAGTGCCTACAACAAAAGAATAAGAGGTGATCAGTACAAAGACGAAAGGTACAAGATTCGCATGGAAAGTAATTCAGAGAGACAGAATACAAAACACCATAATATCAAGGTGGGAGATTACGTACTGTTACGACAGCAGAAACAGACTAAACTGACGACACCACATGAACCAGCATTCTGTTGTCAGTGTGAAATGATCAACAATAACTGCGAAACGATAAAGCGATGGGAGAAGTGTGACCAGACATTCGACACATTTCAAGCATGTGGACAGTGTGATTTGTGATCTGGGACCACATGCAAACACAAAATACAGTGGTGATAGCATAATAATGTATATTCACCCAGCGGCGGCTGTGGTCAAGCTTCCGAGATGGGCTAGGCAGGGAATCAAGGATGATGAGCGATCCTCACATGAAAGCTGGTTCCAAAGCGATGAAAATGCGTGGAAGTGAGAAACCAAATGTGTGACAGTGTCACATGCTACTGTCCCCTTATAAGTCCATAAGTCAAATCCATATAAGTTGATAATATCATCTGTAGATTGACGGGTCATGCTAAATTTCATCCGATGTATAGTTCACATTTTCTAAAGAAGGAATATATTCATTTCCATCTGCAAAGATATAGTCTCTCAAGTTACCAGTTCTAGCATATAAATCACCCATCACCCAGGAAATATCACTTGTTAGAATATCTGTCAAACATGAGAGTAAACAACTCTCTAAATAGTAGATACCCTTCGGTTCCCTTGTATCAGTTTGGACGCATGAGTTTATTAGATGGATATATACGCATCCATACAAATTGTCATTTTTACTACCTAGTAAAGCTTTATCAAACAGTATAAAAACACAATCTATATATTCTAGCCAAATGTGTTTGATGTATCTCCTTATCTCGTTAGAAATACCAACTGCTACTACTCCGCTTGATTTATATAAACAGTATATTCGGAAAAAGCACATCAAATTTCTTTTAAAGTTACATTACTCCAGATTTCAACAAAACTGAAAATGTCAACTCTAGCACAGAAAGTTATAAAATCTTGATCGAGTAATTTGTATTTTAATCCATTGACATTCAGGTTCATTCGCAGGACGACGACCCCCTGTGTCGTATGAAAACAAACTATCATGATGTCATTGACTGTCGATACTGTGGAACGACAGTCTTTGTTGGTGCACTTCCAACAGATCCAGTCATTCCTCTTCCTTTTCTCAAAGCCTTTGCAGCCTTCAAAATAGACACTTTGTCCTTTTCGTCCGCTATATTTCAAATATATCGTGACGACATAAAGTTAAGATTGACAACAAATATGTTTTGACCTTAAATAACTAGATGATCATAGATTGTATTTAAAACAAGGTTGAATGCATGTAAAAGAAAAAACGTCCATTTTGACAACACAATATACAACAGGCTCTAACTCGCCAGCAACCAGAGTTAGGCCACCATACTAGGGACCGGGGGGACTTATACACTTCTGCTACCAGCACGTTTCCCCCGCAAAAATTACACCATCCCTTCTTACTTACAATATGTATTCATCGTATATATCAAAAGTATGAATATAATACTGCTGCTGGGTTCGTCAGTTATTATGACTGCAGCTGCCGCCATATGCATGCGAATATTCCAAGAGCATCCACAGTAGATTGAGGACATATACGTAATTCATATTAATTACTACTAATACGTCCCATATATCTTTCATTTCAAGCAGCCAACTCCATGAGGACGCATCATGCATATATTTAGGCACGCGAATCATCAAACACTTTTCAAATTTGTCAGAACGTCGAGGGGAGCCAGCTGTAACTGACTAGTAAGTTTAATTGTTAACTTTATTACTTCATTCTCTTGCGTTTCTTTTAACTCAATGTAGACGTAGCTTAACCCGATACGACTGTCGCTTCTGTTTCGGTAGACCATATTGTCAGTTTGACATCACTTGGTTTCATCACTGACGGTATGTGTAACTTGGTGAATCTTATTTCCTGCCTTTGCATCATGAATTAGATTTGGACTCCAGCAACCCATTCTTGTCGTAAGAGGCGACTAACGGGATCGGGTGGTGTGGACTCGCTGGCTTGGTCATCTTGTCCCAGTTGCTTAGATCATGATGTCAACCACTATATGGTCTGGTCCAGATTCTATTATTTAAGACGGCTGTCATATAGCTGGAATATTGCGGCGTTAAAGAACAAACTAACACACAAATCATGTTGGCGGGTAACATAGTATTTGATGCGCATATTTAATATACATGTATTTAATTCCGTCGGTAGCATATCACATACACAGTTCTGAAGTATCAATTCGTGCATAGGGATTTTGCCTCCACGTGTTTTCTGGTGGTCACGTGACCCAATGCGCTTGAATAAAAGTATCACCACGTTCACCCCACGTCCCCGTACGTAGATAATAAGAAACATTCCCTTATACTATATTTGAGTTTTTTTCACTTTCATTATCAGGATATCCGCACGCCCTGCTGAGGATGAGTAAGGAACAGACCGAAAACGTTGCTCTTCAGGAGGAGCTCTATGTAAGATGTGATGAAGAACACACGGAGAAAACACAATGGTCCAACAAACTTCAGGGTGTCGTTGCCCTGCTTGGATATTCTGTCGGTCTGGGTAACTTGTGGCGGTTTCCCTACGTCTGTCAAAGAAACGGAGGAGGTACGGTCTTGCACATTATATCTAATACCCCCATTTCAATACGACCACGAATATCCCGAATCACCCCGAATAGGAAATTGTTCTTGTTCGTAGATGAATCTCAATCATTTCTTGAAGTTCTTAAATGAATCTTATTTGATTCCCAAATATTCGTACAGTTCGCGGGAGTTCGTCGAATCGGAGTGAAAGTTTTTGTTTGTCAAAATCTTTCGTGGGAGGGTCCCCGAATTGCAATTTAGTGGCTGTATCGTAATCCAATCGTAATTGATTCTTAAGTTCCGTAACAGCTTCGTAATCGATTCTTTTGCATTTACGTTTCTCTGTCGTATACCTAGTTGTATGGATATTGACACTGATATCAGCGTATTTAATTTGCATAATTCTTGCTAAGCATAACTTTTTGCTGCATGCTGTTTGGTTAATTCACACAAATTGTTCCATGGTGTTAAAATTGTTCGATGTCCGCCTTGAACACGTCCTTTGACACTTATTCAACTATTGCCATGTCGCAAAAAGAATTACTTTTATTGCGCAAAAATGGAAGCTCGGAATCGTTAAAGCATATAAACGCTTTGGGGAGTTTGGAATGATGCAGGAGAATAACCTAGTACCTTTTTTAATGAAAGTTGTCATTGATTTCATACCCTTAATCGATAGCTTTAGTCCGTACACAGTCAGGAATTAAGTTGACATGAGCATTAAGATATATAGGACATATATCAAATACAAATTTCATATCAAAAGAAAATTGAGCATACTCTAGAAGGCTTCACGACATGAACCAAACTCTTTCCTGACGTTTGGAATAGTGTTGGTATTGATAGAGGTTGTACCCCATTTGTCTCAGACCCCAGTTGTTAGTGGCCTGGAGTAGAGAGTCCTAATAGACTTAATCCTCTCTGTAATTAAGATCAAATAAATAGTTTGTTAATTTGTGAAATAATTGACCTACACGGATTCAATAGGATTATATAGTTATTTGTTTTATTTTCTAGATTTAACTAATGAACCATTTTGTCATGAAAACAACTTTAATCTAAAGTTCTATACACAATAAGCCTTTACGTAAGGCAAATACAAAATATATAATCTCTGTGAATAAATAAAACATTGACAGGGGACAATACAATAATACACAAAGAAAGGTAAGAAATTGTGTTTATTGCCTTAATGTTAGAAATTGTCATACATTAGAAGATGAGTTTCATTTTGTACATTTGTCCAATTGTACATTGTACATAAAAATATTATTGGCATGGACAAAACTAATGCAACCTTTTCAAAGTAAATGTTGGAAAACTTGTAAATGTTGGTAAATACCTTCCTGATTGTACAAAAATAAGATCAATAAGTAGTCTGGTTCAAATTAAGAACTTGCTATGTTCATACCTGGACATCTGACTTTAAGTCAGGTAATATTGGGACGAGGGACCAGGAACTGACCATTTGATATTCCGGGGGGCTAGGATTTTTTTATTGAGACCAGATATTTTTCTATTTTTTTTTTTATTTTAATGATTTTGGGGGACAATTTATTTATTGTTCGATATGAAACGGCCGGCCCCTAACTCAAATAAAGGTGTTTTTGTTTCTGTTCTCTTCTAACGCAAGCATTGAGCTTTCTCAATGTACTTGTTTTTACGTGGTTCATAAGTGCTAAGTGATGTGAGCATGTAATGTTCCTTGATGGACTAATACATTACACCTTGTTGAATTATTTCTATGTCTATTAAAGCCTTTGCAACAATGTAAGTCGTGTATTCTCACGAGGTGTCTGACAAATGGGGTATCGTCGGGACTAATCCCTTTTATCACCAATCCTAAAATTCAAACATCAGATTATAGCAATGCTAAAATAAAAATCTTATCAATACCAAAACATCTTATATAATTGTCTGCAAAATTGGTGTTGAACCTGAGAAACAAGCAATGGATAGAGGGAGAACTCAACCGTCACATTTGTGATTTTAAGGTATCTGCCACATGGGGTAAGACGTAATGGAAATACATACATTTCCAAGTATCCAGATCATTTGGTAATATTTACAAATATGCCTAGTTTGGAAAGGAAGTAGAAATGCACACATTTACATCAATGTTTATACCCGTCCATTATGCAGGAGTGTTTTGTCATATTTGCCAGGGCGTGGCGACACTAAACCAGATTAATGAGTTGCGTGAGTATGGCTTTACGCTGGTTTTAGTAATATTCCAGCAATATCATCCCGGGGGACACCAGAAATGGGCTTAAGTTAGATTAATGACATTTACATGTGTGTGTATACCATTTGGAATAATTTGGACATTATAATTTCAAACTTTATTTTAGACGTTCGAAATGATACATTTCCCTTAAATGTACAGACATTTATAGGATATTGTTACAATTTCACACGTTTGACGCAGGTTTGGCATATATAAGGTAAAACTGGCCCCTATGCGTTTGAAATATCTAGAGAAATACAAGCTGATTGAATGAGGCCTCAATGCTTATTCTACCATGAATTTGGAATTTACTCGATTCTGATTGGTCAATCAGAGGCTATTAGATCACAATTAACCCCCTCTCGTGAAACAGCTGGTTTGGCGGCCGCATCACAGCGGAAGCTAATATTCGTAGAATAGTACTATTTTCAGTCATTATTGGCAGGCATATTTAAATAATTATATATTCAATTACAGGTTACAAAATGCACAGATGCGGTTACTATAATATTCAAAGGATGTGTGGCAATACATTTCGTGCAGAAAACACGATAGCAATTTACAAAGGGAATGTGTTTTACGTTTTGGAGACAACAGAGAGTTTGGAAATTTGGCGCTTTTCTATGTACGACTGTGACGTCATATCTTTTGCGTCAAAATGAGCGATATGACGTCATAATGGTGACGCGCAATGTAGTGCGAAAGCCTTGCACAGCTTGCTTTGTTTTCTTTAGGGATGCCCACCTCATGTTAGCTTACCAAGTTGCCGTGCTTGTATGCCTCCAATGCCTGTCATATGTTCGAGTGAAGTTTAACGGTCTTCACGAGCTGCCTGAGAATATACAGCGCCGGACTTTGTTAGGTGATTCCGTAATTCAGATCGATAACCGACTCAAAACACTGAACACAACCTATGCCGCTTCACTCAATACACTTGCTAACACCAAAGAGTTCACGTTTTATTTAGTCATGGGAGAATGGAGATAAATATATTGTGTTTTCAATGTAGGGCTAGGTTACCTGTAGATTTAACTGCGCTAAATTCAGCGTTTGAAAACAAAGTGATTCCGTAATTCAGATCGATAACCGACTCAAAACACTGAACACAACTCATGCCGCTCCGATCAATCCACTTATAACACCAAAGAGTTCACGTTTTAATTAGTCATGGGAGAATGGAGATAAATATATTGTGTTTTCAATGTAGAGCTAGGTTACCTGTAGATTATTTAACTGCGCTAAATTCAACGTTTGAAACCTCACGCTCCGCTTTCGGTTCCAAATTCAATTAAGCGGGGTTAAATCTACAGGTAACCTAGTTCTACAATGAAAACGCAGTATGTTTATCTCCTAAATCAAAGCATATTGGAAATATATGGACATATAACTGAGTCGATCTCTGCATGCGCTCTGTATCCCTGCAGAGTAATTGAACAAGGTCAATCTCCTTAGACTGGACAAATAATGCTCAGTACACGAACGAGGGATATTTAGTTGAAAGTGGCCATGGGGAAGATCTTTTAGAATGCTTTAAACCCTTAAACCTATTTGGAATGTTTTAAACTCTATTTCGTGGAATATTTTAAATCCCAAAATAAAATAAATACCAGCTAAGGATATCATGTGAAAACATTTAAAGATGTGCTGGATGATGTTATTCATCAGAACAAATACGATTTTACCCAAGATGAACATGGTAAGCCTTTAAGTCATTGACGCGTTATACATCAAGGGGTATAGATATCATAGCAAACGATTATGTTATATAGATTCCTTTGATATTTTATGCCAACTGTATGTTGACTTGTTCAATCTTGTCTTTTTCTACTGCTTACGTACCCAAAGCATGGTAATTTGCATTATTAAACCAATATAAAAGAAAAAAGATGAGAATCGGGCTTTAATTTAAATGGCATATCACGTTCTGGAAGGAAGGTTTCTTACATTCGTAAATATCAATTATCAATGCAAAGGACACTCCTGATCTAGATTATCCGCCGAAACAGATTACAACTTGACGTAAAGATCAAACCAGCTGTAAAAATAATATGAATGGACCACTGAAAATAAGTGATGACATCAGATGTTCGCGAAAGAGGAAAGCAATATTGAAAAACCGACAGTTGTTATATTTGGAAGAATAAAAGCAAACATATCCTTCTCCTTTGGAGAACAAAAGCTGGAAATAGTCCATAATTATCGTGGAATAAAATTTCATAAAAATAGACCGTTTAAGTATACTATTTAAAGTTTGGTAGAGACCGCATCAAAAGTTGTCTTCCTTACTCAAAAAGGCGAGAAACCGGAATCTATCTTAAGACAGTTTATATAAAGCATTTGTCGTTATTGTAACTCCCATACTAATGTATGGACCCAAAGTCTAGGGATATGTAAGAGCAGAAGCTATTGAAAGAATCATCTTTTTTAAAAGAATGCTCATGATCTGAGGACAACAACTTATCATCTTTAGGCATAAGTTGAATAACCAGTGTGAGCCTCCTAAGTTATCACAAGTTATATCTAATTTGAAAAAGCTATACAAATCCACCAAAATACCAATGGCTTAGCTGGGTTAGACATCTACTGATTTCTTGTGGTCCAGCTGCCGTAATTTATTCACCCAAATATTCTAATAGAGACTGCTGTCGTACAGTTGCAACAAGCTCTGAAGGATTCTACTACAACTATCCTGAGCATATAGCAAATACACCAAGTTTGAAAAGTAATTATACCCACTACTAAAATTTAGAACACCAAACCACAACCTTCCCATTGAGACTGGAAGATGGAGCAATAGTCCTGGAGAAGATCGCATTTGTAAATTATGTAACTCACCTGGCATTGCAGACAAATATCACTTCATTTCACTGCATATATTTCAATTTGGGGTTTTCAGAAAACAACGAAAAACATGCATCGATACTAAATACCTAAACTGCCCAAACATTGTGTTTCGAAAACGCCTCATATATATACTCCTTAATGTCAAGATTTATAGCAACCTGGTAGGTTCCGAACAGTTATTAATACAGAATTAAATAAGTGTTAATGTATAACGAATATAATCTGAAATTGCATTTACTGATGGTGTACAGCGATAGTTATGTATAAATGTATACTCCCTGTCGTCTCGATTCACTGATCATATTTTATATGTCATGTATCATATAAACTGTCCTCCTAAAAAGCCCTATGATTAATTGGAACTGGTGAGCTAAGAGAAGGGTCCCGTTAGTCCGGTTATCACAATATTGTGCGTAGCATGTGGAGAATAAGTGGCCTTACTGTGGCTCTGAACAAGTTTTAACAATTTGGCAAACTTTGATATGTAAACGGGAACTATAATTCAGTTACAGTAAACTACGGTTATAACGAACTCAAAGGGACCACTAATTTTATTTCGTTGTAGCTGTGGTTCGTTATATCCATATACACAGCATAACTACAGCAAATAGTCGGGACAAAAAAGTAAGTTCGTTATATCCGTAGTTTACTGTATGTTTCATCTTAATATATCAGGATAATCCTGTTTACTTTGGGGATACTATAACAATAAATAAAAGTTTCATGAATATATTATCAAGTATATGCTCATAATTCCCTTTATTCCCTCATGCGGTTGATCCTACATTAAAATTCCTTATCAATACAGTACATCATGAAATTAGTCACCACATAAAGACCACTGGCCTAAAATGAATGTGTTTGGACCTGACTTAAAACTTAAAAAGCTAATCAGCAAACGAAAACAACAAGACTGGTGACTTAGAATTCCATGATGAAGTATTAGCTGCTAGAAGTTGGATTGAATTATATAATTTGCTCTCTTCACAAACTTAAATGAAATGAAAAGCAGGAAAGTTTCACCTTATCTTTCAAGAAACATGAAAGAGCAACATGAATTGAATGGAAATGTACTTTCCTTTGTGACAAATTTACTTGTCAATTAGATTAATCATCTCTAATTTGGGGGTAGTGCATGGTGTCCCCCAAAGATATAATTGTGATGTACTGGATGTACTTCACTGTCACTTGGATATGTTGCACAATATTGTTAATGATATTGTTACGTGTCGATTTCCAAATTGAAACAGTATGTTAACCCAGAAATCGGTATTAGAAGAATTTTAAAATCAACAATTTTATAACACAATTAACTAGGTTAACAAATCAATTCACTGCACAACAATTGCAATGGCAGTGCACTCTAGAGTGGTAGTACAATATTCAATGGCAGTGCAAAATGTGAGAGCAGGGGAAATTACAATGACAAGAATAATAATCACCTCGTCGGAACAGTGGTCAAGTTTCCGAGATAGACCTAGGCTGAAAACCAGGGTGAAAAGTTATCTTTACACGAAAGTTGGTCTTGATGTAATGTCAGATGAAATATGAGATCCCACAGGCATGCCCCTGCTCAACGTATATAGTCTAACAAGCTTCCAGCAATTTCCACACAGTCCAGAGTCACTAGAACATCACATGATATTCCATATGTTTATATGACATCCATTCATGCTATTGCGGAAATTTACAGATAATTTAAGCATCTAAATATAAAAACGTCCTCACCACTGCTTACATTAAATAGTACTCTAACACCTGACAACTAAGCATTGTCCAAATACAAAGAAATGGAATTCTACCGAATCTCAACAGAATCAATGTAATTCAGTTACAATCATTGTTTAACAATATATTATACTGTCATATAAGAATATGTTAGTGCTAGTGAATGTATAGTGTAGAGGATTACTTCAGTTTAGAATTAATAATATAACTTTGATAATGATATTAATGTCATTAATATACCTTCAGATAATAACAAATAACAGTTTGGTAATTGTTTCATATTAAAATAGAGAGAGATGTGTAGTTTATGGAGATTACTTCTAATATTGACATCGTTAATACAAATCATAATTCTTTAGACAACATGGACAAATATACATATTTAATGTTTGTATTATCAAATTTGTATTATTAAATCTGTATTGAAAAAGTGATTTTAAAATGTATAGTTTTGTTTGTTGTTTAACGCCGCAGTCAGCATGATTCCAGGTATATGACGGCGGTCTGTAAATAATCGAATCTGGACCAGACAATCCAGCGATTAACATCATGAGTATCGCGCAATCGGGATACGATGACATGCATCAACCAAGTCAACGAGTCTGACCACCCGATCCCGTTAGTCGCCTCTTACGTCCCCAGGGGCGGTCGGGTAGCAATCTCTCGTCACACCGAAGACCCGGGTTCGAATCCCGACATGGGTACAATGTGTGAAGCCCATTTCTGGTGTCCCCCGCCGTGATATTGCTGGAATATTGCTAAAAGTGGCGTAAAACCAAACTCACTCACTCACTCTTACGTCCCCATGCTTATAAGTAAGCTTTCAATTCTGTTGGGCTCTGCAGAGAAGCAGGGCACATATACGTACATAAAACGTGCTTGGAATTTTTGGCCAGAGGCATATCATATTTAAATCATATTTAAATACATGTAACATAGCAGCAGGGCATATGTACATATCGATTTTATCCCGACATATCAAACATTATAATTTGTTTGTTTCTTTTGTTATTTAATTAACGCCGCACTCATGAATATTCAAGCTATCTGGCGGCGGTCTGTAAATTAACGTGGTACGAGTTGAAAGCGCGAGTCAATTAAAACTGTGTTTAGTGTGTGTGTGTGTGTGTGTGTGTGTGAGTGTGTGAGTGTGTGAGTGTGAGTGTGTGTGTGTGTGTGTGTGTGTGTGTGGTCCACACGATCAATTTCACAAAATAATTGCTCACATCGCGTGAATTTTTCTGTCCGTTCACAGGTGTGTGAACTCCAAATATCAGATCACGCGACTACCCATTCAGCCAATCAGCATGAAAGAAGCAGTGTAAACTTTAAAGTATGAAATGATATATGTATAATCAATGTCTGTACAAATATATTAGGGAAAGGGACACCTAGGTTGGATAACGTTTGCTCAATCCCGTTGACCATTTACGTCAATAAAATATGTTTAAAACAAACGTCATGCTTGTTATGTTGGGAGGATAAACGTTTCAAAGTTTTAAATTTGTAAAAAAATTATTTCCGGTTGACAACTGCACAAAATGTACATAATAAATAGGTTATTCCATGTGTCTCGTGAAAAATCCTCTTTGTATGCTCAAACAGTTGTTGTTTTTGTAATAAATTAAAGGAAAAGAATCACGGCAACAATGATCGTTCACTTCTGCCCCCTAAGATTGAACAGACATTCGGGTTCTACTAGATGGCTACAGTAAAAACATAGCTTATGATGGATGTTTTATGTAACTGATGAAACATATGTTAATAATGATGAAGCTTGCTGATCCTTTGTTGGTCGTTGTACTAATGACCGGGTTTCACTGATTGTGGTCAGATGGCAACAATGGCCACTCTCCCACATATAGACTAACATCAACACATGGAAATCAGGAAATTATGTATAACCTTCAAGGCAATGTGAGATAAGTGATCGAGGGAATAGACTTGTTGTGGACTTACTGACCTCAGTATGTTCAGAAATAAAATGTCTCGCGAATTTATCGCATTTGGCTGTCAACTAATTGTTTAAATGTTTGTCCTGTTAAGTAGGATGATCACTTCACTATATGTCGACGTTTCAGGTAATCATTTCACAATAGATATACGGTTCACATGTGGTAACAATGAATACCAAACACTGAGCAAAAGCCTCGTGAATTCTACTGACATCGGCCAGAAGGTTAGTAAACAGCGAATTTACTATCTCTCCCGGTAGATTGCACGCGGATGCTGACGTTTAGTAAATATCACTTATTAAAATAGTATAAATCACTACTTAAACCACACTGTAAAATTGTGTTAACAATGCAAACACATACAAGATATGTTTAACAATGTGTTCCAACCCTAAACGGTATGTACATTTGCTGTGTTCAATCTGAACACGTTTAGGGTCTAAATACAGTAAATGAGCAACTGCCTCACTGAGTAAACATCACCTACACATAACATTCCCATAATCCAAACATGTTTAGAATCAAAACACAATTAAACATGTTTAGAATACCATTCAGTTACAGAAATGATGTCAGATGCAAATTCTTATTTTGACCTGTACCACATGTTCCCGTGCTTTTTTTCAGGTTAACATGTGACTTGTTTTTGTATGTGTTTGTTTACTTATTGGTTAACGCCGCACTTAGCAGGTCTGTAAATTATTGAGTACTAGTTTGTTTGTTTTTTTCTATTTGAAAAAATGCCTTCTTATAGGAAAAGGAAATGTTATTCTTTCAGACAGTAGCACGGCAAGTGTAATATATTTATTATGTACCCTTTGCTTGAACAACGAATATGTCGTCCTTCATGAAATAAGTATATTTTATGTTTGACTGATTTTGCAAGAACGGGCGCTTTACTCGGCTTGTGTGTCCGCCATTCTTGCACATGCATACTCAACAGCAATCTCACATTGCAGAGGGGCACGGGTGGCCCAGTCGTCTAAGGCGCCACAATTCACTGTGCACAGTTGCGTCCCTTGGGCACGCCAGAAACCTATGATCGTGGGTGCGAATCCCGGTTCGCCCCGATTGTCAGCACCATACCCGTGCTCGTGGGTTTCACCGAAGTGGTAAACGTCTGAGACCTGCATCTCTTCGGGCTTTCCTCTCACATTAAGCTGACACTTTGGAATAATGTTTAAGGCGGCGTTAAACCCAATGCACTCACTCACTCACATTGTAGAGAAGTAGTTAGCACAAGTTTGATTTCATTCTCGTTATTTGATGCCTACGGTACAATTAATTAATAAACTACTTAAGAACACAACAGTGTTGTCATCCATTAAAACATGAATTTGAACATTAGAACATATGTAAAAAATGCATATTACTTTATATTGTTTTATTTTGTCATCTTATTGTAATATCATTTACGATCATTTTCATGTCAAAAGCCATAGATTTCGATCCAATATAAAAATATTTAACCAGTGTAAATATATTCATCATTGTCTTATTTAATCGCAAATTTATTTGTGTTTTTTAGAAATATAACAAGCGCACTAACATAAAATATGCTTGATTTTCGATTTGTACCATAAAAAATGTTATCGATTGGAAAATCATGATTAAAGTAAGCATCAGTTCTGAATTTGAAATAATGTATATTCTTGTATAAAATGTTTAGCATCTTCAAATGGATCTCAATATGGACAATATTATATCACCGTATCTTGTACTATAATTGTCTGTTAAGATAATTGAAATAGGACAACTTTTGCCCGGCTATGCTACTTGGTTATAGACTTGAATACAAAATAAACTGAGCATATTTTCCAGGGCGTTCAGCTGGGGTACCATGTAGGTAGCAGAAGTTCCGTAAGTCCCCATGGTCCCTAGTATGGTGGCTTAGCTTTGGTTACTGGCGATCTATAGCCCATTTTAATCATGTATTGTTGAATGAAAGATTATTCTTTTAATTGTTTTACTCCTAAACTGATAGTCTAGTTTTCATACTGTCCGTCGATGACAGGTTTTTATTCGTCTAAATTTAAGTGTTATTAATGTTCTCGTGACGATATGGTTGAAATATTGCCGATGTGACGTTAAATTTTAACTCACTCACTCACTCCAGTGCGTTCAAGTTAAATAAATGCATTCCGTTTGTACGACAAAAGCATTAATTATAAGTGCGATGCGCTTACACAACAGGACTGGTTTTATACGAGTTACGAAATCTACGTCTCGTTTTAGCCAATATCGGACATACAAACAAATAATAATATTCGTCGTCGTTATCTTAAACCACATTAAGAGTATATTATTTTATTATGTATGATACATTGCTATCAACCTACTTCCGTTTGCTTATGGCTAAATTAAGACGATCACGCCAATGACATTATTTCAATATTTGCATTTGGTTTGGTTTGCTTTGTTGTTTAACGCCGCACTCAGCAGTATTCCAGCTATATGACGGCGGTCTGTAAATAATCTAGTCTGGACCAGACAATCCAGTGATTGACAGCATGAGCATCGATCCACGCAATGGGCCGGGGATAGATGGCATGCATCAATGATTGTAAGTAACATTCAAAATTGAAAGTATTTGGTATACCATTATGAGTGACATCTCTACGAGAATAGTTATGTTATAAAACCATTGGTGTTTCATATTACAGTTAAACATATGACATGATATTTATTGATATTTCTCTTTAAATGAAGGATACAATAACAAATTAAGTACGAATAATAAACATTTAGGACTAAGTCTTAAACTTGATAATATGACACAATTATACACGTGCACTCACACAAGACATGTGAATGTTCCTATTGGTTTTATGGTTTCTAGAGGACTGATCCCGATTATCGTTCTTTAGAATCCAGGGGTAAGCTCAATGGATACCGTTCAAGATACGTGTTTGTGGCTTCCTAAAGTGTTTCAATTCCTGCTTCGCTTGGGGCCTCCCACATAACAATACCCAGCTCGAGTTGTTGCGCCTGTTATAACTGAAATACAACTCAAAGCAAATTCAAACAAAACACAAACAAGCACTCTACTCACCCCTTCCATTTTACAACTGCAGGTGCGTTTCTGATTCCTCACATGATCTTCATGATTGTTGTGGCTGTACCTCTGTTCTTCCTGGAGGTTGCTCTTGGTCAGTTTTCCCGCAAAGGACCCATAGGGGTGTGGGCGATGTGTCCTCCAATGAAAGGTAAATAATAACGGTTACATCGACTTATATTATTGACAAGATCCAAGTGTAGTAATGAAGTCACACAGTTTTCCTCAGCTGTCAGTCGAGAATAATCCTGCATAATGTTGATATCAGAGGAAGTTGATAAATTCTCCAAAATGAAGCTTGACTATCGAAACTGATACCAATCGATGAAGCCCTTCACGGAAACATACATGTTAATAAACTTTGAAATACTCCACCTCCACTACTTGTATTAAGCTTTGGGTCCACCCGGTTGCGAATGCCCCCATACAGACATCAGGAAAGAAGGAACAACAGATTTCGGTCAACCTCCATGCTGATTTATTTGATGTTTTGTGTGCATAGAAGGAAATTCAAAGAGATGGTAAGATTCGTGATTCATTTCGTTTGCAAGGTATCGGCTATGGTATACTTATTCTCAGCTGTGTGATCATCCCGTACTACAGCATGGTATTTGCATGGGCCCTCTACTACCTGTACAGCTCCTTCTCCATCGACCTGCCTTGGGCAACTTGTGGCAATTCATGGAACACACCGCTGTGTGTGGCTGCTGGAGAGTCGAGACGTACCACTAATAGTTCGGCAGAGATTGCTATGCTAAGTCTCAACACCACGGAAACGATGGATTCAAACCAATCTGAAACATTTACAAATGCATTTGGTCACACTTCAACGGAGGAGTTTTGGCAGTAAGTTTTCTTCATTAGTTCTATGTTTAACATAATGTTTTTTTGTTTTGTTTTTAAATTTTATTCAGTCATATACACAGGATACATATGCACTCGAAAAACAGTACAGCTTCATGAATACAGGTACTTCTCAAAATGATGTGGTACAGAGGAGGCCTAAGGCATAATCCACAGCATGGTACAGATGAAGGCATATTTATGTATACAATTAAGAAGATGCGGTATTTATGGTACATCAAATTATGTTGCAAGCATCCAGTGAATAAGTTATTTTGCAGTTTGAGTAAACAAAGCCCATTTTCTATTAAAGGCAGAGAAGTCGTTATTTCTACGTGCGATATGATATGCAACGTCATAGATACTTCTTATTGTGTTCTTAAAAACAACAAAGTCAACATTTTCATTCTTAATACACTGGACAAAGATAAATCTTTTAGCAGCTACAATCAAATGGTTAATTAATACATCAGAGGTACCAAAGAGGAGCTCATTGTCAGTTATAAGGATTTTTCTATGCAAGATATGAGTCAAGTAAATACAGAAATCTGACCAGAAATTCTTAACAACATTACATTCGATATAAACATGAAAAACATTTTCTTTGTGAGTATGACACATAGAACACTCATCGTTATCATTAAGTTTCATTCTTAATAACTCACGTTTAGTAAATATTACTTTATGAATAAATCTAAACTGGAAATCCCTGAGTTTTGTGTCCCTTAACCCATGGCAATATACACTGAATATTTGATTCCATGGAAAAGAACATCCTAGCTGATTTTCCCATTTCAAACACGATTTAGGGAGAGGGAGGGAATTCCCTATCAGTTTATTATAAAAAAACTTTTGTTTCTTTAATAGAACGTGTAAGATCATAAATCCAAGGAGATACTGTGAGATTAGAAGAGGAATGTAGATTTTTATCAATATTTTGTCTCAAACTTCTTGGAATATTAAAAAACATACGGTTATAGTCGAGAAAAGTTCCTTTAAGATCATAAAGTTGTTGTAAACGTGGGAAAGGGATCAATCCGTTTTCATCATACAAGTCTTTTATCGTAACTATACCTTTTTTGTACCAGTCATTAAAAAATAATACTGGATCTCTAAAATAATGGTTTAACCATATGGGTTGGGAAGCAATTTCTGCTTTTTCTAAGTCTTCAAAGTCATATGAATGCATTAAGTCACTCCAGGCTATGAGGGTATCTTTCCAGAAAGGATTTACAATTTCCAAATTCTTGTGCAAACTGGCACCTAAAGTGTAGATATGAGCCAGCTGAAAACTAGCAAGGTCATAATTAATGTCTTTTTCGCAATATCTTTTTAAACATAAAATTTTCAAAGATGATATAAATTTGGGTATATCAGTCATTTTCAATCCACCTTTACTGTAATTCCTTTTCAAATAATCCCTCTTAATCTTATCTCTTTTGCCACTCCAAATAAAGTTAAAAAGAATTCTATTCAATTGATCAATAAAAGCTTTTGATGGATTTGGGAGAGCGGAAAAAATATGTACAAGGGTAGAGAGAATTAAAGTCTTAACAACTGTCATTTTACCCATCAAAGTCAAATTACGTTTTTTCCATTTGCTTATAATACCATAGATATTATCACGGCATTTTTTAGTGTTGATCACCCAAAGGTCTTTTAAGTCAACATTAAAACATATGCCCAAAACTTCAAAGTTGCCATCATGCCAATCTAGCTTTAAGTTAGGACAAAATCGGACTTTACTACCAGCCATACTGCCTATCCATATTGCTTTGGTTTTTTCAAAGTTCATTTATGTTTAACAAAATGTTATCTGTCCAAGGTTGTTACTTATTATGTATTCATCATGTCATATTTTTAAGATACAAAGTCCTTGTTATTTCCTCGGGCATAGAAGACATGGGATCGCTGCAGCCGCATCTCGTCATTTGCTGGTTTCTTACCTGTCTGAGCATGTTCCTGTGTGTGATGAAAGGTGTCAAGTCTCTTGGAAAGGTATTGTTGTTTTAGTAATAGACGTTGTCTTTCTACATTGCATGTTTCTTTTTATGAGCGTTTCTACAAGATTCTCATTTCATCATTTGCGTTGTGTTATTGTACTGTCTTATCGTATTAATAACGAGCGAAAATTAAAGTGTATTTCTATGGTCATGCTATGTGGTATCATGTTTATTTGACATTTAAAAGCAGACCTGTGTTTGATCATTCGATAATGATTTCGATCTGTTTGTATCATAGGTGGTGTACGTAACTGCGACGATGCCATATGTCTTGTTGACTGTGCTGCTGGTCAGATCGTGCATGATGCCGGGTGCTGTGGATGGGATTTTGTTTTACCTAACTCCAGATTTCATGCGTCTTCAAACTACCCAGGTCAGCAAATTCAATGAATATTGGTCTTACAAAAAAATAACGTGCGAAATCACCCAATTACTCTAACGACTTGCTTTAATTCATAGGTGTGGTTAGAAGCAATTCTTCAGGTTTTCTTCTCTTCGGGGCCAGCTTGGGGATCGCTGATTGTCATAGCAAGCCACAACTCTCCCCACAACAATATTGTCAGGTGAGGGTTGCATGAATCCACACCACTGCACTGAAACGATCCACGTATAAATATTTAGCACAGTGGATGTGTTGCCATTCCGTTTCTTCTATATTGTGTTCGGGGGCACGGGTGGCCCAGTCGTCTCAGTCGCCGCGATTCACTGTGCAGAGTTGCGTCCGTTGGGCACGCCAGAAACCTATGATTGTGAGTTCGAATCCCGATTCGCCCCGATTATGTTTCTAGGTTTGTCAGCACCATACCCGTGCACTTGGGTTTCACTGAAGTGGTAAACGTCTGAGATCTGCATCACTTCGGGCTTTTCTTCAACATAAAGCTGACACGCCGTGATATAACAGGAATACTGTTAAAAGTGGCGCTAAACCCAACTCACTCACTCACTATATTGTGTACAAATATACGGGAGGAAAACAATTTATCATTGGGATGAATGTAATAACATACACTTATACAGCCATGAAAATCAAATAACATGTCTTTACATTTTCAGAGATGCTTTACTAGTTACCTTATTAGGCGAGTTGACAAGCGTGTATGCCGGTTTTATTGTGTTCGCGACAGTCGGTTTCCTGGCTCACAATCTTGAGCTACCTGTTGCTGACGTCATCACATCAGGTGAGTTAAATGCATGTCTGTTTCTCAAACAATAAACAAACACGTATGTAGATGATATGTGCCATAACGTTTTGTGCATGTAGTGATTTACTGAACGCAATGAAAACACAAAATTACCTTGAGCTCGAAATCAGAAAAGTTGTGTTTTTGTGCTTAAGTCCATCTCTAAACACACTGAATTACTCGCACAACGAGATTGTTTGGTTTGATTATTTCATATCTGAACACCAAAAATATATGAGAAAATAAAAAAATGCGTCTTTAAAAAAATGTGTAACTATGTATAGATGGGTGTCAGAGAAAAATGTACAATTGCATATTACCTATGCATTCTTTCCACTTCATAAACAAAACTGCGGGATTTAAAAGCGCGGGATTTCAGATTAGAATTGGCCTCCGGCAACCTTTGATGGTTGGAAGAGGCGACATAATGAATCAGGTCGGTGACTTGGTTGATGTCATCGTGCAAATACACATCAATCCAAATACTTCTAATCAGTTTATTACACGGTGACTTTATTGATGATATTATCGTGCCCCGGTGGTGTGGGGGCGGACGGGTAGCCTAGTGGTTAAAGCGTTCGCTCGCCACGTCGAAGACCCGGGTTCTAATGTGTGAAGTCCATTTCTAGTGTACCCCGCCGTGATATTGCTGGAATATTGCTAAAAGCGGCGTAAAAACCATACCCACTCACTCACTCCCAACGGCGTGGCGTGCCGTGGCTCATAACATTAATCACCTGAGTGTTTAATCGAGTCTTTATTATTACAGTTTGCCGTCATGTAGCTAACATATTGCGGAGCTCAATAACAAACTATATGAAATATCAACACATTGTAAAAAATCATACTCTTCCTCATTTCATCAAAAACATCATTATACGTTTACATCAGCAATGGCGAAACTGACAATGCGACGAAATACCTGCGTACTGCTTTGGCAAATACTTTGGGTCAAATGAACAAAAATACATAAATGACGAGTTATAAAAACAGTATGCGATAGATACTACCATTTATAACTTTTACGCCACACGAGTCGACATGGAGGATACGAAACACATGAACAATCCAATACTAGAATCAGTTTATCTCATGTTGTCAATGAGATGATATTTATTTTACAGCTTTGATGTTTTCAGCGTCTTGTCTGAAAATATGTTTCTCATAATGACCATTAGTGCCATTAGTTCATTGTTGTGTTTCATGAAAGGTCCAGGCATTGGATTTGTAGTCTACCCTGAGGCAGTATCACTTCTTCCTGTCCCCCAGCTGTGGTCGGTGCTCTTCTTCTTAGTCGTGTTGATGATGGGCTTCGACACCATGGTATACCATTGGTTTAGGCTGTTGCTGAATCATGTGAACTTTTTGTGGTCTCTGGTGGTCTATTGCTCGTATTCTAAGTGTATGAGATTGAATAATGGTGTATGTTGTGATTGGAGTGAAATACTGTCGAAGTGACGTTGAGTTATACCTCAATCACTCACTGATTGCGTGTTTGCAATTTTGATCCTCCGTCAGTAAGTTACCACAAAGAAGCCACTATAATGTAAGAGACAAGTGAGAACTTGTGAGTGAGAGTTAGTTGGATGTAAGGCCACTCTGAAGAGTATTTCCGTCATGACACTGCGTGTGGCACGGAAAGCCCAAAGTGATTGGATGGCCGAGGTGGTCACCTTTTCGACGAACGAGTCTGACACACTTAGAATCATAATTATTAATCTGAGCGATTCATCAGATTTGTTACGAATAAGGGGCAAAACACCGCACAGCTAATTATTGTGCCTTTAGGCGACTGGGACATGTTGATGTTGGTGTATGTGAAGGCTCCATATAATGTAAACCAAGACCTTATATGTGAACAGTTTGGAATTATCGAGGCAGCAACTGGATGTGTGAAGGATATCCTGCCCAGACGATTGCACAAGAAACATCTTCCAACTGTTACAGCTGCTTGGTTTATGGGTGCAGTTTTCGTTTGTGGACTTATCTTTACCAACAATGTGAGCAAAGTCATTACGATATAGTTGTGTATGTTGTGCCTTAATGCAGGATTGGATTTGATGCAATTAGTTAATGATTTGGCATAGTTGAAAGATTCATGTGACATTCTATGAAAACGAATACTCTAATCCCATTGTTGTGATAATTTCGGATGTTTTTTCCACTTAATGTGTTTGTAAACAACATCCGAAAACATTTCAATCCAGCTCATTCAAAGTTTACACTTAAACAGAGCCAATCGTGAAGATTGTCTGGTCAATATGATCTGATAAAGATAAAGAACTACATGCCTTGCAATGTTCATCCATCTGCGACCAACTACCTTTGCATATTTCAGGCCGGAGTGTACATGTTCCAGTTACTAGACTGGTATGTGGGTACTGTGACTTGCTTTGTCGTCGGCATATCGGAATGTCTGGTTGTTGGATGGTTGTATGGTTTGTGTAAACATGTTTCCTTTGTTTCTAACTATGGGTATATTAACACTGACTTGTTGAACTAATTGTGAATGCCTGATTAGTTCATGATCAGAACACACAATTCAGAATATGGCATTTCTGTAATGATTTGCATTTGTTTTGATAGTCTATATATACTCAAAGGCAATTTGATATGCAGAGTAGGAGAATCTATCAAACGGGCTTACTGCCTTGGGTTGAATTATATCTCACGGAAATGACAATGTCTGAAGGTAGGGTAACGAGCAACAGTCTATATGAAGAGCCTTCCTGGTAATGGCAAATGAGTTATGTCACACGATGGGTTTCCGAGGCAAGTTCACACTGTCAATAGCGAGTGTATCCATTCTGTGCATGGATGCATGCCTGTCACGTCCCCTCTGAGTGTTGATGAAAGGCCTGAGGAATACTCTTCCATTTCCGAAGAAGGATAAGCCGGAGCTCCTGCAAAATTGTTGAAGAATTTGAAGACTTTGCTAACATCCTTCCATTTCATCCTAAACACGTTTAGTTGGTCACAGAACAGATGGTCCCTGGTGTCAGGGTGACACATTAGTATTGATATTAGTCAGATAGCGTTTGCACAACTGCGACAACATGTGGTCAGGCGTTATTGTGATGTAAGGCTGTTCTGTTGGAAAAACAGTAAAACGACCGTTTGACAAAATGTTATCACGGTATCTCGCAGCCTTCAAATACCAACTCATAGCCGAAATACCGCCACAGATAATTCACGTAACGTTCACCTCGACGTCGTTAGAGACACGCGTCCTGTAAGGTGTCCGGAAGGTGAGTGTTGCTGTCTAGAGCCTGTGTTGAAGATGCGTGGTTCGCATCTATGTCTTGGCGAGGAATTGTAATTTGTGATCGGAACAGTGTCTGATGTGGCTGTGTTGTTGATGATGTCACAGTAATGGCTATACTAGGGACGTTTCTTCTTTATGGAACATGTTCACTGGTTCAAATGAATACATTCGTATAAAGGTTTGTAAGTGAAAGTAACTTTTGCCTTTGAGTATATATATTTTTCAAGGATGCCGTTAAGGAAGTGTCACATACACACTTCTTTTGGTTCATGTATGCAACATAATGGAGGGTTATTTTTCTATTAAAGTAACAATCTGATGATTAGAATGACATGGATAATGATCAATACACTGTTGTATTTGCTTCAATTCAGTTGTATCGGAACGCACATTTAGAATTCTATTAGATTCGTCCAACATGTGTTCTGTACTTGTTTCATTCATGTTTACTAGGTGTGAAACGTTTCTCTGTTGACGTGGAAGCTATGATTGGAAAGCGGCTTCCAGTTGTCTATAAGCTGATGTGCTTCATCGTTGTACCTGTCGTGCTGCTGGTAGGGTGTAATACTATTATCCAATGAATTAATACTCTTGTAGTGATTGCTCGTTAGACATGCTATGACGAATAGGAAAGACATAACAATTTTTCAAGTTATTTATGTGTAAATACCTTGTTTCTAATTTTGTGTCAGAAGGGTATATTTGGAGAATGGTTAGTAAGATAATAACGCATTGATTGAGATGAGATTGATAACTGTAACTGATAGAACTTAGGTCCGACTTTCAGTAACGTCAGCACAATATCACGGGCGTTAACAGACCATTTTGGACGTTAAGCAAAGACACGGCGGTTATTGCTGACTATGCATACTTCTTACAAAACAAGCATCAGTAACTATTTTGTGGATTCACACGCTTACTATCTAGTCAGTTGCGTACAATATTCTATACTTTTAGCAAAGATCTGTTATGATTTCGGACAGGACTTTGTCGTTTATAGTTTTGCATTAACGTAAGCTGCACTTTTCTCATCAGCATGATTCGTGTCTCACCATCGCACAATGGAAAAATTGGAACACTAACAGGAAAATCCTGATAACCCTGATACAATTATGTTAGCTAAACATACCTCTGAGTGTTTATAATTCGAATAAACATTGTTCTACATTTATCATTTCCGGGAGTATGTTTAGTTAACCCAATGTCGAACCAACTTATATATTATATATTTCGGTTAGCATATATTAGCTGAGTGTATTTTTAATGCTGTGACATTTTCTATCTTAAACTGGTATTATTTTAAAGAGTATACTCTTTCTCTCTTTCTCTTACACAGGCAGCTATGATTCTAACCATCGCTAGCTACAAGCCACCAGCATACGGGAACTATGAGTACCCATCAATCGCTGTCACCATTGGTTGGTGTATTGCTGTAGTGTCAGTAGTTCCTATCCCTGTTACCATGGTGATATATATTCTGATGCAGAGCGGCTCCTTCGCTAAGGTTTGTATTATGCATAAAATATATTTTGTAAATTTGGTGCAGCTGATAAACACTATGACAGAAGACCCGCTGGCTCATTCTCGAAATCTAAATTATGATAACCTGGTTTATTATTTTCAAAACATTTCGGCCTTTCATATTTTATTTAGTATTGAATTACCTTTTCTCACCACTTATTCGTTGCAAGGCCGCTGTCGATACAATATGATGATAATGTGTAGATAGTTTGTAATAAGTTGTTAATCATTTTAGCGTGTGAAGACAGCCATAACACCAAGCCCTGAATGGCGACGATGCAGACTGCGATATGGTATTACGGAGGACGGAGACGTGTCGAACAACTTGAAGGAAAACATTCTGCATGTTTTCAATCGATAATAGAAGGAACACATTTCAACGTCACTTATATACCACTTTCAACACCACTTCATACTTCCTTCATTCAACATTTTCAACATTCCGTTCTTCAGTTTGAATTAATATACGATTCGATTTCATATCACAATTATCATTACCTATATTTAAAATTATCTCAAGCTTAAGAACATTAAGGAAATAACACTATATAGTTTATCCAACGCATCGGCTTAGATTACTGATCAAAGGATTTGTTAAATCGGTTGTCAATTCATACTGCATAACGAGACAGAACTGAGCGCAGTCTGGTTCCATAAACATATAACGGGTTTTTCTTTCAAATGTACATGTATATTGACAAATCTATTTGAGTAATGATGATATATCTGATATATAATATTATATGTATGAATGAACACGTTGTTTATTACGATAAGTAGCGACATTTCGGTGAAGGAACTTGCACCGTTATCACGCAAGTGATGTACAGAGTAACATGTTTTGGGATTTGTTCTTCTACACTTTGTTACTTTTGGTGAAAAAGTAGAATTTTCCATTAGGTTACGGTCACGGGTCGCCCAGTCGTCTCAGGCGCTGCGATTCGCTGTGCAGAGTTGCGTCCCTTCGGCACGCCAGAAACCTATGATTGTGATTTGAATCCCGGTTCGCCCCGATTATATATGTTTCTAGGTTTGTCAGCACCATACCCGTGCTTGTGAGTTTCACCGAAGTGGTAAACGTCTGAGACCTGCATCACTTCGGGCTTTCCTCACACATTAAGCTGACACGCCGTGATATAAGGGGGCGTTAAAACCAACTCACTCACTCACTCCATCAGGTTAATTTTGAAGGAAAGATCAAATTGTTTGATTTGGGATATCCTTTACCGTTATCGAGCCTTTCTTCCAATTTTCAGAATCATATATAGGAATATTAAAGATATTAAACTTCATGTATTTGTTTTCGGTTCTGAGCTTGTTTAATTGTTCATAGGTCATCATGTAGTCCAACGTCTTCGCTGGGGCCTGTATTGAGTTTCACCCGGTTTTGTTGTGTTGTTTTCCTTTTTACATTTTCAGCTGGCTAGCTGAGGTGTATTGTTCATGAAATTCTCAGAAAGAATTATCGAACTTTCTTCAGAACATTCATCAGACTCCTGTAATCTGTAGCAACGTCACTTCTTTCGTCCGTCCCTGGCGGTTCAACTGAAATCTTCTTGTTACACTGACTTCTCATTTCGTCGTTGCATATATGTTAAACGCAAATTAGTGCACACATGAAACAGAGAGATGACTCACTGCACACCGGAGACACCGGATCTGTAAATAAAAGCCACCAAGCTGTTTAACGTTCAAACAGTCTGACGATGGTTGCACGTGTACATTTGCAATTTCTTGCAATCTGGTTTTGGTTGGCATACATTTGCCTCATTCCTAGGCTCTCTGCCGCTGTTGTGTAGCTAAACGATACATTGCATGTGTATACTATTTCTACAGGATGTTTTTGAAGCTTCCCGAAAAAAGGTGTTTTTGCGATTTTTCAGTGCTGCAAATGCATCATCCCAACCAACGGGGTGTGTTTTGGGGCATAAAGTTTGTAGTATATAGCGGCAAATGTTTCATCCTCGTAATGTTGTGATTACGTTTGTTTTTGGTCAATTTTCCTGTGTGTACATGAAGTACGTGTATATACGATTTCTCTTACATTCAAGATAATAATTTCGATGACATATATTGTGTTAGGTCGGTTTAAGTTTCTGTTTGTTCACAGATGTATATCAACATGTACGTATGGTCGTTTCTAAAGGGCAAAAAATAAACGCTGGATTGATATGTGTTGTATTTTTCCTTCATACCATAATGACAAATATGATCGTGATTTTATCGTGTGTATGTTTAATGAATACAACATTGTCTCATAAACCATTCCATATATTGAGCTGAATGAATATCAACATCTGGATATGTCCAAGATACAGCTGCAGTAAATCTTAAATAATGACAATATAAATTATATACGTACCGAGAGTTGTTTAAATTGCAAGTGTTCAAGGTATATCACATTTGTAAGTCAACTTTGTCCAGTGAGTGAAATAACTGCTGCAGCCTTTGCACATATAGAGGAATATATTCTGGTAATTCATGTTTAATAGGCTTTGATAGAAAAATGTGGGAATTGTGTTCAGTCTGCTTGCTGACAGTGCAATATTACTCTGCTCATGTAGTACCAAAAGTTATGTTATGCATAAAGAAAAAGAAATGTTCGTCGCAATCGAAAACTTTTTGATGAATACAAGTGTCAATTAGGACATTATTATCGTAATTATCGCCACTTAGATGTCAACCTCGCAGTAATCTGTCTATGAAATATGAGACACATTGACAACCACAATTGCTTTTCATCTAAACTTTTTACAAGTATATATAGGTGATGGATGAGCATGCCATGCTGGACTAGATAGACTCACACATACTACAGAGCGGAGTGGTACCTTGTCTGAAACGCTCCCCCGTGACACCAAAGGCCCCAGTACGATTCCCGGAATGAATACAATTGGTAAAGCCAAATTCTGGCGTGAACTTCTGTATTATTCCTGAACTATTGCTCAATTCGGCTTCACAACCAACTCACCCACTAACTCAAACACCTATGTACATGTACATGTGCTCGATATGAAGAATCGTATGGTGTATATCTCGTAATTAGGTGAAGCCTGGCTCGTAATTATGTCATAACAACGAGATAGTAAGTGAATGAGTGAGCGAGTTCGGTTTAACGCCGCATTTAACAGTATTCCAGTTATAGCGCGGCGTGTCACCTTAATGTGAGAGGTAAACCCGAAGTGATGCAGGTCTCAGACGTTTACCACTTCGGTGAAACCCACGAGCACGGGTATGGTGCTGACAAACCTAGAAACATAATCGGGGCGAACCGGGATTCGAACCCGCAATCATAGGTTTCTGGCGTGCCCAAGGGACGCAATTCTGCACAGTGAATCGCGGCGCCTGAGACGACTGGGCCAGATAGGTATTGTCTTTACACCGATGTATTTACGTGTGAAATAGTACAGACATTAGTTTCAAACGTGCAATATAAACAGAATGAACACAGAGAACAAGGTTTTGTTAATGTCTTCGTCATGTTCATCCCCGCCCAGCAGGTCGCTCGCTTTGCCTGAAGCGATAATTGATAACTGTCCACATGTTCCAGGTCAAGTAAACCTGCTTTTTCAGTGTGAAGAGAATTATCTTCGAAAAATCACGTTGCTCTGTAGCAGTGTACAGCTCCATGTATATCATATCCTGCATTCAACAAAGATTACAGCTGCTTGTATATCACAGCATCATGCAATCAGCAATATTAGTAACCTATACCACGGCGCTGTGTAGTAAGCGAGTGAGTGAATTAGTTGTGTTCAACGCAAGTGTGAACAGCATGTCATTTATATAACGATGTGCTGCAGCTGTCAATTAACACAGCGACCTGCAGCTGAATGGGATGCTTTAAGCGGGTAAACAGCAATATTGCAGTTACATGTAACATATAATATATAATAAGTTAATAAAACACGTCCACTCGACACCAATGTCAAAAAATGCCAAATGCATATCACGGGATCCTATATCACGCTGATTGAAGATGAGAATCAAATTTCATTCTTGTTGATATTTCTGTTGATAAATCCAATTGGTTTGTGTCCAACTTTTTAAAATTGAGATGAGAGTAAGGTCTCCGTCCTGCCTAACCGGTAAGGAGAAGAAGGCAATCGCTGAAATGCTGAGATTATATACTGACGCGCAAAAGAAACGTCACCATGGATAGATATATGAGAAACCTTATTTGTCCAAACACTGTAAACATACTTTGAGACATATTAAAAAGATCAAACTTGGCAAAACTGATCATCAAGGTTGAAATGGGAGTGTCAAATGTTCTCAAAATGAAACACAACACTAGTTGCTGAGATAATGGCATCACAAGTCAGTATCTCGTGTGTCCGCCATGTGAATTGATGACTGCAACGTCGATACGTGTTATGGATGAGGCGGTTGATGAAGGCCATGGGCACTTGACCCCACACTCTGAGGAACGCCTGACGCAGTTCACCTGCGGTTGTCGGCCTTGGTCGGACGTCATTCAGCCGTCTTTGAATCTCGTCACACAGGTGCTCAATGTGATTTAAATCGGGACTGAGGGCAGGCCACTGCATTGTTCTGAAGCCATACTGCTGGAGGAAGTCTCTTGTTGCTTTTGCAGTGTGGGCACGGGCGTTATCATGCTGAAACTCGTGGTTACGGCGACGTGCCAAATGAGGTATTACGTGTGGTATCAAGACTTGATCAATGCACCGAGCTGCTGTGACACCTTTGTCTCTCCCTGGACCGATGTTCTGGAAGACCACAGGGCCGACCCTCTGTGCAAGACCAATTTGGGGAAGGGCTCAAATCTTGTGTGGAAGACTGACTCGAAAACAAGGTCTGACGGATTGAACGCAATTTAGTAATATATTGAAGAGATAGTTAAATAGGTGTGTTCCCATTCTGCCTACAGTAGAATCATGAAGTGATACGGTTTGATGCTCAGAAGGTAATGCATGAGTGAACATGACTTCTACCTGTTTCACCTGTGATAGGCATCACGGAAAACACGTGTGAAATGAAACAAAACCATAACACATGATGGAAGTCACGGATCTATTATATTTATAAGATAACACAGAAGAAAAATAACAATAGTTTTGCCAATACTTTCACATTCAATCAACCAAAGTTATTGCACAAATTTTATAAGTGACCCGCGGCATCTAAGAACTGCATTGTTGTCCTTCAGTTTCATTAACCTGCTGTCCATTTCCCTGTGCACACGTTTTCGGATTTGGGGAAGGCCTCCGAGATCCAGTTGGGCACGCTTTGCATTGTTCACTGCTTCCAGGTTCTTTATATGATTCACGAACAGGAAGATGTAGGGATGGGCCTTGGAGATCCTGTTTTTCAGTTGATGATGCCACCCTTCGAGGTGGGTGTTGGTGCGGGGTCCAATATTTCTATATTGACTCCACATGCGCCCTTGAAATCTGGCGTCATAGTCAACCCAGGTTGACGTCATGTAGCCATTGATTGATCTGATCTCGGAGTCAGGGCCTTCCTCCATCACTGCGATCCAGGCGTCTTAAACTTAGTCAAGTGGCAGTGGGGGAAGGGCTGCAGCTTGTCTGACATGGGCTTGGACATGTGGGTTATCCTTGTAGTTGGCAGCAAGCACCACGTGTCAGCCTCCTGAAGAATGTTCAGCATATCATCAGTTGCAAGCACAAGCAGCTTGTCATTGTCACCATAATTCACACACAGAAACTGATCTCCAGGTTTCGTTTTCGACCACCATCCCTCTAGCGGACATCGGCAAGTTAGGCAGCACTTTGCTGCTATGTAAAGTCCTGATTTCACAATTGCAAAGGATGCGATGGTGGCTGGGTCAGGCACTGAGGATAGCGCATCTTCATATAGATGCTGGATTGGTGTTGCATCCACTTGCACACGTTGTATCAGGCTGCTGAGGAGACGTAGCTGCTCTTCTGACTCCACTGGTGCTGATCTGATGAAATCGCCAACAGTGATGCAACGAGCGTAGCACCCGGAATGCACACACTTCCACTTCCAGTTGAGACGGTAACGGTAACCTCCATTGAACACTTGCTGAGATCAGATCCATGAAAAACGATATCAGTGATTGAAGTCTGATGGCAGTTCAACTAAAGAATAGCATGACATATTCAGGATAGATGTTGAGTCACTATTTGAGAAAACGGAGCTGATGGAAAGTTACCTTTACGATTTAGAATCCAACATAGAAAATTAAGGACGCAGGAGAAATAATATAATAATATCTGGACTTTCTGAATAACGTAATGAGTCATATATGGCATTCAAAGAGAAAGAACTGGAAGTACTGAATAGTGCCACGGAGGTAGAGAAGAAATGCAAGAGGGGAGATATACTAGAGAAAATTAAGCTACACAGGAAAGCAAATTTGGAGGCACAGAGACAGAGTACAGACCTCAGGATGGTCGGGAAGATAAGGATGAGAGACGGAATATGCGTTCGAGGTCACAGAGGCCAGCAGAAGGGAGACGGAGATGAGGGTCTTGACTCAGTAATCTATGTGAACACAATTTTATAATTTGTGTCACAAAAACCTGGTTGGAAAATGTAGACACTTTCACGGACTCTCTTCTTTATAGTAATGTTGCTTGTAGTCTGTCTCAGACAGGCAGACCTTTAGATGTAATAAAAGTACTTGAAGAGAAGCACCTACATCGGTATATGAAACGGTTTAAAGTAACTGAAAAATGTATTTCTATGTATATATTTAAATAAATCCTTGCTCGACCGTCAGTGTGACATTTTATATGCATGTGAATATATCCATCCTGAGGGATCTAGCTGGTGTAACATTTTGTATTTTTTTTTGTAAAAATAGCACCACTATATTTCAAAACAGTTTGTTGAACATTTTATCAGAATGAAGAGATGCTATTGTTATTTGTGGTGGAGACTACATGTATAACATCAGAACAGGATCGAAGTCGGATTTTGTAGAAAATAGCAATATTAAGTATACCGAATAGCTATGTCAAGGTAACGGAAGTTCGGATTTTAGTCTTAATCGTTTCTCGAGTGATAACATTGTAAACAACTTTGGTAAATGTTTGCGCTCGTTATGCAACATTAATGTCATCAATGGAAGATCAGGCACTTACCGTGAAATTGGGGATTATACGTTCATACGGCGAAATGGAGCAAACGTAATAGATTATCTGTTCGCACCTGAAGCAGGGTTTGAGGGTGCCTTTTCTATGACTTTTCTATCTAATCACGTTACCTCACCTTCCGCTAAAAAGCAATATATACCTCAAATTGAGATTGACCGATCAGAGAGCAGATCTACTGACCTCGGATGAGCCCGTATACCGTCAGTAAAAATCTAAGATGGTTGATACGGACCTAATATGAGACCGTATACCGTCAGTAACAGCCATCTTGGATTTTCCAACACCCACCTCACATATTTCACATGGAAATTCTGGTACCGATATTCGTTATTTGACACTGTTTGGTGTTTTACTATCATTAATTGTGATGTGCAAGGACATTAATCTGTTTTTTAGATCACGTTCGTTTCTTTTTTTATAAAGATTATAGTTAAAATTTTCAACAAGGTTGGGCCTCTAAGGTTTGAAGAGTAACCTCCCTTTGACCCTTCACGTCAACATACGGTTGTGAGAGTCAAGTTTTCATTTTGACATGACACGTGCGATATGGATACCAGAGAGTGTAAACCTTTCGGCATAATAAAGTCGTTATGGTGTCTTTAGTTGCCTTATGATGAACTCCAAAAATGTCTGGTCTGTAATGAAAAGTTTCAGGAATCCTGCTCAAAATGTACATTTTAGAGATTTGTGATGATTGTGCCAATGAAGATGTCACATAGGATGTTCTCAATGTGCCTCAAACAAAAGACGAAATATGAAATAGCATTCATCATCTAAAACGAAACAAATCGGAATAGATGACATCTTTTCTGAATTCTACATTCGGCTTATCTACCTCCCCCATACCTAGAATTGTTATTTAATCTGATGTTTGATGAGGGATACTTCCCGAAAACATGGTCTATTGTCATTTTAATTCCGCTTCATTAGCAGGCGCTTCTGATGATGTCAACAACTACAGAGGGATAACTCTGTTGTGCATCTTCAGTAAAATATTTACTTTTTTATTACTAAGAGTCTTTGGCCAATACCATGGATACAATTTCTGAAGGATATGCAACAGCGAATAATGGCTTTATATTGCAATCTCTGAAACAGCGTTATATCAGCAAGAAAGGGCGGACGATTTATGCATAATTTGTTGACTTCTCTAAAGCATTTGGAAATTGAATAAATAACTCTGATAAATGGAAACTTATTGTCAAAACAGTTATTGAAAAAGAGTTGTAAAGTTGCCAAAAATTAATATGATCCTTTAACAGTGAAATTTTGAATGTAACTACATTGTATAATTATTTGGGCGATTACTTCAGTAACAATATAAAACGAATAACGGCCCTTACTTTCGCCCTGGACTTTGTTCTACATGCAAGCGAGAGGATCATTTGACGGGAAAATAGTGAAGTATCTTTTGGCACATTATTTTCAGTTCGAGAAGCTATAGTATGGTAACACTACACTTATTGATTATAAAGTCTATTGGGTGACTGTGAAAAACGTCTTTGCATGGAACATGAATGTTATGTGTTTTCGGGTAGTCATAACATCTTTTGTCATAAGAACAAAACGTCACCATGTACATGTATGACATTGTTGTTATAGTCAGCGGCTGGGAAATCGGTGAGGTCATTGGGAAACACCCCGTTTTTTCAATCACAAATGAGGTCTATGTCAGAGTTACGAAAGGAATGGTAACTTTGTACGAACTGCGACATATTTATGATAGTTTCGAAATGTATCTCCTCTCAAACTTAAGATATCATATCTGTTAACGTAAGTTGTTTAGAATAATCTTAGGTGAGATCGTTTCGAAACTCAGCACCCTGATGCTCACAGATCGTCTCAATGCAGCTAACCTGCATGCACGGCGACCACGTGTTCGCCTACCTTTTAATTCGACACATTCTAACCAGGCGCGAGTGGTGTTTAGAAACTCCGATAGTCGTGAACGTCGTGAACGTCGTGATTCCATGGTCTTTCTGGATAGGCGTGGACGTGTCTGGCACGAGCGCCATGCGAACACACACGTAAGGCAACATGCCAGATTTAGGAGTGAGGGTTAACTATGACTGCCCAGACGCCACTGAACATTGTCCTTGGAAGGGGTCACTCTTTTTCCCCATCAACCTTTACCCTGGGACATGATGAGGATTAATATCATGAGCATCGATCCACGCAATTGGGATCTATGACATACATCAACAAAGTCAACGAGCCTGACCACCCGATCCCGTTAGTCGCCTTTTACGACAATCATAGTCACCTTTTACGGCAAGCATGGGTTGCTGAAGACCTATTCTACCCTTGAATCCCTTGTTTCCCTACGTCTGTCAAAGGAACCGTGGAGGTACGGTCATACTCATTATATCATTATAACTGCCATAAAATCGAAATTCGGCCCAATGTTACATACTTAGTTCGGAATAATGATTGTCAGTTCCAGTTAGCTAGACGTCACAGTGATATTCACGTTTCTCCATAGTCTACATATAGTTTCTCTCTTGCATCCAACATTCACATTGTAGACACAATTTTATGGATAACAACGTCTTTAATACTGTAAAAAAAGCGACGGTTCGGTATAGATCCTTATACCGTTGTCAAGCAAGTTGTCTTGCCACTGTTTTATATTATGTAAGTCTGTCTTGCCATCACTGCTTGCTTCATGCTGGTTTGCCAGTTCACGCTAATTGTTCCATTGTTTTCTGATCGCCTGAATACGTCATTTGACTCAAAGGTCAAGCTGTTTCCACAAATAACTGACTACGTATTGGAATTGTTTTCAACTATTCGCGAGAAAAAGAGCACAAAAGAAAATGCATTTATTGCAGAAAAAAGTCAGTTAAAGGGAAGCTCAGAAGTTTTACAACATACGAACGTTGGGGACAATGAGGTATGCTGTAAGATTAAAACCTACCTTTTTTAAAAGTGTGTGTAAGTCATCATTTATTTCATACCTTTAACCTTCATCTTTAATATGTAAACAATCAGGCATTAAAATTGGCATGAACGTACATTGAACAGAAAGTACATACAAACATCACACCAAAAGAGAACTGAACGTACTGTTCTGAAACAAGTATCACTGGTTTCGTTGTCAAAATTGAAACAGGAAAACCTGATTGCAGCATGTTGATGTTCGACGTAACACATTTTCAGTCTATAACTCATGCTGTTCTAAGACCATTAGAGCATACAGTGAATGTTTCACTGCAAAATATTCATTTCCACACCTCCTGTACGTGAGTTAATTTTAGATTAACCATCTGGAAATTTCCCCATATATTAATAGTTAATAGTTTACGTTACCATACGTGAAGAGTAGAGTCATGATAGTGCATAGCTACGTGTCCACAAAACATGATCTTGCATGAGGCGTTTTCATACTGGTGAGGAGTATTGGAGTATCTACGCATTTGTTAAACCTCAAAGAACCAAATGTATTGTACAAAATTAATACACATTGCACCCCCTACTTTATCACAATGAAATATCAATCTTGATTAAACCGTCAAAACTACGCAAATATACCGTATCGGTATTTTACTACTAATAAATACATGTACATATGGCCTTTTCTGTACATGTATAGATGTATGTATGGCGTACGCAGCTATTTGCACCCTGAGGATAAACGTCATCATAAGTTCAGTTGGTGAACTGATTTGTCAGTATTTGTACAGAGATTGTTATTTTATTACGCCATTTTTAGCCTTACGAAAGCTGTGATTAGAGGACTGTCTATATTTTTAACTTGGAAAGGAAAGCTATGTCCAATGCATGTGAGCGGGTTCTTGGACAAGAATGAGGTACTGGGGACATACGTTGGTGCTTTGATACAATTCAAACATTTTTGTAAAAACGTTCTACACGTGCACTCATGCAATACATGTGAATCTTCCTACTGATATTTTTGTTTATATATACTGGTCCCGATAGTCGTGCTTTCGAATCCCAGATCTATCCCGATTGTTACGGTCGATCTCTGAGCTCGATTTGAGTGTTAGTTGGTTTCTAAAGTGTCAACGTCAATCTACGCGTCATGACCTGCGTTGAGGTTTCCTTCGCCCCAAAACACCCTAAGTTTACGTGCTGTGATAGAACGCATCCACTTAAAGCAAACTCAAACATGACACAACACAAACAAGAACCCTACTCACCTCTTCCATTTTACAACTGCAGGTGCGTTTCTGATTCCTCACATGATCTTCGCGGTTGTTGTTGCCGTAATTCCCTTCTTCCTTGAAACTGTCTTTGGTCAGTTTTCTCGTAGTGGCCCCATAGGAGTGTTGGCGATGTGTCCTCCAATGAAAGGTAAATAATAACGATTATTATTGACAAAACCCAGTGTTCTAATGAAGTCACAAAGAAACACAAATGCAAATGATAATGAACGACAACCACTACTTGAATGTATTAAACTCTGTGTCCTCCGAGTTGGAATCTGGTTGCAAATGTCTGATGTAGACAGCAAGAAGGTAGGAACAGGAGATTTTGGTAAATATTTTCAACCTAGTTGCCGTCAATATTAATTTTGAACTTTTTGTGTTCATAAACATAAATCCAAAGATTCATTTTTTCATTTGGTTTTCAAGGTATCGGCTATGGTATACTGATAGTCAGCTGTGTGACCGTTCCGTAATACAGCATGGTCCCTTTACAGCTCCTTCTCTGCCTTCCTGCCATGGACAAGGGGCACGGGTGGCCCAGTCGTCTCAGGCGCCGCGATTTGCTGTGCAGCGCTGCGTCCCTTGGACACGCCAGAAACCTATGATTGTGGGTTCGAATCTCGGCTCGCCCCAATTATGTTTCTAGGTTTGTCAGCACCATACCCGTTCTGGTGGGTTTCACCGAAGTGGTAAACGTCTCAGACCTCCTTTACTCCCACATTAAGCTGACACGCCGTGATATGACTGGAATACTGTTAAAAGCGGCGTTAAACCCAACACACGCAGTCCCATGGACAACTTGGGGCAACGCATGGAACACACCACTGTGTGTATGTGTGCTGGGGGGTCGAGAAGTGGCAACAATAGTTCGGCAGATGTTATCTCTTGGTTGTGTGCACTCTTACAATACACCGAGAAGATGTTTTTTTCTCACGTTAAGCCAAGTCCTTCCTTTTTTTTAAACTATCCATTTACCATCACTCGATACCTCTTTATATTTCTGTAATCGTCTCTTATTTTCGAATCTTCCATGCTTTTTTGGAGAGTATATTTTAAGGAAGCCTCGGTGTTTTCAGCATGTCGTTTTAGAATAATTTTCTCATAATGATCATTTGTATCATTATTGATATGAGAACATCTGATGCATGAAACTGTTTTTTCAGGTCCATTGGATTTGTAGTCTACCCTGAGGCAGTATCACTTCTTCCTGTCCCACAGCTGTGGTTGGTGCTTTTCGTCCTGGTACTTTTGATGCTGGGCTTCGACACTATGGTATACCAATAGTTTAACCTGATACCGATTCTTCTACGTGTTAGCAATTTTAGTATTTCATCAGTATGCTACATATCCTCTACCACGAAATGTCCTCTACCTACAATGTATGAAACAAAGTTTGGAAAGAAATTGACATGCCAGAAACGTGTGAGTGACTGGGTTCAAGGGCGCTCGGAACGGCATGTCCATCATGTCACTGCATATCAGTGGAAGGCTCAAAGTGATTAAAGTCCTAGGCGGTTACCATTTCGGTGAAACCAATGACAACGGATATGAGTCTGGCACGACTAGATTGATATTAATCAGGGCGGATCATCGGATTCTGGCACGATTAAGTAACGCAACTCTGATTACTGTGTCTTTAGACGTCTGGTATACCTACGCCAAAGCGAATTTGCAAAACGAACATGTTTATATAACTATGTATATGCTCCAGATACTATTATAGTTTTGAAATATCGAAGCAGCAACTGGGGATGTGGAGGATATTCTGCCACCGCGATTTCACAAGAAACATCTTCCAACTGTCATAGCTGCTGTGTTTATGAGTGCAGTTTTCGTTTCTGGACATATCTTTACGAGCAATGAAAGCATTTGTTTTCGACACATTACAAGATATCTGTACATGTGTATGTTGTGCCCTAATAGATGGCAATTGATGTATGTTGCTAATAATATTTGATAGTTGAAAGATTCCCGTGACAGCTACATTGTATATGAAAACCAATACCCTAAACTAAATGGTGAGTTTAGTTCGGATTTTTTTATATAATAATGTTAATGTACTTTTAAACAACATTTTAAACATTTAAATCCAACTCATTCAAAGTTCAGACATCATACGATCGTCTAATGCACATGTATAACATGTTTTGTAGATTGTCTGGACAAAATAGTTTTATTAAAAAGAAATATGGAGGAGTGAAGACGTCGCCTATCAGCCTCGACATGTTTGGTTGGTGACAGATCAGATGAGCTTGCTGACAAGAGTAACATAATCACAATAACGTTATCATCAGACAGATACTGCTACACCACTCTGGTCTGGCGTTACCATAGCGCAATGTCACTCAAGTGTCGTTCTGTTGGTGAAACGGCTGTCTGAAAAAAGCTTATCCCGGTATTAAATTAGCATTCACATTCCCACAAATCACAATCATCTGCGTCCTTCCTGCAGCCTTTATTCCACCACAGATAATAATGCACGCAACGTTCACCCCGACGCCTCAAGCAACATTTGTCCTGTCTGGTATCCGGGCTGTGAGTGTTACATGTTGAACATGCTTGGTTCAAATCCAAATGTTTTGGTGAGGAATTGCGAGGGGGGCGGTCTCTGACATTGCTGTTCTCTTGATAATGTCGCCGAAAGTGAAATTTGGTGTTCGTATGGACGTTGAATTGGCGTGCCATTTCAACCTGGGAGCAACACGATTCATTTATTCGTACGGCGCGCCATGTGTCATTTTCACTGAAGAGTGACACGTTGAAATATTATCAAAGAAGTCAAATATCGTCTGTTAAGACGCATGAAAATGATTACCCTAATATTTTGCTGACGTAACTGAAAATCGGTCCTAATGTTTAAGAGTTACAGTTAATCTCATCACAAGCAATGAATTGTTGTCCTGCCAAACGTTCACCAAGATACCCCTTTTAAATACACAATAGATGAAACAAGGTATTTGCAGATAAATTGTGTCTTTATTATGTCTGTTCATGTTCTTCATAGCATATCTAACGAGCAATAAAACATGTGATACTCTTTGTTATCAATATGAATCACAGCAAGAGTATTAATTCATTGGATAACAGAATTACACCCTACCAGCAGCACGACAGGTACAATGATGAAGCACATCAGCTTATAGACAACTGGAAGCTGCTTTCCAATCATAGCTTCCACGTCAACAGAGAAACCTTTCACACCTGGTAAATATAAAAACAATAGAAACTGAACATAAGTGTGACAGTATCTCCTACATATCTAGAAGACTAGATAATTATGCATTCCAAAATAATTAATTGTCATAAACCACGTTATTTCCACGTTTTTTTTTAAAAATAACCCTTCGTTATGTTGTAAACAGAAACCAAAAGATCAAGTGTACAGATAATAATTCCTTAATAGAATATTTGTTAAGTATATATATACTCAAAAGGCAAAAGTTACTTTTATGTACAAACATTTATACGAATGTTTGGATTTGAGCCTGGGAAAATGTTCATGAAAGAGTTAACAACCAACCAAATGTCGGTGGTATCGCATGGTTTGTGCAAGACATAACGAATATTCGGTAGAATTTGATTCAAACGGTCTCTAGAAAAAGTCAGAGATCCAATCCCTTCTCATTACCACTCTAATTAATAGCGACAAAACCCTTTCTATATTCGTAAGAAATCTCTGCTAAAAGCTGAGTTGAATGTGCAATCTTCGGGAGAGCAGAAAACGTCATTTATGACGTTTAGCAAAGACACGGTCGTTATTGCTGATCATACATACAGGTACCTCTCATTAAGCTATTAAGCACCGGGAGCTATTTTGTGGATTCATAAACACATGCTTATGACAAAGTCAGATTCGAACCAGAGATTTCCAATGATACTGGAAAGCGTTTTGTCACAAATAGTTATATATCACATGAGCATGAATGGAGTATGGCCATCGCATCGGATGATGTATTCGAATTTGAAACAGAAATATGCATCTTATTGTATTTATTAACTCTGTCAGCAAAATTCGAAATAAGGTTGGGGTATAAAAACAGGGTTATATTTAAAACAGGGACTAGTTTAAAACGTATAATATCTCTGTTTGATTTACTACAGGCAGCCATGATTCTAACCATCGCAGCCTACAAGCCACCAACCTACGGATACTAGGAGTCCCCTTCAATCGCCGTCACCATTGGTTGGTGTATTGCTCTTTTGGCAGTAATTCCTATCCCTGTTACAATGTTGACATATATTCTGATGCAGAGAGGACTCGCTGACTCATTCTCAAAATCTTAATATTTTTGGTTTTCAATACACTTCGGCCCTTAATTTTTTATCTAGCATTGTACAATGTTTTTCCAGCCATCTCAGAACTGAAGGTATAGGTATGCGATATCGCTGTCATTACAATATAGCAGCAATTGCATTACTGATAAGGTGTAGACAGTTTGAAATGAGTTAAAGCGTTGTCAATCCTTTTGCGTGTGAAGACAGCCATAACTCCCAGCCATGAATGGCAAAGATGCAGACAGCGAGCGATATGGTATTACAGAGGACGCAGACTTGTCGAACAACTTGAAGGAAAACCTTCTGCATGTTTTCAATCAATAATAAAAGCAACACACATCAACGTCAAGCATATGCCTACACATGTATATACTGAAGCTTTATGCACCACGCACTCTTCCTTCAGAGAACATTTTCAACATTGATTTAATGAAAATACTGATTCGTCTATTTGTTAGCTACGTTTTATTTGTATGATCATGGCAACATCATTCAAGGCCGAGAGCAAAGCTTTTAAAAAGTTTTATGGCAGACATGTGCTTCTGATACAGTCGGAACTGTACAGTCGACTGTTAGCATTTTGTCGGCTGTTGAATAACACATGCAGGGGAATAAATATTTAAAGAACAGTGTTATTACTACCCCCTGCCATGGGGCAAATAAGAATTTTGTCTGTTCATATAGTAGTGAATAATATTGAAGTTAATGTGAGCTATAAAAAAAAAGATAAAAAAGCGCTAGGAGGAGATAGGGTCGCTTTATGTCATCAGAGAAAATGATTAAATGTGCAATTAATACACACAAAAGGCCACTTTTCTTGAATTTGTTTTTATGGCATCCAGTATTTCGAAGTAAGCTTACAAGGTTTCATTTATTTAACTTCAGTAGTTTGTGAGAAAACTAGTCCCGATTGCAGACACTATGCACTTTAAAATCATGGGACAAGTTCCATTCGTCTGTAAAAATTAATTCAAGACGCCAGTTTTCGAACTCATTTCTTGAAATCGTGACTAGTAACATCAGCGTGTAAAAATTCATTACTCTTACTTAGGGATTTGTTCAGAAAATGTGTCCCCTTTGAGAAGCGGACAGACAGACGGACGAAATCCGTTTCTAAATCCCCCGCCCAACTTCGTGACGAGGGATAGTTAGATCCATCTGAAACCTGTTTCTTAGACAGTGGGGTAGGTACATATAAGCAAACTAATAATTGCCTACTGTACACATATTGTTTCCACTTGCCCATCTATTGGTCCGATTGGTAGAGAACTACCTTTTATCAAAGGGATGCTACTCTAACCCGAGTCAATTGTTTAGTCGTATGTTTAGAGTCTGCATGTCCTGTCATAACGTTACCAAGTGCAAAGTCAGATATACACTCAGCGACTAAGTGAAACAAGGTACCAATTCAGCCAAATGTTTCGACCAAATCCTTTTGTTTTCAAATGGAGAAAAGGCTCCAAATCTCAGAAGTCTACACGCACAGATATGGAAACTGATATCGCTAGGCTGGTGTCCTCGCTAAATTATTTCGCAATTTTATAACTCCAAAGATGTCAAAACTTGTAAAATGTCTCAGCTACGTCCCAAATAGATACTCATTTTCAGTATCTCAGGCTATTGTTTTGAAAATGATAGTAATTATCCAAGTAATTTCTGCAGATTCACGATGGTTAATTCTGACTCGATCGCCGATTGACAAGGGCGACGCACTGTTTGTTTGTAAACACTGAAAGTAGTTCTCACCTGACCTTTCATATTTGCATATTATCCTAATATTACCTCAACGGATATAACGGCTACCCATTATATGATATATTTTTATATCCAACATTATGCTTTGATAAATATCCCTTGATCAAACGATTGCTTCAGGTGGGCTGTCAATTCAAAGTTGGCAACAATAACGAGACAGAACTAAAGGCACAGTCTGGCCTAACACCGCATGCACAATTAAAGCTGTATCGTTTTTCTTTCAAACGCATACTGACAAATCTACTTAACCTTGTCGTACATACTATTATTAATATTTAGATATTGAATAAGCATTTCTCAATGTGTCACACTGTCAAGTAGATCATAGTAATAATTATGCCAATCACCAAGGGACAAAATCCATTTCCATGAAAACTCTACTAAAAGCAGAGTCGATTGTACGATTCCGACTATATCATAAGCACGTGTTTATGAATCACTCACAGTGATAATACCAGGTGTAAGAGAGCGTATCCTCGCCCATCGATGGCACCCGTCACAAACACTTGTAAATGCAAGACAAATTTTCACCTGAACGAAAGCATATGGTACAAGTCAAAATGTGGAATCATTTTTGTCACCGATGCATCAAATTTGGAAATGTCCTCCCTCCACAGTCAGAGGCCAGAAATGGTCACCGTACGTTGTACCAAGTATGTTCAAATATATACTGAACCGCAAAAGAAACGTCACCATGGATAGATATATGAAAAACCTTATTTGTCCAAACACTGTAAACATACTTTGAGACATATCAAAAAGATCAAACTTGGCAAAACTGATCATCAAGATTGAAATTATAGTGTCAAATGTTCTTAAAGTGAAACACAACGCTAGTCTTTGAGAAAATGGCATCACAAGTCAGTATCTCGTGTGTCCTCCATGTGCATTGATGACTGCCGAGCAACGTCGATAAATAGAATGGATGAGGCGGTTGGTGAAGGCCATAGGCACTTGAGCCCACACTCTGAGGAACGCCTGACGCAGTTCACCTGCAGTTGTCGGCCTTGGTCGGACGTCATTCAGCCGTCGGGTGGTGACACTTGGTCTTCCACTACGTCGTCTGTCATCTGTAGTGTTGATTTTATTGTCATCTGCTTTGGGTTTTTTCTCATCAAATTTCATTTTTCCGGACAAGGTAATGTTAAATTTTAGAAACTTTGACAAAAATTACCCAGATATTTAAATGACAACTTTCATGCTATGTTACTTTGGGTCACGTCTCGTTTGCGGTTCAGTATATGATTAGCCAGTGAATGATTAGTCTCGGTTTTCTGCTGAAACAGATTCCATTGGGTGTAAAAGGCAGAATACTGGTGAAAATAATATGAATGAATCACTCAAAATCAGCGATGACACCAAGTGTTCGCGAAAAGGTGAGCATGTGAGCAAAGAAGTCTTTAGAAAATACTAAAAAAAAATGAGCCATCCATCATAAACATTTTCTCCTCAGGCCACTGGACCAACGAAGCCGAAACGTCAGATGCAATTTAATTGTTCCAACCTATGATGAGACCTGAATGTGTTCAAGAAGTTAAAATCTGGTTTTCAATGTGACTATTTCTTACCATTAATCATATCTGCCCAACATGTACTGAAATTTGGTTAATGTGTGGTTAGTTGTTGAGCTCAAAATATATGTTCCGCTTGCTAACAATGTAAGTTTTATTAAATTTGACCTAGATTTTACCTTCAACCATACAAAAAGATGGAACCTAATCTTCTTTCTGGCATTACTCAGACTATTTTGTACGAAATGTTATGATAATTAGTAACTTTGTACATGTGTAGTTTCTGTTCGCGATATCATAAATTTGGATCTTGGTGTGACCCCTGCCCTTCAACCATACTGAAAACTAAAACATTTTGCCATTACACAAGATCAGCCATTTTTTCACAAAACATTCGTTTATGTTTCATTTGTTGTGGCATTAACTTGAATCAGATCTAGAGAGCTGAACTTTGGGATGTAAATTTCTCCTTGTGTTGACATCCTATTGTGTTCAAAGTTTTAAATATAGTGTTAGTTTTTGCAGAAAGTGTTTACAGTGCTGTGGCACTACTTTTGTAAGTGATAAGGCTCAGATCTTAAATATCACTCGGTAAAATAGGTCCTCATTTTTGCAATAATTGCTACATCTGTTAATGACCGCATTCATGGTTTGACTGATACGATGAAACTTCAGGGGGAAAATTCCCTGTTCGAGTTCCCTGTCAATCGCATATACAAACTGGGTCCGAACCGTTGTAAGTTGACCCCTGTTTTCCATTCCGATCTCCTGCGTAAATCTCCCTCTGTTCAACATGATTATAGGTTCTTATTCTGAATGTGAAATGTCTTTCGTTTGAAGCTGTCGACGAAGATGTTTTGTGCAGCCAAGATCTTCTAATTACACTGATTTCTAAAACGGTAGACACATGATGCAATATAAGAGGGAAACTAGTGATTGACGTTTCACTAATGAAACCGTACGATGACTGGCTGCTCAACGTAGACATCGGATCGGTAAATAAATGCAACAACAAAAACATTTCCAAACTTATTAGAAATCAGTACTAACAGCAGAGGCCATTCTAATAGTCAAAAAGTGATATTCTAGATGTTCGCGAAAAAGTAGGCGTATCTTGTTTCACCCGTCACAAATACATGTAAAGGAAAGTCAGTTGTGTCGGACTGGATGTCTGAGATTCCAATAGCTGCACTGTTTGACTTTTAAGTGACCTTGCAGTTGTTCTTCATTCTTCATATATACGAATTTCTTCTTCATTTAATGAATGTACGAATATATTGAAAAATTACTAGCGCTGCTATTTTCATGATAGCACACACTATGGAACACTTTATATGAATTAATGTTTGTACATAGAAATATCAAATCAAATGTTTGCACATGTATTAATATTCATATATAACCTGATTCGGAACCGGTATCCGGTTTACCTTTTAAAGGAGCGAACAGGTCAACTTGCTTACTTTTAAATTCACATAGTTTACAAATTCTCAAACACCACAGTGAAGTGAAAACGCTGGAAAAAACAAATATGACTACAAGGCAACTGTTCTAATTCTTCTTCTTGTTCACGTTTTTCACGGTTCCCGGTTCCACCATCTGCAATATCTCAAATGTGTTAGGCCAACACAGCATGAAAAATCATGTTTCCATTTTCGGGAAGTCTTCCCCATACCCTCCCGTTCGTATTCACAAAGTTTCTCTTACCTGTGCTTGTTCCTGTCTTGTTTAACCTGCTATTGCATACTTGTAAAATACTTTCGTTTTATCCTCTATATAAACATTATATGGAGACGTTTTATTGTATAGTATATACGATATAATTTTCCTTCCAGAATTTTATATTTTGGATCATGTGTTAAGGATGCCTATATTGTATTGAGGGTGCGCTTTTTTCTGTTTGTTCACAGACTTATACCAATATATAAGTGCACTGATTTCTTAAGGTAAAACAATAAAGGTTGTATTGACACGTGTTGTATTCATATCTAAATACCTTTATAAGAAATGTGAGTGACCGTTTGACACTTTCTTTTATAGGTATTTTATGGTGAATATATTTAATGAAATCACAAACTAACAGGTTGACGTGGGCCAGGCGAGTTCGACGTTGGCGAGTGCGGGACTGGGGAAGCGCCATGTTCTCCGATGAGAATAGAAATTGCTTGTTCAGAAAAGATGGTCTTGCTTGACAATGGTAGAGGGATCTATTCCGAAACGTCGGCCTTACAGTAATTAAAGAAGTTGTTATCCATAAATTGTGTCTACTTTGTCATCCGTCAACTTGAAGTAATGCCAATAAAACAAATCTTACTTTGTGGAATTATTATTTAGCTCGTAAAATGATCTTTCTTCTCTGTCTCTGCCTCAACTTAACTGCGCTCAAGGACCCTGCAGTTCTCCAACCATCCGAGCCAAGCCTCACAATGAGCCATATGGTAATTGTGAACTGAGCAACGTATGTCGTGGTGATATAAAGTAATTACCTAGCATGAATATCATAATATACTAGTCTATGATCATTAGGGCGATATTTTTCTATTAATCTTCCTTTTACAAACCCGCTAGGTGCGCTGATCCGGATGATCCAACCTGAAACTGACAGCGCAGGTGGTATGAGCGACACGAGCGCACGTGTTACTTTCACACCCACAGACAGTTAGCCATTACAGCTTTCACCTGTCAGCAACAGTCACGCTGGTGTATGGACAGTGTATCTTTTCGCCCAATCAATGATCTATCAATTGTCACGTCCGCAGATATATGTTCCGTGTTGTATAGTTTCAGTGTAGAGGTACCCATATCTATGTTGAATAATCGCCGATGAGGCTCTATGCATGCAGTTCAGTGCAGCGGCTTGGCGATGCGTTACGCCAAATGTGAAGGTCTTATGCAACGTAAATTACAGTTCGTCAGTTCACCAAACAGTAAAAGAAACAGACACTGAAAATTAGCATATCATAACACAATGTTCAAATTAGAAGAAATGGAAATCACTGAAATCTATTTTGATATTCGAAAGGGTTCATGTGTTTCTGCATTGCGCACAATGTTTTATTTTTATTTTATATATTTGTATACTTGTGAATGTGTACTTGTATTAGATTACACATGCATGACTTTTGAGCAGTCAATGGAAATCACTGAAATTTATTTTGATATTCGAAAGGGTTCATATGTTTCTGCATTGCGCACAATGTTTTATTTTTATTTTATATATTGTGAATGTGTACTTGTTTTAGATTACACGTGCATGACTTTTGAGCAGTCATAATATATAAGTATAATCTGTTTTATGTTAAAACAAAAAACATGCATTTAGACATATATACATTGAATGATTGTGGGGTTAAACTATCATTGATGTCATGATAAAAATGTTCGATTAGAAACTTTCTAAAATCACATTTGCTGTATCATAATATCTAATAAACATATTTAAGACTGCAGGTGTCTTGAAATACAGTTGAATGTAATTCAGGATATATAGCTATGGCAGGAAAGTACATACATGTAGGTATTAAGGAAAATGTCTTGTCAATATAATAGATGTTGCCAAAACAAGAAGATACAACTATCGTTTACATCTATTGGGTATAGGTACAATGTGTGAAGCCCACTTTTGGGTAGTCAGTATGATTTGTGTTTGTTTGGACCAATATCTGTAATTACTACTATTTGAAGAGGATGAGTATCAGAATTATGTAAGTATGGTGGATCACCTGTGATAATATAAATGATGTGACACATTTTACAAGGGGCAGAATAATACGTGTAAATCTTTTATTTCAAACTATGATGAGATGTGTGTATATTGCATCTGAGTAACTGATTGGTTTTTGGATGCATGGTAGATTTTCATTTGCTTCATTCAGAAAGTTATTTATTCTGCAATTATTAATTAAGGCACGCATGTATAATAATTATCGATCCATGTGCAAGTCCTGTCACAGATGTACGTGTGCTACAAATATAGGCGGATCTCCAATTTTATTACATTGAAGTCACGGACGCGTAAAAGTATTTGTTATGTTTACATGCTGCAGTAGTTAAAGGGCAAGTTCACACGAAAATGAACATATTTTTCTTGTACCTTTTTTTTCATCTCAAGTATTTACCTTGTAGTTTCAGAGGCAAAACAATACACATATAACAAGTATCTAATTTATTTTATTAATTAAATCTGTTCATATTTTTCACATTTACCGATAGTTCTATTTTCATAATAAACACACCATGGCTTATGTCCCTTGCAATATGATGTCATTGGTGCCAATTGTCAAAGGAATGACGTCATAAGACTTTATTAGACCCGTATCACGTAGTGTAGGTACAGATGTGTGATTCTATCTTCTGAGATGCGCAGCCTATTGTTTTGTTTGGTGCCCCGCTGTTCAAAATACAACGCTAAGCACAATTACTCTCAACTTATTTCGTTTTCCAAAATCGCGACTGAGAAGACAGCAATACATGGATAACGTACTGTAAGATTCGCGATGATGGTTGCAATTTCTGTATTGAACTATTTCGTATCTATATTTTATATTATATTTTATATCTATTATATTCTCTATTGTAGTATGATTGTCTTTTGATGTAAAAGTGTTGTGTGGATGACATATGAAAGTATAGTGTGAATGACATATAAAAGTATAAATCTGATACAATTTGTACACTGTAAACTGATGACATCTGTATTCAGGCACCCAGTAAGGCCGAAAGTACTTCTTTTACAATTTCTTAGTCAGTGTACATGTTATTTGGACTTATCTTTATAATAAATGTTTTATTTTTCAGGTCCCTGAATGATAATATGGACGAAAATAAAAGCGGCAAAACCCTTTCCCTATTCATAAGAAATCTCTGTCAGAAACAGATTGCACGATTCTGATTAAGTCATGTGTTAAAGAATGGCTATCAAATAGTGATGATACCAGGTGTTCGCGAAAGGTGAGCGTATCCTGCTCAGAAGACATTCCTGGCGTTGAGATCCATTTTCATTGTGTGCAAATTGTGTTTATTTTCATGCAGAGCTACAAGTAATAACATATCACTGTGAGGTACAGTGCTTCAGACAACAAGAGAAACGGTAATAGTCAACTAGAATTGTCAACCTGTGCACTTAGAAGTTGCCATTACGCATTTAGCCAGTAATCGTGCTATTTTCTTCAGTTGTTCCCCCGGCCTTCGCCCTTGCCAACAACTCATCCACCCATCAGGAAGAATTACAGTATTACAGAAACTTATAAAAAGAAACAGCAAAGGCTGATTGTTGTCATAGACCATAAAACAAGATTTCAATTAAAAAGTTTAATTTAGTGAGCATAGAGTAAAACAGATGGAAATCGTTCGTGAATCACCTAGCGACACAAGATGGAATAACTTTTCTCTGATTCTTCAACTATTTCTGCAAATCCCAAAAGTGAACCTCTTGTTTATGAAGTGTAGATTCTGAAATGAAAAGTGTCCTTCATAAGTCGCACAATTCAAAACATTACAAAAAATATCTTACCGTTTGAATATATATTTTTGTCATTCAATCTGGAGGGATGCCTATATAAGAAGCAACTTATATTGATGATATATGCATAATTTTTATACCATGTTAATAATTCAGTAATAACTAAAACAGTTTATAGTGTTCTATCATGTTGACATGATGTGTTTATTCCTATTGGTCTGAATAATTCTTGAACGATTGTGGACATGTTTCAATATCACTGATGAAATTTAATAACCTTACAAGTAACATATGTTTCCATAACTGCCTCTCAAATAAACATTTATGGTACTGGAGATTTATTTTACTTGTCAGATGTGTTTGTTTTGCATGATAGATGTCAAATGCTTAATAAAATAAATTTATTAAAGTATTTCAAGTGTTCAGATATACAGACAGACAGACAGACAGACAGATTTATTTGTATAAGGCCATTTGACCCATTGTACAAAATACATTTACATTTTATTTATCTAAGAGTTACCTAATTGATACTTTTTTTGTGTGTGTGTGTGTGTGTGTTGAGAACACGTACATTAGAAATTTTGCAAAATTTTGCAAAATTTATCATTGCATCGTTGTTGGATATTTGACAGAGTCTTTCTAAACAAAAATAGTTGTGATTAACTGTCTTTGGGATATACATTTCCCGCCGACTTGCATAAAGAGGACAGTTGTATATAACATGAAGTTCATCCTCAATTACATGACAGTGCTTACATAAGACGGCATCCTCCTCAATATTAGCAACACCCCTACGTATAAGTTGAATACCAAGAGTATTCTGTCCACATCTAAATTTGGTTATTAGCCTTCTATATTCACAATGCTTAATATTTGATAAATATTTTTCACAAACGATATTAGATTTATGCAGTTTATAGAATGAGAGGGTCTTGCTGCCTAGAGATGCATGCCAATCTTGAAAAGAACAATCTTTAACTCTTTCGCTGAACATATGTACAAATAATTCTGCATTGCCAACGCCTTGTGCAGCCCATACATCCCCAAAACCAAAATGACTTAGCAGAAGTCTGATATGCGATGCCCAGTTAGGACGTTTTCTATCAGCAATGGATAATAACATTTTATAACACTGGTATGGGTATCTGTTAGGACTCATTTGCAAAATCTTAAACCAATATTTAATGCATTTTACATAATAAATAGTATGAAGTGGATACCTACCACATTCACCATAGGCTACTGCATTTGCAGTCCTGTAGCCCGTGTGAAGTAAAAATTTACAAAATTTGCGGTGAACAATTTCAATCGTATTCCATTTTTGGTATCCCCAAATCTCAGCACCATACATTAATATCGGGACAATTTTTTTATCAAATATAAAGAATGCTTCCGTAACCGAAATGTCATAACGTCTTATTAACGATTTAACTGACCAAAGTGCTTTGCTTGCTTGCTCACATAGAGTTTTACAGGCCTTAGTCCAAATTAATTTGGGAGTGAAAACAAGTCCCAAATATTTATAGGCGTTAACCGTATTCATACGTTCACCGTTATAATACCATTTCTCATTTTTTGACAAGGGTCCTCCCATTTTAAACACAATAATTTTACTCTTTTCAGTATTAATATCCATACCCCATTTATCAGAGTATAAATATAATTCATCAAGACGCTTTTGTAATTTTAATACACTGTCTGCAACAAGTATTAAATCGTCGGCAAACAACAGGGCAATTATATTTAACATTTCCTCTGAGATAAAAACACCATCCTGGAATTTACTTTCCAAACATATAACTAATTCGTTGATAAACAAAGAAAACAGTACTGGACTAGGAGTACAACCTTGTCTTACCCCACATGAACTATCAAAATACTCAGTAATTTTCTTGCCATAATCGTATGTTACAGTTGCTTTAACATGATTATACATACTCTGGATAATACATAAAAACTTGCCATGAATACCATTTTGCAATAAAATATACATTAACTTACTCCTATTAACCATATCAAATGCTTTTCGAAAATCGATAAAAGCGCAATATACTTTTCCTTTTTTGCGAGTGGTATACTTTTGTATAATAGCTTGCAAAATGAAAATGTTATCAATAGTTGAATGATCTTTCTTAAACCCCCCTTGATATTCACCAATTATGCCTTGGTAGTCTAAGAAACATTGTAGTCTTTTATTCAGAACATAAGAAAACATTTTACCCATTATATTGAGAAGTGATATACCACGAAAGTTATTAGGATTACTTTTACTACCTTTTTTATGCAGTGGCATTATTATTCCCGTTGACCATAATTTTGGGTAATGTCCACTGGTCAACACTGCATTAAACAAAATGACAAGATATGGAGTTAATACATTTTCAACTGATTTGTAAAATTCTGATGGGAGTCCATCATCACCAGGTGATTTTCCACACTTTAAATGGTGAAGAGCGTTTACGACATCTTGTTCGATAAAATCACACGATAAAATATCATCTTGATTTTGACAGTCTGGGCATAAGCTATCATTATGATGTTGAAGAAACTCACTGACTTTAGTTGAGAAATTCTCATCCCCTATTGACACTGGATTAAGTAATTCCTTAAAATAATCTACCCAAGTTGCGGGTGCGATGCTAGAGTCCTGCGAGCGTGCGGTTATATAACGTTTAACAAGTCTCCAAAATGTTGTACAGTTGCTATCATTCGCAGCATTGACTAATGCCTTTGTAATGCTCTGCTTAAAATGAGTCTGTTTTTGTTTACATAAAGATTTAAATTTGTTTCTAATGTTCTTGTATAAGTTATAGTTTTCCGAAGAAGACACCTTTCTGAATGTATTCAGGAGTTTATACTTTTCCCTCTTCAAGTGTTCACACTCTTCATCAAACCATTCTGGTTGTTTCTTAAAGCCTATATATTTGGACCTCTTTACTTTCATATTCCTTCCACAATATTGTATTATGTGCTGTAACTTCTCTGCGGCTTTATCAACATCAATTTCCACACAGGTTATAAATTCATTTAACATTTCTTGCACTAATGCACTTTCAAAATTATTCATATAGTCTTCACTCTTATTCACGTTCCATATATATCTACACCTGTCCTCACCTAGGCTGTAATCCTGATCTAGAGTGTCTACTACATTAAACAATGATGAAAAAGAAGCAAATATGGGAAGATGGTCTGATTCAGTGCGACTTATAACTTTAAAGTCCTCTACATACTTGTAAAAGGATGCTGACACACAAATATAATCTGGTGAGCTAACACCTGTTGCTCCAACATAGGTATAATCCCCTTCATCAGAAAACCTGCCATTTAGTAAATATAAACCAAACGTCTTACAAACGTCTAAGAAATCTTTCCCATAATTGTTAACGACTTGGTCCTTGTTCTTTCGCCCTGCAGGGCTGTCATACTGATCGTACACAATATCATCCATTGGTAGATGATCAACTGCATCAAAATCAATATAATCTAATTCGGTTCCAGTTCTACTATTAAAATCACCACACAAGATGTAGTCACTTTCCGGGATTTCGTCCATGAGCACTGCAAGGAAATTTTCTAAAACTTCAATACCCTCATTATAGCCCAATGTTTCAGGTTTCAAGTACACACATCCCACTATTAGCCTTCTACCAGTAATAGTAATTAGATACAACAAAAACACAGTCAACCCATTCGTCATGTATCCTTGAAAAATACGATGAAAGTTTATCACTAATATATACCGCGACACCTCCACTGTATCGACCTGCCTTCTTCTCTTTAGGTCGAACTGACTGAAATGAAATGAAATTAGGAAAAACAAACTTGAAGTCATCTAAACATTTTGCCCACGTTTCGGTTAAACAGATGATATTCTGCTCACACACAAAGTCAAGGAAGTCATTATTGTTTATCTTGGAGTATAAACAGTTCACATTCCAACACAACACAGAAGTGGGTTGCTCTGCTTGAGAAGTGCACGTGCATTTCGTGTTGACGTCATCTGGTGAAGTTATTTCTGGGTCAGGGCCTTCTCGTTATAAGTCTTCGTAACGTGTGTCAGATGAAAGATCACTGGGCGGTGACTTCCCATAATCTCTTTCCTTCGTTACTTTCATAAGGTCTTCTTCTGTCTGATCATCGAAATAGAACTTTTCACCATTGATAAATAAATAGTCATTCTTCAAAAATGCACTTTGACCTTTTTCTCTAGCGTTTATCATGAACCCGACAAGTTTCTTTCTTCTTTCCCTGGTTTTGAACGAAAAGTCCTCTGACACACGGTAGGTGGTAGTTCCCTTTAACTGTTCTTTGGCTTTGAAATATACAGATGCTTTATCATCCCTTGACACAAACCGTACAATTATAGGCGGGTTCGATCCTTGTTCACGTTTAGCACCCAGTCTATGAACCGTATCAAAATGAATGTTGTCATAATTGCTCATGTCAAGCTGTTCCTTCAGAAAATTTCTCACTTTTTCCTTGGTTTCATACGGTTCTTCCTTCACGTCCTTTTCAATGCCGAAGAAAATAAGATTATTTTTTCTTGAGTAATTCTCGCTTCTATCTAATTTGTCTTCTAAGGCCGCAATCTTAATAGATTGTTTGGACACAACAGACTTAAGTTCACAGTTTTCTTTCTGAATATCGTCTAACTGTGTACTCACTCGTGCGTTATTTTCTTCAACTGTGAGTTTCAGGGCTGTCAGTGTTTCACTCATTGTCCTCATAGTCGATGTCAATGTTACCATTTGGTTGGATAGTCCTTCAATGGCGTCCTTTAATGAGGGTGTGGCCAGATCCTGATCTTCTTTCTCGCGACTCTGTTCTGTATTTCTTGCCGACCTTGGTCCTGGGTTTAACTCAATATCAATAAAGCGTTCAATCGTCACGCTGAAGACCCGGGTTCGATTCCCCACATGGGTACAATGTGTGAAGCGCATTTCTGGTGTCCCCTGCTGTGATATTGTTGGAATATTGCTAAAAGCGGCGTAAAACCCTGCTCACTCATATAAACAAATGACTGCATATTTCATAAATCTGAACTAATGGAAGATGCAAAACCATTTTAAAAATAAAAACTGTTCCAGATTATTGCTGAAGGGAACAACAACAAAGAATTATAATTATGATTTATCCATTCCTTGATTATGGGGTTCTAAGGTCATTCCTTTGGGACATATACATCTGTTGCCACCTTTCTTCGGTATTGATTCCTGGAAACTTCATTTGGAACCACAGCATTACATTCACAAAGCAAAGAATTTTATCAAAAGTTTCAGAGCATAATTTCATATGAGCATTTTGAGCTCTGTTTCATCTCTCTGGTCCACTGGTGTAAACAACTCACTGCATTAGGCCTACATACCGTATTTGCTAGGGGGGGGGGGGGGGGGGGGACTAATGGTGGTCAAGGTGAGTGATGATGCAGCCGTAGCAGTCAGAGGTTCATGTATCAAGCTCGTTCCTGATGGGAGCGTCTTGTGGACAGCACAGCTAATCTGCCTTGGACTGCACACCCACACATAACAACAAGTGCACCTGTAACATTATTGCACCAGGATAATAATGTAGTATTTAAGAAATTATATCACGTATTTCACATAATTGATCTTAATCACCACAACATTTTAATTATTTCTAAATACATATATAACGGTTATACAGTACACACACTGTATTGTGTTATGAAACTAATTTTTTACAACATTAGATAAGGTACGTTAACATTTAGAACACACTGAACATAGGTTATGGGGTTGATCTGCATGTGGCTATTTCCAGTCAATGAGGGCAGAGTTTTAAAGGTGGTTGTTACAGATGCTTTGACCAAAAAGTGAGATCAAGAGGTCCAAATTTCCAAAGAAAAGTTTACGATTTCAAATATTTTTTGATAATTTTCTTAAATAATTTATTAATATTATTAGTGACAGTAAATGAGCTTTTTGTAAACATTTTACATATATCTGGTCCACTTATTATAATTATATATTAACCATTATATATTTCTTTAGTTTGTAAACATTTTTTAAAAAATCTGGCCTAATAATGGATGATAAATAGTTCCCCTGCAAATCTGCAATACATTTTCTATGAATGGTTGTCAGAACAAACCAATAACCAATTATCTATTAAATATATATAGGCCTACTGCAGTAACTTGTTTCAAACACTTAAACACGTCAATGGAGTGATCTATCGTTTCACTTTCAATTGGGGACGGTTTTGTTCGGCGGGTGATTGTGCTGGTGTGAAGTACGACATCCATGCAGTTACTTATCCATCAAATATGGCAGTTATTTTGAATTCGGATGGGTAAAAGCTCAAAGAGAATCTTTTTTTCCTAGTACTAACTTTATGTACCCCATTTTCGTGTTACTTAAAGCATATGCTCTCGTAATCAGCTGGTAATGTGTAATCTTGTTGAGACAACGTTTTTGCGACAGATCGTATACGTATTTGTTTCCTGTACATTGCCAAGTAGCACTGATCTGTAGGCTACATGCGGTGGGAATAGTTATACCTAATACAGACAAACTTAAGATTGGCGACACTGCTTATACCGGTTATATGGTCGTAACGGGGAAGGTGCAGGGTCAATGAGGCTGGCTGACGAAGCATGCGCGTCACCAGGCGTGACAAAAATCTCTTAGAATATTATGTTTCCGCTTCTGATTGTGTGATAATGAGCATATAAGTAATTTAGTTATACACACATCAAAGTGTTATTCTTACCACGGTGTCACTGGTAATTGTGAAGATGTTGATTGACACTTCAGGTGATGTGGATCTGCTCTTGTTTCCACTTGATTTTCATCGTTTCCATACCGCGAAACTTGCTCGTATTGGTTCATAACGTATGGTTTTGCGATTTCTTGATGGGTCAAGGGAACTTCTTCGGATCAGGCAAGGTATCGGATGCCTTGTTGTCTCACCATAAACTGGTACTCGATTCCTTTTGCGTTGTGACAAGACAGGGATCCAGTTAAATTGGCATAATCTAAGGGGATAACTCAGGCCTGATTAGCTCGGAAAACGAAGGCCTCATAACGGCATTACATTTTCAGACTTATTGTGAGCTTCCTACTTTCACTGTGAAAATGTTCCAAAACTGATACTAACTCTTTCTAAAATTGCGATGTGTTTAGAATAAGAAAGAAAGTGATTTTTGCGAGTACACTTCCCCTTTAAGGACGTGACGGTGGAATAACAAAGGTTGATAATTAGAACGTGTTTGCATTATTTCACAAATGCTATGTTACCAAAGACTGACGGAATGCCTCACTGTTTTCTGACGTAGAAAATGTGGTGGCAATATACCGTTGATCATGGCGCTTTCCCCCTCTATCTTCCATCCTTACAATTCGTGTCTTAGTTGAAGACTGAACAAATGTTATTCTCTACTAATATTCACTACAAAAATATGTGCAAGTTAAACACATTCAGTAGTAACGACCATGTTTGGATGACAGGGCAACAGGGTAACGTTATAGCTTGGCTATACATGTCACTAGTCGCCCATTGATATGGGAACCGGACCCGAAGTGACAGGTTGGACGATCGCGTATATCATTTCAAAAGGAGAGTTATTGCTCTTTGGAACAAAACGATCGACCCTTCCCTATATTCCACAAAGCGGTCGGTCTTCGTGAATACTGTAAATCAGGAAATGAGTGAGACACCAAATTAATGTGAGTAGTGACCCCTGGCTCTAAATGCCTGAGATTAATGCGAGTAACCCTTCCTTTGAACTATTAAAACTCATCAGCAAACGATAACACCAAGACTTTAGACTTAGAATTCCATGATTAAATTTTGGGGGATAGAACTAGGATTGAATGGTATCATTTGCTATTTTCACAAATTAAACTCAACTGTTAATCTAACCTCCATGAAATCAAAATTCAGGTTATGCATTATCATTTTGATGCCAAGGTAACATTTGCCATGATGTCAGTGTTAAACGCTGATGCGTTTTCACGTTTCAAACTGAACAGAAAGGGCCGCAACATTCATTCAATTTCACTGACTGCCTGTAGGTAGCGTGGTGTAACTTCAGGCACTCGTCGCATTCTCATTCTCTTCATGTAAGCAAGCGTTACGTCACATACATGTAGGAATATAAAGCAAAGGTTGTTGGTTTAATGTCTTTACATACACGAATGGCGATAACACTAGCCATGGCAAGGCAAACGACAACAGAGATATCTCTGATTTAGCTCAGTTAGCGGTGTGACACACAACAATAGCACGTTAGCGGTCCCCCATCATTTCTCTTCAGTGTATTTATTCCGATTGAAAAGATGGAGCTCCGAAACACTCGATGCCCAATATCAACTTAACAAACGGACGACTTTTACATTTAGAGTTTTACTGTGATATACATGAACATACTAATTGTTTGCCTCTCTATGCAATAATTGGTTCATTTCACTTACTTCATCAACAATTACTTTTCCTTTACAAATGTAGTAAAAACGCGCTTGCAAGTCATGTAATAGAAATAAGTCATTTCGTTCAATTTGGTAAAAGTGCAACTTATCACTTCCTGGTAAACATTTGCATCTTTCGCAGCACCCCCTCTGAGACCATGGTGCTAAAGCTCTGAATCAATGACGCTTTCTTAAATATACTTAGTAGTACGCAATAAATATCTTATTTTAAACTCCCTATACCAGCCTCACGCGAACTGTCATTTAGGCCCATTTGTTCTCAGCCTTTTCTTAATTATCGTAATATCACAGTATGCTAATGTATGTAGTTTGTAAAGGTCTGATATAACATCTTCGGCTATTGATGTGCCGTTCTTCTTGTCATTTTATTAAACTGAACTGTCATGAATAAAATTATGATCCCCACAATAGTCACTGTTCACAGAACGGCAATGCTATTGTCGAAACTTGCCTTATCTCATTATAATTGTATACCTGAAATAGTGCAAACCAAAAGGCATTCTTATTCAACGATATTCCATGACTGCTACATGATTGGTCGGACATGGATACGCCATGAAAAGGCAAAAGGAAATTGAGACACATTTGATGTTATACACTGACATTATCTCTCATGTCTAGTAGTTAACAGAAACGACAGAACCATATCAATAAACATGAGACGTGCCAGTCAAACATGAAAAGCAGAGTCAACTGCACAATTCCGACCGCATCATGAGCATGCTTCCATTCATCAAACTATGATGACACCAGCTGCTCGCGAAAAGGCCCCACCCCACCCCACCGGTACCACCAGCAACAAACACCTGCAAAGGCAAGCAAATTCCTCACCCGAAAAGACTCGGTTACACACAGTACAAGTCAAAATTGGGAATGGCACAGGACATCGTTTTGGTCACTGACGCGTCAAATCTGGAAATGTCTTCTACACGTCCACCACAAAGCCGTCTGAAAGCCCCACAGAGGCCCCGAAGGCTGTGAACGCGACCAAACAACACCGAGCAAGGGTCGCACTCGCCGAAATCATTAGTCATGATAATTACATACATTTTCCCCCTAACCATAAAGACTGGGTTAACCATACTAGTCCTTAAAACCGAATATGCATCTTTTCTGAAAGGTAATGCTTAAGATAACACGTCAATCACACCTTTTCTCTTGATGTGAATGCTGCTCTGATTTAAAATCTGTTCTGTTAACAAGATATGTGCAACTAGGCTTTCCTTTTGTGCTGTCGTGATAAGTTAAGATAATGAAATACATCATACATTTCATAAAATTATTTACAGATCCATCCTATATGGCAATGGACATTTATTAATTTCACTACATTCTAATGTACAATGAATCATAAATTTGCTCCGAACATTGTGAAAATGATCACATTTTTCGAAAACGCTATTACTGAGAAATTGTGTCGACTAATTATATTCATTCACAAAACTAAAAGGCATCAGGCCTGTGGTACATATATACACTGTTTCAGTGTTGAGATTGAAACAGAGGCATTGGTATTGCTAAGCATTTATCCTTTAGGAAGAGTGCCGAGGTTTCATAAATATATATGTACATATCACAGCTATTTATGGACATTTGGAGGCTTATAGAGCTACATTTTTATATACAGATTGTAGATGATCGTACAACGTGCATAAAGAAACATTCATTCGTGTGTGAGTAATCTGGATCATTCAACGCCCAACAGTATCCACTTTGGGGAATAAGGGTCTGCATCTCTCCTATCTGTCTGTACAGTCTGCTTACTGCCCTGAACCCCCTGCAGTTCTCCAACCATCCATGCCAAGCCTCTCCCCATCGTTACGCCATACGGTTACTGTTTGTTATCTGATCGGCGAAGGGTCCTTCAAGGTCCCCTCTCCTGCCTCTGTCCAGCTATATTGTGTCTGTCATGTTGAGAATGGGTATCCGTCCTGTGGTTTGACATTTTTCAACAATACAGCAAACATTGATATGTAAACATCAAATATAATCCAGTGCTATGTCATCCTAATATATCAGTTTAATATTACCTAAATCCTATCTATTGTGGGGATAATATCAAAATAAATCAAAGTTTCTGTTGAACTGGCATGAACATCATAACATTCTCAGCAAGTCGTTGCTCATAAGTCCCTCTACTCCCGCTGAGGGCTCTGCTTGCTTGTCTGTTTAACGCCGCACTATTTAACATTCCAGCTATATCACGTCGATCTGTATATAAGCGAGTATGGACCAGATAATCCAGTGATTGACATCATGAGCATCGATCCAAGGCAGCGAGCCTGACCACGCGATCCCGTTAGTCGCCTCTTACGACAAGCATAGTCGCCTTTTACGGTAAGCATGGGTTGCTGAAGACCTATTCCACCCCGGATCTTCACGGGTCCTGAAGGCTCTGATTTTGGATAAATTTCTGTTATTTCTTAAACGCACCTGAGGTACATATCTGTAGTTCCCGCATATGGGCATATGTGGAAATCAAGAAGTGTGTCACTAAAGTAATGCGAGTGTCGACCGCTGGCCTAAAATGTGTTATGAAATTAATGCTATTAGTCCCGCCTTTGAACTCTAACAACTAATCAGCTGACGAAAGCACTAAGACTGTAGACTTAAAAGTTCATGATGTAGTATTCCACCCCGGATCTTCACGGTCCTGAAGGCTCTGATTTTGGCTAAATTTCTGTTATTTCTTAAACGCGCCTGAGGTCCATATCTGTAGTTCCCGCATATGGGCATATGGGCTCTGTGGAGATCATGAAATGTGTCACCTAAGTAATGCGAGTGTCGACCGCTTTAGTCCCGCCTTTGGACTGTAACAGCTAATCAGCTGACGAAAACACGAAGACTGAAGACTTAAAATTTCAAGATGTAGTATTGTCTGATGGAAGTTCCATTCAAAACCATCATTTGATTTCTTCAAAAACTTAACTTCAACTTTTGATATAGCTCCTATGAAATCAAAGCAGGAAAGTTTATCCATGACTCTCAGGAAATAAAACATGAAAGAGTAGCATGTACATGCATTGGATGAAAATGTACCTGCCTGTGTGACAGTTTCACTAAAGGTGAATCTTCTCTCTACTGTTTGTGTATAGTGTCCCAAAATGAAATTATTGTGATGTACTTACTGTTGACATCATGAGCATCCTTACTTAGTACTCACTGTTTTCCGAATTGGTTGCACAATACTGATAATGTTACGTTAGTATGTTAATATGTAAGTAAACATTTTAAAATAAATAAAAAGTTCATTTGTTCCATATTTTTCTTCGTTGAATGTATAGAGCAGATGACTACAATATGTACTTCGGTGAGGATTAGTAATATAATTTTCGTTATGGTATTACTGTAATTATTATACCTGCATATCATTACAAATAAAAGCTTAATAATTATTTTATAGTAAACATAAAGACAGGCATTAGGTTTATGGAGATTATTTCTAACACTGGCATTGTTAATACAATTCTTAATTCTGTAGGATATTACAACATGCACAAATTTAAATTTTGTTTGTGTTATTAAATTTGTATGATTAAATCTGTATTAATTTGAAATGTTTTTTGAGACTCGATGGCGTGATAATAAAATGCAATGTCCTTCGATTGTTTTGTTTTTTTAATTAATATTAGAGTAGTGGTGACAATTTCACCACAAGCTGTCAATCACCCAATGGCCCAGCCGCGAAGGTGGAATGCCCTCCTGCTGAGTTCAAAGAAAAAACAGTCTGCTCATGTATATTTTAACTTCAATGTAATCAATGTACCTCGTGGGCAAACAAGTAATATTCATATATGTGATGCTGGGACAGAAATGTGTCACCATTGTGTAGCGTCCCGAAAGAAAAATAACCCCTTTATTAATGCACTAGCTTGGCCTATTCTGCCAGCAGTCCAAAGTCGAGAGTCAGCAACATATCCCGTTACACTTGCCCAGGCTGGCCCACGCGGGATTCTCTCTACTAATCAGTTCTCCATGCGATTCTCACACCATAGTCTGTCTTCCAGACCCTAGAGAATAAATTTTAAGGGACTCCAACTCAAGTCTAGAATGATTCGGCAAGTCTAGATTGCCTCAGTCCTGGCACTGAAATCAAGCAGTGGTCTGGGCTCAATAGAATTCGATTTTGTAAATATGTCTGGGAATAAATGTAAGTCCACTGATAACGGTACATTCCCATGATGAAGCTATTTATAGCTTTATTAGGATATCGAATTGTCGTCCATGGTCAGATGTCAATACATCGATGACAAGTAAGGATATCACAGTTAACATCGATGCCTCGCTTCACTTTCGCCTATATATTAGAAACGTGTATTTACATTACTACAATGAACATGTACATGGCCACGCACGTTGTATTAGCAAAGACTGTTATCCTATTGTGCTTGGATTTTAACTGGATCAGCGGGTAACATATGGTACTATTGTTCCATCGATATCTCTCCTGGTTGTTTTAATATAATTTTAATATATTTCACTGAATGTATACACGTACATACAAAATGTATAATTTTACTGCCATTCCAAGATAACATATATATTTGCAATCATTTACTTGTGGGCATGCGTTTTGTTCCCGTTTGTTGTGAGAGAAACATTCGTGGATGTCAGTGCGCACATGCCGGTATAACAAGATTAGTTTGGCCCTTCTGTCGGCAGAAGTTACCGCCCGTTATCGAAGCTGGCTGATACAGCCCCTTAGGGACCCGGGGTAGAATGCGTCCCCAGCACTCGTTGCTGGTCGTAAAAGGTGACCGAATTTGGCAATCAACTTGCCGTGGGTTGCGTCCCAAATGTGGGCAGCGGAAGGGAGTCAGGTGGCTGAGGGCACCGGAGACGGAAACAAGTTCCTGAGTCCAACACACCAACTTCAAATAAATTAGCTGATATCCCTGTTAGCTGTTCTGCGCACAATACCATACATTTTAGGAAGGGCTTAATCTGTGACCGTGATCATAGTCTAGCTGAAGAGACCATAGACGAAATTGTATCAGAACTTCACAGTCAAGGTGTCATTGAAGCCAAACAATTTTACATATCGCAAAGATGGCTGTGTGTTTCCATCCAACACATGCCTTCTCATTTTTATACTACAGTACCAACAGTCCAGTTAAAGTTAGTTGTTTCTATATGACTGTGGACGTCTATATACCACGACCTACCCCCTGTTTCACTCGCCAGAAAATTGGATGTTGACACGTCTTGTACACGCAAGGCTACTTGCTTCAGATGTTCTATTGTTAAAAGCCAGGGCGGCGAAACTGTAGAAGCTGGCGTTTTATAATTTAGCGTCGATATTAGTGACGACAAGGTTTTTTGTCACTCTATCAAATTGTATGAACTTAACCAAGTCTTATGTAAGAGATGTTTTAATTAACAAGCAAGGTGATTATCAACGCCTAAACCAGCTTATTGTTTCCACAGATTGGGAAAAAATGTTTGACTCGTGCAATTCGGTCAGCGAAGCCTGGACGACCTAACATTAGCTCTGAGTCAATGTGTGAAAGAGTGCGTACCCTCCAAACAAGTAATAATAAGGCCAAGGGATAAACCCCTGGTTCAACAGCGAAATTCGACGAGCAATCCGTATCAGAGAAAGACTCAGAAATATGGCAAAATTATCCTGCACACCAAATGACTTTCTAAGGTACTAAAAACAAAGTAATACTGTTAATAATCTCCCAAAACAAGCAAAAGAGGACTTCCGTTGTAACGTAGATGGATTTTTATCAACTGTATTCAAAGAAAATAACTCCAACTATTGGAACATACTTAGATTTATTCTGAAGGATTCTGGTACTACAACAACTATACCCCTTTCATCACTGATGTTTCAAGTATGCCAACTGCTTTTTCAGATTCCGAAAAGTCTGAAGCGTTAAATAAATATTTTAGTTCAGTCACAACTATCGATAAGTGTAACCATTTGTTACCCGATACTTATAACAAATGTGATGCTGAACTCCAAGATTTTCATGTTGAACATAACGAAATAATCGTTTTGATAAAGTCACTTCCAGTAAAGAAGGCTTGTGGTCTAGACAACATTAACCATCGCTTATTGAAACATATTGACCTTTCAATAGCTACGCCATTGTATTTATTGTTCAATATGTCTTTGCACCAGTGGAAATTGTCACATGTCATTCCTATATGTAAGAAAGGGGATAAATCTTCACCTTCCAATTATAGACCTGTATCATTACTATCCTGTGTCAGTAAGATTTTTGAGCGAATCGTTTTCAAGAGGTTGTTTAATCATCTTATAGATCATAACTTGCTGTAAAAATACCAATCAGGATTTGTATCAGGACACTCAGCTACTTTTCAACTACTAGAGATATGTCATCGATTAGTAAGTCTTTAGATCAGCAAGAATATTTTTGCATGGTTTTCTGCGACATTTATAAAGCATTTGACCGAGTGTGGCATATGGGTTTATTACACAAGTGAAAACAATATAGTATTAGTGATAACCAACTTAAATGGTTTCTGAGCTATCTCACAAACAGACGCCAAAAAGTAAATGTTAACGGTTGACTCTCCAGTGAACAAATCCTACACCAAAGGGTAGACTGTCACAAGCACCTTGGTGTTACATTATCACAAGACACAAAATGGAACGATCATATCAATAATATTCGTTCAAGTGCATCAAACATGGTTTCATCGATTAGAAAACTTAAATATCGGTTGAGTAGATCAAACTTGGCTAGAATATACCTAGTTTTTATCAGACCGACTTCAGAATATGCCTCAGTTGTCTGGGACAGTTGCTATTCCTACAATGCTAATATATTAGAATTGCTACAACTTGGGGCAGCTAGAATAGTAACAGGATTAACTAATTGTTTCTCCCATCGCAGTCTGTATCACGAAACCTGATAGCAGCCTTTAGCGTATGGAAGAAACGTCAACAAACTTGTAACTATGTATAAAATAATAAATAAGCAATGTCCTTCATATATAACTGAACCATCATCTGTGTCACAGAACGTCAGTCTCAGAAACCGCCATGATTTTGTAGTACCATTTGCACGGACATCTACGTTTAAAAGGTCTTATGTTATAAAGACATTCGGCTAATGGAATAATCTATCATCGGACATATGGGATAGTTTGTCAATATCTTCATTTAAAGCTATCGCATCTGAGCAGCCCACATCACCACCTATGCACTATAGCTGCGGTAAGAGATCTGCAAACATATTGCACACTAGATTGAGACACAATTGTAGCAGACTAAATTCCGACCTGTTTCGTGTTAACTTACCTGATACTATTTCCTGTAAATACGGAGCTCCTTGTGAAAATCAATTCATTTTCTTCTTTGAATGTTCCTTATATGATGATTCAGGGAGACAGCTATCAATAATCTTGGAGGACAAGAAACTCTTGAATTCTTTTTTGGTGACCCAAACCTTAATGTTTTCCTAAATACAAAAATATTCTTGTCTGTACACAAATTTATAGAAACGACTAACAGATTCAGTAGCGAGCATGTTATTGTTTCCAAATTGTTAATCATTTATTTTGTTAAATCTATATATAAACTCTAAAATGTATAATGTTCGCATATGTAGGAGGTACACACTGTCTTCACTTTCCAGCACATTGTACATATCCTTCATATGAGCACTGTATATATATTGCGCACTATGTTTCCACAATGTCAAGCTTCAATTGTAAATTGTTCATTTCCATTATGCAATATTATGTTTAACTGTATATAGGGAGAAGGCGGTAATAAGTGTTGCACTTGTGCCCAATCCCTTTGTCTTTTTGGACAATAAAATATGTTTAATAATAACGTGGTTAAATTGATCATGATAGTAACACATAGATGTACTTAACCTCTGAAACGCTCCAACTGTTACGTTGATTATATGTCATCTTCAACTGACTTTAGTCAATATAAGTTTGAATCCATCGTACAAAAAATAAATTTGAACAAAACATCAGCTATTCCGCTGCCAAGAAACAAGCACACTAGTTGCATCTTATCTTATGGCTAAATATCCAGAACAAAATGCATTAGATTTTTGTGACCATTTTCAAAATATAATAAAAATAATATGCATTTTCATTGTATCTCTGTACAAATATGTAATAGTCTGTGAAAAAAGGATAATAGTCCTTTTTGCATTTAGTGTGACTGTAACAGCTGCTGGCTTCGTCAGTCATTCTGACTGCAGCTGCCATCATATGCATTAAAATAAACATGGCGTGAATGATTGCATAGATAAGCATATAGTCATCAGGTAATTTAAAACAAAGTCACGATATAATTAGCTGGTACATAACTTTCATAAGAAGACACATCACGCATCTATTTAGGTAAAGGTCCCATCTTGCAATTTACCATATTGTCAGGACATCGAGTGGAACTAGTTGGAAATACCAAGTAAGTTTGAATGTTAGCATTAGTTTGATTGTCAGCTTTATTACTTTATTCTGTTACGGTATTTTAAACTTAATGCAGCTTCACTGGATAAGATAGTCACTACCTCTTCTGTGGCACATGCTGACATTTTGAAGTAATTACTGAAGGTATATGTAACATATTGGATCCTTATTAGGTTTATTAAACGAACATATATGGTTGTGTAACCAAGTGATCCTACAGGTGATCACGTGACTGTGAACCTATCAGTGAAGAGAAACATTTAATTACGTGATGCGCGTTACAGAAGCAATGGTTGAATATAGAATCGTTACAGCGTGTCGGAATTGTCCAGCCAAAAGGAGTATGAGATTCAGTAGGAAATGAATTACAATCCTACATCTCGCAAGGTCCCATGTAATGCAACTACAGAAAGTTTGGCCCATGCGCTAACAAATTCTGCTGACAACTCCAAGTATGATCACACTACTGACCCCTTAGTGGTCTAGATGATTGAGCGTCTGCCGCGGATCGCGTCATACCAAAATACGTTAAAAGTTAGTACTTGTTATCCTCGTTGGTGCTGGTCATAGATAGAGGATATCCCCTGTGTCGAGTGAAATGTCATGTTTCTCTCATCGAGTGACGGGGAAAAGGAGATATTTTCACGAATGGCATAGCCACGAGTGAAAATATCTGTTTGCCCACGTCACGAGAACAGAGAACCATATTTCACGAGACACATGGAATATCCTATTTATTATATACCTTCTGTGTAGTTAATTATTTGACAATGTCAGTACAAATATAAAACCGTAAATCGTAAACTATCCCTACTTAACAAGCAGAGGCGTTTCACCACCCCTTGTAATTGTGACTTCCGAGTTTGCAAAATCATAAACAATATGAACATAAGAAATACTAAATATTTGAGGTTACAAAAGTTCTTTATCATACATTTGCATATGATTATATACAAAATCAAATTTTAAAAATGTTCTGGAAAGAGACGGGTGTTGGAAGCGAAGAAATACATGCTGTTCAAATAACAAAAATGGCGCTTTGCGAATAGAACGATTGAAGAGTTAAATGAGAAATGTACAGTTTAAAACGAAACATTTTCAAGAGAATAACAAACGGCAAGAAGCGTAACTCCATAAATGACCATCTATCATTGTCGATGTGGAACTAACATGAAAAGGAGGTTTGTGTATGGCCCAAACGGGAGACAATTTGCGGGAAGATAGCTCTTATATGACAATAGTTCCGTCAAAGTCTTATGTTCACTCCAGTGAAATATCTAGTGTTTCAAACTGAAGTATATAATAAAATATTATGTCTGAAATGGGTACCCATGTTAAAACTGGTATTTCAATGGGCCAACACTATATAACCGGCACATTTCTGTGTTTTCGAAAAAACACAATGGGTATATTCAAGTATCATTACACATAATTCAAAACTTATTTTTATCACAATTATACTAATTTGAGGCGTTCTTAAAACATTTCGCCCAAAGGCCATCGAGTTTTCCTTTTCTCAAAAACATTTCCTGTTTTTAAACAAACACAAATGTGTGACTACAAGTTCATCAGATTAGAATTTATAGGAACAGTTACAAGACACATTTAATAAATTAACGTAAATAATTATACAACAGTTGATCATACGGGTGATAAAGCCGGCATACATCTTCCGTTGTTTATATGACCAGTCAGTTGGTAAAGCGTAACTGGACGAAGAAACGACGTTTTTGGGAGGCTTTTTAACCATCGTCTTTCCGTCCAGGTCAAGTCGTTATTTGACATCGGAATTTACTGCGAGTGAACGATGTTATCAAGCTCCTCACATTTCTTGATTGACATTGACAATCAAGCAACAGCGTTAACCGGTATGTCTATTTCTCAGCTTCCATTGTTCAGCTCTCGCGTGTTCGACTACAGGCAGGAGTTTGACGCGGTGATCGTGGCTGTTACCGGAAGTGCTGAATTCTACCGTTCTGCGCATGCGGATTGTTTTTATCTTGCTCAAATTTGCCGTCCTGTGTCTTCGCGACACAAACATCGGTTTCAGATGTTATTGGTTTCAGATGGTTGCTAGCAAGTGAGAAAACTGTGTTTTTTTATTATATTTTTAGCTTGCTTCCGGCCTCTAATTGTCATCTGACCTGAGCACATTGAGTCGGGATTCATTTGCACGCGCCACTTATCGTAGATCATATAGTGATCTGCGTAATATTATAATGAAGTCGACTAGGTTCTGTTATTGCCAACAGATTACGTGTCACATTCCCAAATGAAGGTATCTATTCTATGAATGTCTAGACTGCCACCAAAACCGACACAAGCAGGGATGCAAATGTTAATTTTTTGCTATATAGTGATATGTCAGTGTAACATAATTTGACAGGTTGTATTCCTCCAGATTGTGTTCATTAGGTTCAATGTTAAGTCATGAAAAATGACTCAAAGGGCGAACAGTTGAATTTAATTGTTTAACTATTTTTGAATTTAATTGTTTAACTATCAAATGTTTCCCTCAGATATTAGATACTGGATGTACAACACGTTGTTCTATTTATGTCATCTTGGAAATACATTAACGGCTGTTACTTTCTCAAATTGTCATTTCAGTTAACAGCTATACTGTCCGTTGTATCAAATTTTAATTACCAATATCAAGAGCAGCTCATATTGTGCCAGTGTCTTACAATCTGAACAGTTCCTGGTTAGAATAGGTCTTTAGCTACCCATGCTTGATGTAGGGGGAGGCGACTAAAGGCGACTAACTAACACAGCCCGAAACTCGATTGAGACAGGCCGCCGTCATATAGCTGGAATATTGCTGTATGCGGCGTTAACCCTCTTGGTGCCACGGGACCATATATGTTCCCTCGCTGTTCACACCCTCTTACTGCCACGGGACCATATATGGTCCCGCGAAAATGTCCCTTTTCAACTGTGAATTATGGTGTCAGACAGTGAGTGCGCTAAATAACCATCATCACCCTAATCATCTCAGCTGTAACACAGTGTAACTCATATTTTATAGTGCTACTGATTGCGAAATATGGTGATATTAGTAATTATAAAGTGGTTACCGCACTTCTCGACCTTTTTCTGCCATTTTGAACTTCATGCGAATGACTGCAATTTTATATTATGACCCCATGTCATATACACGTAACTATTATGATATCAGACGGCCAATTTGAAAATGAAATCTGATCAAACTGATCAGAAAGATTTACTTTTCCCGACGGTACAGTTATTGACGAAAGAGAACTAACGTTTAGTCCGGAACGGAAGTTTTTTTGTTCAAGTATTGCATATGTTTATCAACTGTGTGTCATGGCGATTTAGCACGGCGCTAGAGACGAAACGACAGTGAGGTTGTCTTTCTGATTGTGATGCTGATTTACAGAAAATATTCAAATCACAGATATTGAAAGATAGCTATGATCGTTAATATTAAGGTGGTATAGTGTATATTTATGGGCAGGAAGTTCATGATCAAAACCTGAACATTGAATGGCCAAGCCCTAAGTCATGGAAAAGGCACGTTCGCATCATGTCTGTTAACATAACTTCTACAATGATGACAGCAATACCTTTTAGCATTTGGGTTAACCGCTTATGGATACGATGTGCTGTAAAGTTCGATTTCGATTTGTTTTTCCTTTCATTGAAACTGTGATAATGGCGCTATGATTGGTTTGCTGAAATAGTATTTTCCGTGAGTCTAATGTACATGGTACATGATTTGATTGTACAAGATAATTGACAACCAATAGTGTATTCATATATATCATCAGATACACATTACTAATCACAGAAAATTTAATAGATATTATCATAACACAGCAGCTCGTATTTCCAACATTCCATGCCATGGATATTAGATCTAATTAATATTAGATTTACAAATTATTGATGTACACTGTACTCCCGATTAACTTATGATAATCTATTGCAAATCTTCAACTTTTATTTAATATGTTATCTGAAATTAGTAATATTTTTTTTCGTCACAATCTGCAATTTTATTCGCCGCTGTGAATTTGTCGTCTGGACAGGTGCGTGTATTTTGACCTCGCGTGTTGTGACGTGAATGACGTCACATGAAACAGCAGATCTAATTGTGGTAGTATAATGGGTACACGTGGTTTCATTTTCCAAATAACAATATTCTCGTTGACTGAACTGGAAATTAGATATCTTGTACATCACGCTCGGAAAATTTCCACGGCGACCGACGAGAAAATGTGACCGCTTATCACTTGGCTAACACTTACAATATTTAGCGCAGTTTTCCAATTTGGGTATGTTGACATGTGTGTTTCATATCTGTTCGAAGGCTTGATGTTCCAAGAAAATAATGTGCATTTAGTTGAGTAAGAGAATGGAATGTTTTACAGTGAGAAAGCTGTCAAAGTGGATCCAATATTAAACAACCTAGAATTAAAATTTTAGCTTTATATCTATTAGAATCTCCAATGGTTCAATTTATGACATCAACAGTAAACGTAACTGGATCTACTCACAATATAATAAAGATAATCGATTTCTGAAAGACAAAATGTTTTCAGTGTAAATGTGATTTCGTTTTTATTTAATATGTTTTTGTCACTCTGCATTATCTCAAATATTAAATACTTCGATCAGTGACATAGTAGTACTACTAATTACCTTAGTTTGAAATAGATGTTTTTAAAAAATAAATATTTGTCTAAGAGCAACATCAGAGCTTTCTTGTGGTTCTTTTTTCACCATTTTAATTTGTACACGTACTGTAGTTTAGCTAGGGAAAAATATGGAAAGACATAATAACTGATAACCATTTATATTAAACATTTTGCTGGTTAAATTTTCGAAGTTCAATACCAAGAATATATTTTTCCTTTTATGACAAATAATTCTATTACTTTCATTGACCTACGATCATTATCTATTTCAATCTTTTCTTTTAGTAAGATGGGATGGAATGGGAAACTACTTGAAATAAATATCACGTATGTCCTTAAATATACATGTACATATATAGGTGTAAATCCACTTTTAAAGTGAGTCTGACCACCCGATCCTGTTTGTCGCATCTTACGACAAGCATTAGTCGACAAGCATGGGTTGCTGAAGACCTATATATTAACCTGGATCTTCACGGGTCAGAAATACATAGCGTGTGGGCTAGTGTAAGGGGATTTGAGCGGCTGACGTAGAACCTACCTTTGCAGTCAGTTCTGAAGAAGCTCATAATTATGCTTAAGCGGGCGTCGTGACTGGGAAGACGTGACAATGTCACGCTCCCTGGAAGGTTAGCTGGGCGGAAGCCATGATTGAGAGAGCCGAGATGTCAGGAGCGCGTTCATTGGGTTGCGTCCTCTTTCCTGGTCACATGGTCCGTGTGTCGGCTATATAAGCTTACCCTCGGTAGGGAAACCGTCCGTGTGCGAAATACGCTCCAGTCGGAAAGCGCACGTAAAATCTCCTAATATAAGTAAGTAAGTAAGGGAAACCGTGTGCGAAATACGCTGCAGTCGGAAAGCGCACGTTAAATCTTCTATATCAGTCAGTCAGGGAATCACCCTCACTCGCCCCGTGCGCACGTGTCCTTCCAAGCTCGCTACCTCACGCTCTACTATGAGAGACTTCTCTAAGTCACTTCCGAGGGAGCTGGTTGCCATCCTGGAGCCCCTGCTGGCTTACCGGGTTGGTGACTACTCCCTCAAGACTTCCTACAAGTCTAAGAAGTCCACCCTGTCCATCTCCTTCAACCCCAGCCTCCCCCCACCCCCAGCAGCTGCGTTGGAACTCGTCCCCCTCGAATCCAGAGTTCCGCTCGCCTGAGGGGACGGGCCACGGGAGAAAGAAGAGGAAGAGGAGAGACATCCCCTCTCCCGAACCAGCCTCCCGACCAACCACCATCACCATCACTCAACGACTCCAGCGTCCAGACAACCGCACCAGAGCCCCCATCCCTTAGTGAAGGCCAGACCCAGACCACCCCGGTCGGGAAAAAGGCTTCCGCGACATCCTTGTGGAGAAAGCGGACATTCTGCTAAACCATTACAAGGCCAACCCGGACCTCCAGACTGAGCTCATCAACACCCCTAAGGAACAGCTCTACGCCAAACAAGGAATTCCGCTCGTCATGGTGCATAAGAAGGTTGGAGAGGAGTACGAGTATGACATCTCAAGATCCACAGACTTGTCCCACTACTTCCTTAGTTGTGGCGTACCGTCCTCCGACCACTTCATCGCCAACACCGCAGCCCTCCTCTCCAAGAGTCTCTACCAGATTCCCGACTCCCAGGAAGAGAAGCTGACCAAGAGACTTCTTCAAGCACACCACCGCTAGACTTCTAGCACACACGCTCGCCAGCCGACGAGGTGCCTTTCGACGCTTGCCCCCCCCCCCCCCCTCAACCCATGCCCAAATTTTTCCATATAATTGTATATTCTTTTAACCCCCACTCCCACCCAGCCAAACCCCAACCCCCTTAGCTTTATTAGATTAGGTCTGTAAAGTTTATATTTTTAGGGGTTGCACTTCTTTATTTATTCATGACGCTTTATTTTCCCCAATAGTATAAGTGCAGCCCCGTGTGGGAGATACGCTTTATGTAATTTCATTACATGCGGAAAGCGCACGTTAAATCTCCGATAATGATGATGATGATGATGGGAATCACCAGCATTAAGGAAAGTAATTGGTCGACTAACGCATCTTGAATCAAGACTTCTTTTGTTACCTTTGTCACTTGTCACAAGCTGTTCGCTTTCTCTGTTTTGGACAAGGTTTTTTTAGGTTAGTGTTAGTAATGGGTGGGGTAGAAATAGAATAGGAATTGAATAGGTTTGTTTTGGGACATTTTATTTGGGGGAATTTTAATTAGAGGGTCGGCAATAAGTTTCAGAAAGAATGACGTGGATTTGGACAGTTTTAGGTAGGCAAGAAAGGGGGAAAGTATGTAGGTTTTGACTTAGCACATGAAAGTTTTGCCCCTTATTTTTGCTACGAAATAACCTTTAAATTAAACTTCATTCCGGTTTTGTTTGTTCTCTATAATCAGAATTGATAACCCGACCCAGGAGCCTTACAGAACATGTTGGCAAAGCATAGCGCGTAGAGAGGAGAGAACATAACGCAAAGCACTGCTGTTAACATCTGACCTTTGCCCTGAATCTATATTGTTCTGCTGTCATTGGGCGTCTATTAGAGGGCGCCTACCGCAGATGCAAATGTCACACAAGTTTGGGATGGTCTCAAAATATTGCTGTTATTGTACGTTATTGAGGTATGTGTTAACGGGGATAGCAATTAAGATATGTACTGCTTTATATTCGCTTGGGAAAATGAGCGAATAATTAAAAGCTATGAAACGGTACGAGTATTGGAAAGTTGGGCTTCTTTAATCAAGAATTTGTTGTTCTAGAGATAATGTCTATGGCAAGCATCTGACTCAGCTGATGACGCTTTTGATTCTGTACCAAAAGGCATAATAACTGGCGTCATCGAGTGACGGGGAAAAGGAGATATTTTCACGAATGGCATAGCCACGAGTGAAAATATCTGTTTGCCCACGTCACGAGAACAGAGAACCATATTTCACGAGACACATGGAATATCCTATTTATTATATACCTTCTGTGTAGTTAATTATTTGACAATGTCAGTACAAATATAAAACCGTAAATCGTAAACTATCCCTACTTAACAAGCAGAGGCGTTTCACCACCCCTTGTAATTGTGACTTCCGAGTTTGCAAAATCATAAACAATATGAACATAAGAAATACTAAATATTTGAGGTTACAAAAGTTCTTTATCATACATTTGCATATGATTATATACAAAATCAAATTTTAAAAATGTTCTGGAAAGAGACGGGTGTTGGAAGCGAAGAAATACATGCTGTTCAAATAACAAAAATGGCGCTTTGCGAATAGAACGATTGAAGAGTTAAATGAGAAATGTACAGTTTAAAACGAAACATTTTCAAGAGAATAACAAACGGCAAGAAGCGTAACTCCATAAATGACCATCTATCATTGTCGATGTGGAACTAACATGAAAAGGAGGTTTGTGTATGGCCCAAACGGGAGACAATTTGCGGGAAGATAGCTCTTATATGACAATAGTTCCGTCAAAGTCTTATGTTCACTCCAGTGAAATATCTAGTGTTTCAAACTGAAGTATATAATAAAATATTATGTCTGAAATGGGTACCCATGTTAAAACTGGTATTTCAATGGGCCAACACTATATAACCGGCACATTTCTGTGTTTTCGAAAAAACACAATGGGTATATTCAAGTATCATTACACATAATTCAAAACTTATTTTTATCACAATTATACTAATTTGAGGCGTTCTTAAAACATTTCGCCCAAAGGCCATCGAGTTTTCCTTTTCTCAAAAACATTTCCTGTTTTTAAACAAACACAAATGTGTGACTACAAGTTCATCAGATTAGAATTTATAGGAACAGTTACAAGACACATTTAATAAATTAACGTAAATAATTATACAACAGTTGATCATACGGGTGATAAAGCCGGCATACATCTTCCGTTGTTTATATGACCAGTCAGTTGGTAAAGCGTAACTGGACGAAGAAACGACGTTTTTGGGAGGCTTTTTAACCATCGTCTTTCCGTCCAGGTCAAGTCGTTATTTGACATCGGAATTTACTGCGAGTGAACGATGTTATCAAGCTCCTCACATTTCTTGATTGACATTGACAATCAAGCAACAGCGTTAACCGGTATGTCTATTTCTCAGCTTCCATTGTTCAGCTCTCGCGTGTTCGACTACAGGCAGGAGTTTGACGCGGTGATCGTGGCTGTTACCGGAAGTGCTGAATTCTACCGTTCTGCGCATGCGGATTGTTTTTATCTTGCTCAAATTTGCCGTCCTGTGTCTTCGCGACACAAACATCGGTTTCAGATGTTATTGGTTTCAGATGGTTGCTAGCAAGTGAGAAAACTGTGTTTTTTTATTATATTTTTAGCTTGCTTCCGGCCTCTAATTGTCATCTGACCTGAGCACATTGAGTCGGGATTCATTTGCACGCGCCACTTATCGTAGATCATATAGTGATCTGCGTAATATTATAATGAAGTCGACTAGGTTCTGTTATTGCCAACAGATTACGTGTCACATTCCCAAATGAAGGTATCTATTCTATGAATGTCTAGACTGCCACCAAAACCGACACAAGCAGGGATGCAAATGTTAATTTTTTGCTATATAGTGATATGTCAGTGTAACATAATTTGACAGGTTGTATTCCTCCAGATTGTGTTCATTAGGTTCAATGTTAAGTCATGAAAAATGACTCAAAGGGCGAACAGTTGAATTTAATTGTTTAACTATTTTTGAATTTAATTGTTTAACTATCAAATGTTTCCCTCAGATATTAGATACTGGATGTACAACACGTTGTTCTATTTATGTCATCTTGGAAATACATTAACGGCTGTTACTTTCTCAAATTGTCATTTCAGTTAACAGCTATACTGTCCGTTGTATCAAATTTTAATTACCAATATCAAGAGCAGCTCATATTGTGCCAGTGTCTTACAATCTGAACAGTTCCTGGTTAGAATAGGTCTTTAGCTACCCATGCTTGATGTAGGGGGAGGCGACTAAAGGCGACTAACTAACACAGCCCGAAACTCGATTGAGACAGGCCGCCGTCATATAGCTGGAATATTGCTGTATGCGGCGTTAACCCTCTTGGTGCCACGGGACCATATATGTTCCCTCGCTGTTCACACCCTCTTACTGCCACGGGACCATATATGGTCCCGCGAAAATGTCCCTTTTCAACTGTGAATTATGGTGTCAGACAGTGAGTGCGCTAAATAACCATCATCACCCTAATCATCTCAGCTGTAACACAGTGTAACTCATATTTTATAGTGCTACTGATTGCGAAATATGGTGATATTAGTAATTATAAAGTGGTTACCGCACTTCTCGACCTTTTTCTGCCATTTTGAACTTCATGCGAATGACTGCAATTTTATATTATGACCCCATGTCATATACACGTAACTATTATGATATCAGACGGCCAATTTGAAAATGAAATCTGATCAAACTGATCAGAAAGATTTACTTTTCCCGACGGTACAGTTATTGACGAAAGAGAACTAACGTTTAGTCCGGAACGGAAGTTTTTTTGTTCAAGTATTGCATATGTTTATCAACTGTGTGTCATGGCGATTTAGCACGGCGCTAGAGACGAAACGACAGTGAGGTTGTCTTTCTGATTGTGATGCTGATTTACAGAAAATATTCAAATCACAGATATTGAAAGATAGCTATGATCGTTAATATTAAGGTGGTATAGTGTATATTTATGGGCAGGAAGTTCATGATCAAAACCTGAACATTGAATGGCCAAGCCCTAAGTCATGGAAAAGGCACGTTCGCATCATGTCTGTTAACATAACTTCTACAATGATGACAGCAATACCTTTTAGCATTTGGGTTAACCGCTTATGGATACGATGTGCTGTAAAGTTCGATTTCGATTTGTTTTTCCTTTCATTGAAACTGTGATAATGGCGCTATGATTGGTTTGCTGAAATAGTATTTTCCGTGAGTCTAATGTACATGGTACATGATTTGATTGTACAAGATAATTGACAACCAATAGTGTATTCATATATATCATCAGATACACATTACTAATCACAGAAAATTTAATAGATATTATCATAACACAGCAGCTCGTATTTCCAACATTCCATGCCATGGATATTAGATCTAATTAATATTAGATTTACAAATTATTGATGTACACTGTACTCCCGATTAACTTATGATAATCTATTGCAAATCTTCAACTTTTATTTAATATGTTATCTGAAATTAGTAATATTTTTTTTCGTCACAATCTGCAATTTTATTCGCCGCTGTGAATTTGTCGTCTGGACAGGTGCGTGTATTTTGACCTCGCGTGTTGTGACGTGAATGACGTCACATGAAACAGCAGATCTAATTGTGGTAGTATAATGGGTACACGTGGTTTCATTTTCCAAATAACAATATTCTCGTTGACTGAACTGGAAATTAGATATCTTGTACATCACGCTCGGAAAATTTCCACGGCGACCGACGAGAAAATGTGACCGCTTATCACTTGGCTAACACTTACAATATTTAGCGCAGTTTTCCAATTTGGGTATGTTGACATGTGTGTTTCATATCTGTTCGAAGGCTTGATGTTCCAAGAAAATAATGTGCATTTAGTTGAGTAAGAGAATGGAATGTTTTACAGTGAGAAAGCTGTCAAAGTGGATCCAATATTAAACAACCTAGAATTAAAATTTTAGCTTTATATCTATTAGAATCTCCAATGGTTCAATTTATGACATCAACAGTAAACGTAACTGGATCTACTCACAATATAATAAAGATAATCGATTTCTGAAAGACAAAATGTTTTCAGTGTAAATGTGATTTCGTTTTTATTTAATATGTTTTTGTCACTCTGCATTATCTCAAATATTAAATACTTCGATCAGTGACATAGTAGTACTACTAATTACCTTAGTTTGAAATAGATGTTTTTAAAAAATAAATATTTGTCTAAGAGCAACATCAGAGCTTTCTTGTGGTTCTTTTTTCACCATTTTAATTTGTACACGTACTGTAGTTTAGCTAGGGAAAAATATGGAAAGACATAATAACTGATAACCATTTATATTAAACATTTTGCTGGTTAAATTTTCGAAGTTCAATACCAAGAATATATTTTTCCTTTTATGACAAATAATTCTATTACTTTCATTGACCTACGATCATTATCTATTTCAATCTTTTCTTTTAGTAAGATGGGATGGAATGGGAAACTACTTGAAATAAATATCACGTATGTCCTTAAATATACATGTACATATATAGGTGTAAATCCACTTTTAAAGTGAGTCTGACCACCCGATCCTGTTTGTCGCATCTTACGACAAGCATTAGTCGACAAGCATGGGTTGCTGAAGACCTATATATTAACCTGGATCTTCACGGGTCAGAAATACATAGCGTGTGGGCTAGTGTAAGGGGATTTGAGCGGCTGACGTAGAACCTACCTTTGCAGTCAGTTCTGAAGAAGCTCATAATTATGCTTAAGCGGGCGTCGTGACTGGGAAGACGTGACAATGTCACGCTCCCTGGAAGGTTAGCTGGGCGGAAGCCATGATTGAGAGAGCCGAGATGTCAGGAGCGCGTTCATTGGGTTGCGTCCTCTTTCCTGGTCACATGGTCCGTGTGTCGGCTATATAAGCTTACCCTCGGTAGGGAAACCGTCCGTGTGCGAAATACGCTCCAGTCGGAAAGCGCACGTAAAATCTCCTAATATAAGTAAGTAAGTAAGGGAAACCGTGTGCGAAATACGCTGCAGTCGGAAAGCGCACGTTAAATCTTCTATATCAGTCAGTCAGGGAATCACCCTCACTCGCCCCGTGCGCACGTGTCCTTCCAAGCTCGCTACCTCACGCTCTACTATGAGAGACTTCTCTAAGTCACTTCCGAGGGAGCTGGTTGCCATCCTGGAGCCCCTGCTGGCTTACCGGGTTGGTGACTACTCCCTCAAGACTTCCTACAAGTCTAAGAAGTCCACCCTGTCCATCTCCTTCAACCCCAGCCTCCCCCCACCCCCAGCAGCTGCGTTGGAACTCGTCCCCCTCGAATCCAGAGTTCCGCTCGCCTGAGGGGACGGGCCACGGGAGAAAGAAGAGGAAGAGGAGAGACATCCCCTCTCCCGAACCAGCCTCCCGACCAACCACCATCACCATCACTCAACGACTCCAGCGTCCAGACAACCGCACCAGAGCCCCCATCCCTTAGTGAAGGCCAGACCCAGACCACCCCGGTCGGGAAAAAGGCTTCCGCGACATCCTTGTGGAGAAAGCGGACATTCTGCTAAACCATTACAAGGCCAACCCGGACCTCCAGACTGAGCTCATCAACACCCCTAAGGAACAGCTCTACGCCAAACAAGGAATTCCGCTCGTCATGGTGCATAAGAAGGTTGGAGAGGAGTACGAGTATGACATCTCAAGATCCACAGACTTGTCCCACTACTTCCTTAGTTGTGGCGTACCGTCCTCCGACCACTTCATCGCCAACACCGCAGCCCTCCTCTCCAAGAGTCTCTACCAGATTCCCGACTCCCAGGAAGAGAAGCTGACCAAGAGACTTCTTCAAGCACACCACCGCTAGACTTCTAGCACACACGCTCGCCAGCCGACGAGGTGCCTTTCGACGCTTGCCCCCCCCCCCCCCCTCAACCCATGCCCAAATTTTTCCATATAATTGTATATTCTTTTAACCCCCACTCCCACCCAGCCAAACCCCAACCCCCTTAGCTTTATTAGATTAGGTCTGTAAAGTTTATATTTTTAGGGGTTGCACTTCTTTATTTATTCATGACGCTTTATTTTCCCCAATAGTATAAGTGCAGCCCCGTGTGGGAGATACGCTTTATGTAATTTCATTACATGCGGAAAGCGCACGTTAAATCTCCGATAATGATGATGATGATGATGGGAATCACCAGCATTAAGGAAAGTAATTGGTCGACTAACGCATCTTGAATCAAGACTTCTTTTGTTACCTTTGTCACTTGTCACAAGCTGTTCGCTTTCTCTGTTTTGGACAAGGTTTTTTTAGGTTAGTGTTAGTAATGGGTGGGGTAGAAATAGAATAGGAATTGAATAGGTTTGTTTTGGGACATTTTATTTGGGGGAATTTTAATTAGAGGGTCGGCAATAAGTTTCAGAAAGAATGACGTGGATTTGGACAGTTTTAGGTAGGCAAGAAAGGGGGAAAGTATGTAGGTTTTGACTTAGCACATGAAAGTTTTGCCCCTTATTTTTGCTACGAAATAACCTTTAAATTAAACTTCATTCCGGTTTTGTTTGTTCTCTATAATCAGAATTGATAACCCGACCCAGGAGCCTTACAGAACATGTTGGCAAAGCATAGCGCGTAGAGAGGAGAGAACATAACGCAAAGCACTGCTGTTAACATCTGACCTTTGCCCTGAATCTATATTGTTCTGCTGTCATTGGGCGTCTATTAGAGGGCGCCTACCGCAGATGCAAATGTCACACAAGTTTGGGATGGTCTCAAAATATTGCTGTTATTGTACGTTATTGAGGTATGTGTTAACGGGGATAGCAATTAAGATATGTACTGCTTTATATTCGCTTGGGAAAATGAGCGAATAATTAAAAGCTATGAAACGGTACGAGTATTGGAAAGTTGGGCTTCTTTAATCAAGAATTTGTTGTTCTAGAGATAATGTCTATGGCAAGCATCTGACTCAGCTGATGACGCTTTTGATTCTGTACCAAAAGGCATAATAACTGGCGTAACAGGATTGATACCTACATCGCCATGTTGGCGGTACTGACATTCTATTTCAAGCCTTTTGCCATAATACCCCTTGTGTGATTCTAGCAAAGGCTGCCTTGATCCTCCCTTCAGACTATTCATGGTTGGCGCGACAATATCTGGTTCCCGAACGTAATGGTAACTGGTGTTATCCATACCAGTGATACTGAGGTTATTTAGATTGGATAGTGGCTGATGTTCCAACCAGTCTATCATCACCATTCATTTCCTTATGATAATCAACAGTTGTCATTTTCGCCACGAAGAGTAGCTGACAAATCACAAATATAGAATACTAAACGAGCTCCCGTGTAATACCAATTTTATGAAACGAGTGAATAGTTGTGGTATCTGACTCGCTTTCGCTCGTCAGATACCACAACTATTCACGAGTTTCATAAAATTGGTTTTACCCGGTAGCGAGTTTAGTATTTTATTTATTACTTGCCATTTAAAACGTTTTTAGAATTATACTGTCGAGTGTGAATAGGCTGACACCTACACGATCCACGGCATAATAAAATTGAGTTTAACAGAATAATACTTCAAACACGTCAAAAGTTGAAACGTATGAATTTAATACCATACAACGGTCTACCTTTAGAATTCAGGCGTCCGTTCCACAAAATTATCGTAGCTTTAAGGTTATCGCAACTCACATACTTAAACTTAGACCAACGACTGTCGTTGCGCTACAGCACGATCGCCTTGTGGAAGGGGCCTTGCACCTCAAAGTTTACAATCATGTCACAATACCCGATGACGTAATTTGTGGAATTTAGTTGCAAGATCCTTCGGCGAAACAATGCCATGTGACGTCAGCCTAGCAACAAGGTTGCTGGGGTCATCGAGTGTGCTAACGCTCCTCTCAGTGATCTATCATCTCCACACGCAATGTCGTTCAATAAGCCAAAGGATGTTGAGAGCTTTCAATATTTTTAGTGAAACGTGTTCCGAGAGTACATAAGCACGCGTTTTGGTATTACACAATGTGTAATAAAGCTGTATGTTTATTAAGCCGGTGATCTCTTCACGGGCAAGTAATAATTACCTTTACTTTATGCTACCATGGATGCTTTTCGTCCATCTGACGGTAGTCACTTGTAATCAATGGAATGATTCTTATTCAACCAGGCTTTACCAAGGTAAATGATCTGGAAGCCCTGACTGCAATAGTCAGGAATGGTGCGGAGATAATAGGACCTCACAGACAAGACTGAATGTTTTCCCCTGAAAACTACTGGGTCATCGCCACGTGCAGTGTATCGAAATCCCATCTCGTGGAGAGCAATAATTAATGTTGTCCGGGAAACATTGTGTCTTATATCCTTCCAAATTCTACTACAAGTCGACAGTACCTTCTCTTAATACATTTTGTACAATGTACCCGTAATTACCCCTTTTAAAGCTGTCTAGTATCCTTTTACGTGCCGGTTTTGTCTTTGAGACAACCCTAATGTGTTTGTTTTAGTTATCATTTCGTGGACCTGTTGGTTTGAAAGCCTCAGAGCTTGGGCAGTTCGGTAATACGCCTGTAAAATTGTCGATAGGACTCGTTGTGACTGAAATACTTAAAACCACAGTTAGATAGATAGTTAGTCGATATTCCAAAAACAACAGTCTATGAATTGTACCTTGTTTTAACGGACAACATTTATTTTTAGCATTTCCGACAGTACTTTTCATATGTTATCAATCGCTTGCACGTTATATATACATGCTGACGGGGATTATAGGAAACTAGAGCCCTGAACAAGGATATATACATGTTCACCCGATCTTTTTTGCTCGTCGTATGTTTATTTAATTAATTAGAACATGAACACGGTTACAGGAAACCAGCTGTACATAACATCACATACCTTTTATTGATTTAGCTTTTGAGGATTATGCACACATTAAAAAATATTGAAATTATTCACACCATACGGTCATGTGTCGCCGTAGCTGAGGTCGACACTTTTTTAATCATTTACTTGTGAAAATATACAAAATATAGTTCCGTCTATTCCAAGTTCAAAATATTTGAAATGTTGGTTCAAGATCATGTCTAACGTACAAACAACTATCTATTCCTGAAAAATAATGGCGCGTTTAAACACTGGAATGACGTCAGATGTGCTATAATAAGTATTTCTTTTATGTACTGCCTATAGAATAGATATTCTGGGTATGAGTAGAATCTGCTTTGAACACTGTTTCGGTTAATGTTAAGGCGTGTCATCTTATTGCATGACGAAATTCGAAACCCGAAGTGACGTAGATGAGGGACGGTTACCATGGATATGGTGCTGACAACCGATAATCAGGACGAATCTCTTTGAACAAGAAGGTGGATGTCAATGACATGTTTTGGTCGATTTTGCAACAGTAATTAATGCACTTTTTCCCCGAATATAGATGATGTAAATCCGGCTGGGGTCCATGCAGGATGCTAAAGTACCCATGGTCCTTAGTATGCTGACCTACCTTCAGTTGCTGGCGATCTATAGCCCGTTTTTATAATGTGATGTTATGTATAGTGTTATCCATTTTATAATTCAATACGAGTTTTATGTACATTTCTGTGATAAGTCTAGTTATTTCACTGTGCTTCGTTGGCAGGTGTTTTAGGTAATGCATTTATGTTTTGAACCTTGATAGTCACGATATGGCTGAAATATTGCCGATGTGACATACAATTTTAACTCACTCACTCACTCAATGATATACAGGCTTTAGAAACAGTATGCATGTCACTACGAACTTAATCTGTATTTATGCTAATATTCCTTCAACGTGGAAGAATAAATGCATAAGCTAATGTATCCAAATGGTGATGTAATCTTACATCCATTGTAGGTTTCACGTTACCAAGACATCGTGACACAATATGTAATACTTCATATTCATGTACAATCTGTAGCCAGGTTGAGTAAATAAAATACAATACTCGAATTGTAACAAGAAAAAACACAGTTTTGTTTGTTTGTCATATTTGTGATACACTGAGCAATATTCAAGCTATATGGCGGCGGTCCTGTTTATCGGATTTATATCGTGAATGTAAGTGGACACTGAAATCAGAATGCAATGTTGTGACCGAGCGTGTATTTCAGCATGTATAGGGAAATACAGGGACCAGTTTCACAAAGCGCTGCGACAATCGTAATTCCCATACCCTAACATAGACTTACGATATATTAACTGCTAATATCGCTTTGTGGAACCGGACCCAGAAGTGGAGCAGATCGTACATTATATCATTTTCGTGAACACCCAAAGCACTGGTCTGATGTTGTGAAACCAAGGATCAACAGCAACCAGAGCGTCCATGCAGGTAGCAGAGGTACCGTAAGACCCATTGCGCCTGCTTGTGGTGATCAACTTTCAGTTGCTAACGATTTATTTAATGTACTGTCAAGTAATTGTAATGACCTTTTAATGCTCTAATACTAGTGTGGCAGACACAAGTATTAACATACAGTTTTGTTGTATATATGTTTTATCTATTTGAGGTCCTTTAGGTTTGTAATATTATTTTAAGTTGTTAGGAAAGTAGGTTCTTAGTTCAATATCTATTATGGGCTTCTGGATTAGTTTACTTATAATGTAGAGGGTGGTTGGGTTGGTCTATGTTTGTGTCATTGTTTCTCCTCTTTGTTCTAACCCAAGCCTTGTTTTCATTGGCTTGTTCAAACTGTGCACTTTTCATCCATCTTGCACTTGACAATACACCAATTCAGAAGTCAGTCAACAATTTGGACTCGGACAGATCTGGGATAAATAATTCGATTATTAAGGTTAGTAATCTATAAAATTGCTAGCTAATATCTATGTATTTGTATAATAATATAACTTATGTTATCTAAGTTATGTGGAATGTAATTTCAGTATTATTAACATGCTTATCTTTGGTATGGTGATTGTGTCACCATATTACTAAGTTAATAATTAAATAAGGCTAAGTAAACACTATAAATGCTTGTCATCCTTCTTCTTCCTGTGTGTGAATGTTTGAGTGAATGCGTTGATTTTTATCATTGTGTAAATACTGAATTTGTATGCAATGTCAATCATTGTATGGTAGTTGGTAGTTAGTTATATTTCCTAAATTGTATTCTGTATGTTACATTTATTCATAGTTGATTCTGTAATTAGGAGCGTGCTGACAGCTACAAAGCTACCACGCAAGGCGGCTGCCTAGAGAGGACAAACACCCCAGTGTCACCCACAGGGTACGCATAATTTACATGTTTGTTGTGTCATGAAGTATATTTTATAAATAGTGTATCATACCAAATGTATGATCAGGTAATGAATTAATATAGTAGTTTCAACAAAGTGGTAATTGAATTTGTAATGTTCATTGTATGTTGGAACCGTGGACCATATATATATATTGTAATCTTATCAGTAATGTCGGGATCGAGTTATCGCCCTTGATCAATCGTTTGTTTACTTCAGGGTAAGGTAATGATTTTATATATCATTGATTATTAATTTCATGTTGATGTAATGAATATAGACTATGTTTATATTAAATGAAAGGTTGCTTTGTATTGTATTAATATATGTGTGTATGAAACCTGTGTACTACTGTTTTTATAATCTTATTGTTTGTACATTACAGGGTGTCATTGTTATCTACTAATAAGGCAATAAAGACTCACACCCGTAGCCTGTGTTGGACCTTGTATTCGCCATCACAAACCCCGGTTACAAAATGGAGCCCCCAGTGAGGATTTTTGCCTAAGAAATGTCAGCCAGCCTCTTCGTGGGATAGACAGCTCCCTTTCTATTCTGTGTACATGCACATGTACTTAGATCTGCCAAGCCATGTGATCTGCCAAGCCATGTGATTCCCTTCACTTTCACGGTATCTGTGACTGACTTCTGTGTAGTGACATTTGTGGATACAACTTTGTGTATTTTGTTTCCTATGTAGTAAATGTAACTTTACGTTATTCTCGTACACGTAGCATATTTCTCATATCTGGTAATTTGTAAATTACTTCCCTTTGCCATCAATCATGTAATATATTTTACTTCATAGTATCTATTTGTCTTTGCCGGCTTAAGTTTTTCATTATTGTACATATATTTCAATTATCTGCATTTATGTAAGGTTTTCGTAATTGTAATTACATTCAACCTTTCTCTATTTTTGTAATTAAAGATATTTATCTGGCCAGTAAACCTTGTTATGTAGCATTTCACAACTTGTGAAAACATTTTTTCGGTGATCACCCAGTTTGTATACTTTGGTATTGTGTATATTTGCTTACGGCATGTTTGCATAATTTAGTTTAGTTTAGGTTAGTTTAAGTTTAAGTTTAGTTTAGTTTAGTTTAGTTTAGTTTAGTTTAGTTTAGTTTAGTTTAGCTTAGTTTAGTTGGACTATTGGATTAACTGTTTTGCTAGTTTCAATAAAGTTTGAAATATTTGCCTACCTTACATAGACTTGGTTTACTTAGATTGGTTTAGTTAGTATTTAGTTAGACTTTTAGATTAGCTGTTTAGTTAGTTTCAATAAAGTATCATATTTAATTATAACCACGTGAGTGTGTGTGTGTGTTTGAATCAGTTCTATTTGCTTATTTCACCTTTCTACATGTATGCAAATAAACTTGGATAGGTATTAAATAATAATAATAATCAGGGAAGAATTAGTTTGGGTATTTTCCTGACTGCCCTACCACAGACTGACTTAGTTTGAAAATCATTTTCCCAATCTGCACTTCTTCTTTTTTTTTCACATTTACATAACAGCATGCCTTGATCTATTCCTTCGTGTTGTTTTGTGGGTCTTATATTCACACCGGGTATTAGTTATCTCAGGTACTTTATTTCATTATGTAGCATTTTAGTATCTACTTTTATTTTTCACTGAGGTTATTTTTTGTTTCTAGGCAATAGTGTTGCAATCCATTTTTTTATATTCCATTGCAGCTGTTTTTCTTTCTGATTGCAGTTGTGACTCTGTGATCATCACTATTAATTTTTAGATTTCAGTTATCAACATCTTTCAAAACTTCTGTGACTTTTTATAGTCGTTGCACATCTTCTTCACAGGCTTTTGTGATCTTTATTTGGATTTTGTAATCCTTCCACTCGACTGCATCATACTCTTACATCATGAATCTTGAAGAAGAGGAGATGAAAAGTTTGTTAACAATATTTACAAAGATGGGACTGTCTCCAAAGGTTGAGAATCCGGATGACTTTAAAGCCTGGATTCAAGGAATGGCACAACAGGAAGGACCTATTATAAAGACAGAGCCTGATGTCAAAGGCGCCTTCTCAGCCACTAATCCTGAACTTGCTGCTCCACCTTCAACCTCTGGCGTAACATATCACCACTTTCCCAAGATACCATTCTTTAGCGGAGAGACTGGAAAGGACACTCCATATGACTTGTGGAAATATGAAGTTGACTGTCTTCTACAGTCAAAGACTCATTCTCTAGATGTTATACTCCAGGTTATCAGAAAATCTTTGAAGGGAGAAGCCGCACTGGTTGCCATGAAGCTTGGACACACTGCCACAGTAGAGGACCTCTTGTTCAAGATCCATTCTGCTTTTGGAACTTTGAGAAGGAAGGAGACCCTGATGTCACAGTTTTATGGTACTTTCCAAGGAGACAAGGAAGATGTTACAGCATGGGGTTGCCGGCTGGAGAACCTCATGTACCAGATAGCCTCCCAACGTCAGATGAACTTTGAGGAACAGGATGAAATGCTCCGAAGCAAGATGTGGGATGGCCTTAAGCCTGAACTGAAGAGCCTTGCTGCCCACAAGTATGATAACATCTTCAACTTTGATGAGCTTCGACTATGTTTAAGGGAAGTTGAGTTTGACATGAAGCGGGATCAAAGTCACAGCACAGGAAAGAAGACAGCAACCATAAAGATGGCCTCTACCTCTGACTCTTCTTCTGCTGTTGCTACTAAGGAAGAAGTGATGGATCTTAAAGCCATGATGAGGGATATCCAGACAGAGCTAGCTGACCTAAAGGAGCAACGTCAACATTCAGCTCAAGTATTTTTTCAACAGCCTCATCAACCATCACCAGCCTCTCAAGGTACTCCTCAGACTTCCTGGAGGAGGAACAGCAAACATTATGGGAAACGGAATGGACCATCACATCCGACAAGCTCGTTCCAGTCCCAGATGCCATCTGTTATGCCTCAGCAACAGCATTCTTACAGTCAGCCTGCGCCTCCAAGGCCACAAGCGCCATATATGCCCCAGCATATTCCACCACCACAACCCCCTCAAGTTGATGGGTATGGATTGCCGCCAGAACCACAGGAACCCATCTATTGTTACCGCTGTGGATACCCTGGACATATTGCAGTTGGGTGTAGAGTGAGACTGGACCATCTTCGACGCCCTTTAAACTTGGCCAGGCCTATGGGAGGGGGCAACCATTAGGCTTTATTGGGCGCCCCAAGTATAAAGAGATTCCAGACGGACTAGTAGGAGATGCCACAGAAGTTGAGATCAGCATTGAAGGATTTCCTGTTCGTGCTCTGTTGGACACTGGTGCTACAGTCTCTATCATATCTGAGACATTTTACAAGAATAATTTACAGTCTTTGCCCTTGGAACCAATCAGTGATATCTTGGATATTGAGTGTGCCGGAGGGGAACAGCTTCCATATCTTGGATATGTGAGTGTAAGACTCAATATCATTGGTGGAGGAATAAGCAAAACTTCGGATTCATGCCTCATGTTAATTGTTCCTGAAACAAGATACAATGCCAAGGTACCCGCTTTACTTGGAACTAATGTGTTGCAGCATTTCTTGAATGAGTGTAAGTTACAACACGGAGCACGTTTTCTTCAGAAGGCCAATCTCCACACTCCTTGGTACTTAGCCTACAGGACTTTAGCATTACGGGATAAAGAACTGGAGCGACGAGGACACTGCCTTGGATTTGTTCGCAGCACAGAGAACAAGAACCTCATCATTCCACCCAACACCAACATGGTTATCAAAGGACAAGTAACCAAGGGGTTCAATTCACCAGTCATATGTGCTTTACTCCAACCTACCAGCTTTGCTTCATTACCACGGGATTTGGACATAGCACCTACGATTATATCTTACAACTATGACAGTCGGAACCCAGTGGATGTGCACATCTCTAACATTACAACTAGAACAGTAGTTGTCCCTCCTAGAGCTCTGTTGTGTGAGATTCAGCCTGTATCTATTCCGGAGCTACCCACTGGAGAACAAGGTGAGCCAGATGACATCATCAACCAAGTCGATGTTGATGACACTGACCTGACAAGGGAAGAGATACAGATGGGACTTGACATCATCATGAAGTTCACAGACATCTTCTCCAAACATGATGATGACATTGGATGTAGCAACATGGTGCATCATCGGATAGATATTGTTGATGAAGTTCCCTTCAAACAGAGACATCGCCGAATACCACCTGCAATGTATGATGAAGTTCGGAACCATCTTCAAACACTACTCTCAGCTGAAGTAATCAGGAAGTCACACAGTCCTTGGGCATCCAATATTGTACTTGCCAGAAGGAAAGATGGGCGTCTCAGGATGTGTGCAGATTTTCGCCAGCTTAATGACCGAACCATTAAAGATTCCTACGCTCTGCCGAGGATTGAAGACTTACTGGATTGTTTGGGTGGAAACAAGTTCTTCTCAGTCCTTGACATGAAAAGTGGTTATCACCAGGTGGAGATCGAGGAAGCTCATAAAGAAAGAACTGCCTTCACTGTAGGACCTCTAGGATTCTACGAGTACAATCGTATGCCATTTGGACTTACCAACGCCCCAGCCACTTACCAGCGTCTCATGGAACGATGCCTTGAAGGCCTACACCTTAACATCTGTTTGATCTATCTCGATGATTTGATCATATTCTCTAACACGTATGAAGAACATATTGAACGACTCAAACAAGTTTTCCAGCGGATACAAGAATGTGGGCTCAAACTAGCCACCAAGAAGTGCAAGTTCTTCAAAAGAAAAGTTCGGTATGTGGGGTACATTGTTTCCGAACATGGAATTGAAGCTGACCCTGAGAAAATTGACAAAGTGCAACATTGGCCAACTCCTTCCAGCCCGGAACAAGTCAGGAAATTTCTAGGATTCGCTGGCTATTACAGAAAATTCATCAAAGATTTTGCCAAAATTGCCAAACCACTTTCAGAGTTAATGCCAAAGTCAGCTTCAAAGAAGTCAAAGCAACCCAAGGACGTTAACTGGATGTGGGGGGAAGCCCAACAGAGTGCTTTCAACGAACTAAAGCAGCGACTCTCCATGCCACCAATTCTGGGATATGCTGACTGTACCAAGCCCTTTGAACTACATACAGATGCCAGTGGTCATGGATTAGGTGCAGTACTCTACCAGGTGCAGGACGGACAGCCACGAGTAATAGCTTATGCAAGTAGAGGACTCAGTCGTTCTGAGAGAAACTATTCAGCACACAAGCTGGAGTTTTTGTGTCTGAAATGGTCTATCTCAGAGAAGTTTCATGACTACTTGTGGGGTCATGACTTTGTGGTTATTACCGACAACAATCCATTGACGTATGTGCTGACAAGTGCTCGATTAGACGCCACAGGTCATAGATGGCTTGCTGCTCTCTCCAGCTATAATTTCAGCATTAAGTACCGCCCAGGGAAATCCAACAGTGATGCCGATGCTCTGTCTAGGTTACCAGTCAAGGAAGACCCTGATGACATGGATGAGATTGCCAAAGATTATGTCACAGCTATTTGTCATTCAACCCATGTGACGAATCTTGTGGAAAGTTTGTGCCTCTCTGCAGATGTGGTTGAAGATGAAGACCTTGACTTAACTGAGGACAGATGTGAACAGAATGCCAGAGACTGGAGACGATCACAGGCTAAAGATCAAGCCCTTGTAGAAATTATCACACACTTGAGGAATGGAGCAAGACCAGACCGGATGAACTACCTGAAGGATCCTGAAATGACATCATTGATGAAGAACTACAGTCAGTTCAAACTCAAGCGAGGAGTTCTATACAGATTCGCCAATGTTAATGGCGTAGACCGGGAACAGCTAGTTCTACCCTCTTGATTAAGAACTGCGGCAATGAGGAGCCTCCATGACAATGTTGGACACCCTGGAAGAGACAGGACTGTATCACTTCTACAGGACAGATTCTACTGGCCAGGGATAACACGTGACGTGGAGACCCACCTAAAACATTGTGAGCGTTGTCTAAGGAGGAAAACTCCAACCAACATCAAAGCTCCCTTAATCAGCATCAAGACTTCCGAGCCACTAGAGCTTGTATGCATGGACTTCCTTTCCCTAGAACCCTCTAAAGGAGGAATAGAACATGTCTTGGTTGTGACAGATCACTTCACTCGCTACGCCCAAGCATACCCAACCAAGAACATGTCAGCAAAAACAACAGCAGAAGCCTTTTTCAGCAATTTTGTCATCCATTATGGTCTTCCAAAAAGAATCCATTCTGATCAAGGAGCCAATTTTACAGGGAAGGTGATGCAGGAATTGTGCCAGCTTCTGAAAATAGAAAAGTCCCGGACAACGCCATACCATCCAATGGGCAATGGGATGACAGAACGGTTCAACCGTACTCTTTGTAACATGCTTGGTACTTTGGAACCAAATGAAAAGAAGAACTGGAAGGCGCATGTAGGTCCACTCGTCCACGCCTACAACTGTACCCGCCATGAGTCAACATCTGTAGCTCCCTTCTTCTTGATGTTTGGAAGACATCCAAGACTTCCAGTTGATCTTATTTTTGGATTGGACATGGAAATTCAGGAAAGCAAGTCCATAACAGAGTACACCAAATCCTTGAAGGACCGTTTGAGGCAAGCCTATGACATAGCTTCAACAGCATCTCAGAAATCTCAGGCCAAGCAGAAGACTTACTATGACCAGAGGGCCAGAGCTGCAATGTTGGAACCAGGAGATCGAGTCCTTGTAAAGATTGTGGCCTTTGATGGAAGACATAAATTAGCTAACAGATGGGAGGAAGATGTATATGTTGTGCTGCGCCATCCAAATCCATCGATACCTGTCTTTGAGGTTGGAAAGGAGAATGGAGAGGGAAGAAATAGAGTGCTACATCGTAACCTCTTGCTGCCAGTTAGTTCTTTGCCAGTCACAATGCCACCAGCCATTAAACCCAGACGACGACAAGTACCAATACCTGTGCCTAAGCCGAGGAAGAACACGGCTGTCGAAACAAGTGAAGATCTGTCTGATGAGGAATCAGCAATTGACTATACCCGTTCTTCAGAACCTTCAGTTCCTACTGAGATCACAGTGGAAAGGCCAACTGAAGGAGAGTCAGAAGAAGCTTTAGAAGGAGATGAGACTCCTACTGAAGAAGGGAGGGAAGAAGAAGAGCCAACTGATAATACTGTTCACCAGAACGAGCAAGATGAAGACAGATCTGAGACTGGGGCCACAGGTAGTGAGGATGACAGAGAAGAACAACCCAATTTGCAGCCAGAAGATGCTTCTCAGCCACGGCGGTCAACCAGAACCAGGTCACAGCCCAACTGGATGAGAAGTTGAGAATATGTTCTTTCTGCCATAAGTGATCCTGGAAATCCAGAATGGCTTGCCAGAGCCAACTATCTCAATTCTCTGCTAGCTGATGATAGATTCCGGGATCAGCGACACCGAGTGGCTGATACTCTTCTCGATCTTGTTAGCGGCAAGGTCAAATGATGAGACATCATTTTCCTGTGGGGGGAAGTATGTGGCAGACACAAGTATTAACATACAGTTTTGTTGTATATATGTTTTATCTATTTGAGGTCCTTTAGGTTTGTAATATTATTTTAAGTTGTTAGGAAAGTAGGTTCTTAGTTCAATATCTATTATGGGCTTCTGGATTAGTTTACTTATAATGTAGAGGGTGGTTGGGTTGGTCTATGTTTGTGTCATTGTTTCTCCTCTTTGTTCTAACCCAAGCCTTGTTTTCATTGGCTTGTTCAAACTGTGCACTTTTCATCCATCTTGCACTTGACAATACACCAATTCAGAAGTCAGTCAACAATTTGGACTCGGACAGATCTGGGATAAATAATTCGATTATTAAGGTTAGTAATCTATAAAATTGCTAGCTAATATCTATGTATTTGTATAATAATATAACTTATGTTATCTAAGTTATGTGGAATGTAATTTCAGTATTATTAACATGCTTATCTTTGGTATGGTGATTGTGTCACCATATTACTAAGTTAATAATTAAATAAGGCTAAGTAAACACTATAAATGCTTGTCATCCTTCTTCTTCCTGTGTGTGAATGTTTGAGTGAATGCGTTGATTTTTATCATTGTGTAAATACTGAATTTGTATGCAATGTCAATCATTGTATGGTAGTTGGTAGTTAGTTATATTTCCTAAATTGTATTCTGTATGTTACATTTATTCATAGTTGATTCTGTAATTAGGAGCGTGCTGACAGCTACAAAGCTACCACGCAAGGCGGCTGCCTAGACAGGACAAACACCCCAGTGTCACCCACAGGGTACGCATAATTTACATGTTTGTTGTGTCATGAAGTATATTTTATAAATAGTGTATCATACCAAATGTATGATCAGGTAATGAATTAATATAGTAGTTTCAACAAAGTGGTAATTGAATTTGTAATGTTCATTGTATGTTGGAACCGTGGACCATATATATATATTGTAATCTTATCAGTAATGTCGGGATCGAGTTATCGCCCTTGATCAATCGTTTGTTTACTTCAGGGTAAGGTAATGATTTTATATATCATTGATTATTAATTTCATGTTGATGTAATGAATATAGACTATGTTTATATTAAATGAAAGGTTGCTTTGTATTGTATTAATATATGTGTGTATGAAACCTGTGTACTACTGTTTTTATAATCTTATTGTTTGAACATTACAGGGTGTCATTGTTATCTACTAATAAGGCAATAAAGACTCACACCCGTAGCCTGTGTTGGACCTTGTATTCGCCATCACAAACCCCGGTTACACTAGTTTAATGTACAAATGTGTGGTTTTCTGATCATTATACTCTCCATAGTCGACATGTTGCAGATATCATTATTGTATAACTAATACAAATCTCAACACGGCTAAAATGTCTAAATTGTTTTAAGTTATGGGGGACTGTGGGGTAGCCTTGTGGTTAAAGCGTTCGGTCGTCACGACGAAGACCCGGGTTCTATTCCCCACATGGGTACAATGTGTAAAGCCATTTCTGATGTTCACTGCCATGATGTTGATGGAATATTGCTAAAAGCGGCGTAAAACACAACTCCCTCACTCACTCAACTATTACATACTGCGAATCCCTTCTGCCATAAAGGGCCCACATCATAAGATTAGATGGAATGAAATTCCCCGCCATGAATGAAAAGGTCATGTTGTCATAGCGTGCGAGGGTCATAGTCACAGCATACATTGGTCACGACGGGAGAAGAAGAGCAATTCAGATTCAAATATACCATGCCCAAAAGTATCGGATAGTTGGAATCATCAAGACATATCGTCTGCTCTATATAGTATTGGCAAATGGAAGTGATATGATCATATATGCTTGGAAGTAGTTGGTTCTAAAAGATGGTGTGATGAGATGGTGGCGTTCTAGTTCTTCAAAGAGGCCGGGGTTCAAATTTAAACTTGCATTATGCATACAACGGGTATAACCACCTCTGTTGGTCAGACATGCACGAATTCTTCGCGTCATGCTTCTGATGAATCTACAAATGTTAGCTTGACTCATGTTGTTCCGCTCATCAGTGGAGCAATACCGAGTTCATTTAGAGTGGTGGGTTGACTTTGACGTTGACGTCTGCCAACGACGTCCCAGACGTGTTCACTTGGGAAAAGGTCAGGGCCAAGTGCTGGCAATGGTATGACATGGGTGTTTTATCATCTTGAAAATATGGAGCGCAGTTAGCCCAGTCATACTGATACACCCCCTAACCCCCCCCCCCCCCCCCCCCCCCCCTAACCTTTACTGACCCACCCCAAAAACGCTTTCCAAACACTCTTCGATTCCTTCGGTCATGGGGGTCGAGGGTAAACCTCGATTTGTCAGAAACATGACATAAGACCAACGTCGATTATCCCAGTGCTGATGTTACCTCCACCACTGACGCCTCTGATTCAATTGACGTGCAGTAATTAATTTGTGGGATGACACGTGTATGGTTAGCGGATAGGGTCAAAAGATGATAATCGTTACCCGTAAATACTTTAATCTATAGGAAATTCATGTAGATTTACGTGTAACCACTTGTTACATGTGCGTGTAAAACTAATCTAAACTAAACTAATCGTAATCTAAAGGGCATTACTGAAGTAATAACGCGGTAAAGCCTTTGATGAAAATGAAAAATCAATCTACGTTTGTGTGTAACACACTTGTAATGGGTAAAGCTAACTTCGTAGCGCGTAGACCTTATATCCATTCAATTAATATAGCACAGCAATTTGTTTACACGTAAATCAACATGGAATTCCTATTGGTCAAAGTCTTTATGCGTAACATGCGTATAATCATAAATTTGGTGTTCACTGGTCAAAATATTTATGCGTTATGAATAAAGCTTTTATGCATAAAAAGTATCTTTGCGCGTAAAATATCAAGTTTTACAGGCAAAACAACTAGCTCTACACGTAAAAGGCCGCTTTATACGTAAGAAGCGCGTTATGCGAAAACCTTCATGGATCCTTTTGGTTAAAGCCTTTACGCGTAAGGAATTTAGCTTTTCACGTCACGTTTGTCACATTCTGACCCTATCCGCTACTGTCTGGGCATGTACTCTTACACCAGTCGTTCTGACTAATCTGTTCTGGGCTTGAGTTGTATCCGGCTTCGATCATCAACGTTATGTGTTCGTTGGTATCGGCCAACAATCTGCTGATTACAGATTGAGAAACAAATGCAGCGTTTTGACAACAAAAATCGACATGTGCCCACCTGCAACTTGCCTATGGCACGAAAAACGTTCAGCACGTTGCAAATCAATGTTGTTGTTTCCTTTATGATCAAATGTGTTTAATAAAGTGTCTCAGTGTTTAGTTGCAAGAAAATAATATGCGTCTGCACACAACCAAGCCTGATTGATAAAGGTAACTCTGGCATACAGTTGCGCGTGCTGTCCGAGGTCACGTGCTTCATGACTGTCACAATGTTGTGTTTGGAGCTTGATTTCTTCGAAAATGTTTTTGCCATATAAATCATTTACTTTCATTAGCAGATGTATTGATGTGTTTTCCTTAAAAAAATATCCCCTATTTCTTTTCATAGTATTTACATAAAACGTAAACGCCACGCTCTGCATCTCCTCGACACTGTCTGGATAAGTGTACGAATTCTGTCCTGAGGAATTCAGTGCCAATCTGCTTGTAACGCGTTGGCCAGTTGTGGGAATTCTGCGGCGTGTTCTGACGTTTACGTCGATCGAGTTCATCCCAGAGGTGTTCGATTGGGTTGAGATCTGGAGATCTCGACGGCCAGGGCACGACGTTGATGTTGGCATTAGGTAGGTAGTCTACCGTGACACGAGCTGGTTGCGGTGGAGCGTTGCCCTGTTGAAACAGCTCCCTCTTGCGGTCATTGAAAATTCCAAGGCTGTAAGGTATGGCACCAACGCTGTCGATGGATCTGTTGCAAAAAAGGGATGATAACTGGTCTTCTGGGTCGGATTCCAGCCTCGCGAATATGGTTCCTGACAGTCAAACCAGGGATGCGCCATGCAGTCTCCGTAGCTGTGGCATTGCGATGACGTATGTGGAACAGTCGAATGTAGCGATCCTGTGCAGGGGTGGTAGCTCTTGGCCGGCCGGTTCTCTGACGGTCTGCAGTGGAATTGAACTGTGTGTATCGGTCCCAAAGGCGGCAAATGGTGCTGTGGTGGACGTTGAAGTGGCGTGCAACAGAAGACTATGTCTCCTTGGATACGTCCTATGGCGTTGAGTGTCGGCATTTTCTAACATGGAAAATGTTGACAATTGGATGACAAATTATTGGCTTATGCTTGCCTTTTTATAGCCACTACCACGAGGTACGAATGCCATAACTTGCACGTGCATGTTGCTTTACTACTGTTCTCCTCCATTACATGTTTTAACAAGTGTGAAAACAATGCCGTTTAAGACATGCAAATCGACAATGGCCTCGTTTTGGGGCACCGTTTGTCGAATATCAGGCCCCCAACATTTTCCAATAACATATGTCCAATTTATTTACCAGACTTTGTGTGTAGTCAGGTTCTATGAACTACATACTATACCTGTACGCTTCTTTTTTTAAAGAGTGTATTGTTTTAAAACTAGGATATGACATACTTGCCTTGTTCATGTAGGTGAATAATTGCGGCGATATCACGGGAGAGTCACAGACCGTACAGCCAGCACAATGGATCGGACGCCACATGTAGACGAGGAGATCCCCATGTCGGAAACCAACGTCAACACCCGCAACGGCACTCGGGATGTCGATATGGTCAGCGTGAGTGGAGATGGAAGGGTCAAGTGGACCCGACAAATGGATTTCTTTTTGTCCTTGGTTGGATATTGTGTTGGTTATGGAAATCTATGGAGATTTCCCTATTTCTGTAACAGAAATGGTGGAGGTAAGAATAATAACTAAAGGCTTTATTGTAAGTTGAATATGAGAAATTTGATGTATAAATCACATATTTTGATTACAAACGTACACTGCTAGTAAGGCACAGCTCATATCCAAAAAAAAGTAATCACACATATGCCTACGGGACATGCTTCTCCTTGTAAACTTGATTATCTGTAGTAACAACCTGCGAGAAATAATGAAGTCAATTCATTGAGAAACATGTCGCGACAGTAAGTGCGTTGGTAATAATGTACGTGTATGTACATATCTATATGTGCATATCATGTTGCGTTACATATTCGTAAATCAATAATATAGTCATGTATTTTCATACAGTTATATTCTCGTGTTAATTATTTAGTACGGTTATTGGGGTTGCTTATCAATTTATTTGGAGAAGATGTATTTGTGTAATAGGTAGTACCATTTTCAAAGTAATAATATCAAACGGTACATGATTTGCAGAAAAGCATATTTTCGCGAATAGTGAGTGAGTGAGTGAGTATGGTTTTACGCCGCTTTAAGCACTATTACAGCAATATCCCGGCGGGGGACACCAGAAATGGGATTCACACATTGTGCCCATGTCGGGAATCGAACCCGGGTCTTCGGCGTGACGATCCAACGCTTTAACCACTAGGCTACCCGACCGCCCCTTTTCGCGAATACCTGGTACCATCGCTATTGAACAGTGATTCATAAACACGTGCTTCATGACAGTCAATCTGCATTAACAATGTTAATTAATTTCATATAAATAAAATATATGTAATAAACTTTAAGAATATGCCACTGAACTTGCACCAAGTCTGTTCTATCAGTGTAGGAGATGGCTGCCCCCATCATCACAAAAATACCGCCCCATCTGTCCACTTCCTGTACGCAATTTCGTGCATAACGTTCCCCACGTCTGTAAACACGATGTCTGCCATACGCACGGCGAAGCATAATACGTGACTCATCACAACACCAAACTTGTCTTCATCACAGTTGTGGTCATACTATGTGACCATGACAACATTGACGTCGCAGCCTCTGATGTAGGACGGTCAAAATGACACATCGAACTTGTCATCTGAAGGCATTCGCGCTTAAACGGTTCCGCACTGTCTTGGCTGATATCCTACGCAATCCATGTATTGCCGTAGTTGCAGAGGTGGCCGTGGTGGTTCTTTCACGTAGCCGTATTAATCTGTCCTGTGTTCTATTAGTTATACGTGATCGACCATCTGTGTATGGTGACCTTTATTTCTTTGGCAGGTTTACGTTTTTCCATTAAATAAATCTCTATATTTACTTCAGTTTGAAGATGTTATGAAACATCTTCTACTGGCAAGTGTATCTAAAGTATTTCCGTATCTTAATGATATTGTTGACACATACTATCTCCTAAATAAACCTTTTGAACAACATTTTCGGTCAAACACATTGTTTACAATGCTTACGTTCATCGCAACAAATGCATCACCAAAAGGTTCTCATTCGTAAGGTTAGTTATCTGACTGAAACATCTATGTATTGTTCTTTGTTTATTAGTTGTCATAAACTGACCACTAGGTCATAAGAAGCTACTTCTTGGCCAAAACATTGATCTCCTAACTGATAATAATTAATCCGACATTGAATGTCCAGAAACATGGCCAAATAAACAGTTAAATAAAAGCGACAAAACCCTTTCTATATTCATAAGAAATATCTCTTACAAGAATATTTCATTGTTCGTTTTCGACTTATCATGAACATGTGTTTTTGAATGACGATCATAAAGTGATGATACAAGATGTTCGCGAAAGGGCGAGCGTATACTTCCCGATCGGTGCCACCGGTCACAAGTCATGAAATAATGTCCAATTGTAAGAGCTGAAAAGCCTTATAAATGCAGTACTCATGTTTCTAATCCATTTTTGGTACTAGGAGCGTTCCTGATTCCCTATTTGATCTGCCTCGTCCTGGTGGGCCTACCGCTATTCTTTTTGGAGGTTTCTATTGGCCAGTTCTCTGGACGTGGGGCCATGCATGTGTGGAGCATTTGCCCTCTCTTTAAAGGTGATGTACTTGGGAATGATATGCAAAATATTCTTTCCACATTTCACACTCATCTTCAGATGATAGATAATCTGTAACCTGATATCATAACGTGTTGTACTGTATATACTTTTTTACACAAAAGGTCCATGCCATTACTCAGCGACGTTTTCTAACACACCATGTGATACCATGCTATAAAAGTACAGTTTCTCCTACCCCCATGTGAAGTTTAATAAAGTATAGTTTTGCCCTGAACTATTATAGTTGAAGCACGATGACGTTTGAGTGCTACAATAGTTCAGGGCAAACATATTCTGTTTTACACGTCACATTGGGGTACGTTTTTTACATAATATAACACCGCAAAATTGTGTAATCTGAAGTTAAATCAGTCCCACTCTATTATCGGTACAGTATAATGTAACAGGATGTGTATTTATATTGATAGTTTTGGTTCATTAGAGTCACATTTTGCTTGTGATAAACGTCATCGTTGAGTTTTGATCGCGTGCTTACAATCCGGATAAGGATCATCAGTCTGTGACTACGAACGGTTATATATCAATTGAACTAGATCAGAGACTATAAAGAGATCTTTGACGAGGTCTATAAGGCAAATTAATAGTCAAATTAATTTTCGCTGACATGTCGCAGGAACAACAAAACGATCGTGCTCTGTGTTGATGTGTAGTTTATCATCTGTAAAGGCCTGTGAATATAACAAATTAGATGTTATGTGACAGCTAGATTGTCCGGCATGGTGCGTCTCATCAGACAGACCATGTAGTTGTTTAAACCAGTAATTAACAATATATCTATAATTCAACATGTAAGTTTTGAAGTAGCAACTAAATTGAATATCAAGCAACTGTAAATGCAAAATACTAACTTCAAGTTTCCCATAGCATATGGCTCTTTCGGTATTAAAGTAAGTATTATCTAGAATTATCTATAATATAATTCACACTTGAAAATTCACCTATTACATGTTTAGATAAAACAATTCAAACTTGCAATTTTTCACAATTCAGACCTAGTTAACAAACAACCTATGACAACTGTCACCATTACAATTTGTTTGATACATATGTTTTTCCGTCTCACGATTGTCAACACCATGAAGTGTTTTATCCAATTCATTGTAAGAAACTGTTTCACAAATCAATAATTGATACGGATGCGTCTTCTTGATTGACAGGAACTGTGTTACCTCAGATACGTCAGATCACAGAGGGAGGTCATTTGAACCACGTCACTACGCCAGCGCATTATGGCGTGATTCAAAAGTGAACTTTATCGCAGGAAAAGGTCCTGTCGGCGCGTTAGATTTTTTGTTTTCAATCTTAATCCATCTCAGAGTATACCACAGAACATGACTGCTTTACATTCCAAACCACGTGTAAACCGGTGTCATACCATGCCGTACAATTCCATACCGTGTCATATGACAGCATTACAAGTATTACTTCGAATATACCATAATCAATGAAATCACATAATTTCATACCACATATCATCTGATGCAACACCATTTCATACCGCTACATACTAAACGTTTGTTATAATATTATTATACATGTACTTGTGAAGATGACGCTAACATGGCTGATGCTCATGATTTAAATCACTTGATTGTCTGGCCCTGACTCGATTATTTACAGACCGCCGTCATAAAGCTGGAATATTGGTGAGTACGGCATTAAACAACAAACGAACAAACAAACAAACATGATATGATTATAATATATCCACACTTCTTCCTCAGGCTTGGGTTATGCGATGAGTATGATCTCCTACCTGTTTTCATTCTACTTCAACCTGATCATTGCCTGGGTCCTGTACTACCTGGTGATGTCCTTCTATCCTGTCCTGCCCTGGACCACCTGCTCCAACTGGTGGAACACGCCCGCGTGTACCACGTGGGACACCCCCCAGACAGGCAACGCTAGTGTCATGTACAACGTTAGCTTCCTCGGCTCTACACAAACACCTAGGAACGTCAGTACACCAATCAAAAGCATTTCTAATGTTTCAAGATCAGCAGCGGAAGAGTTCTGGCAGTAAGGAAATGGCTACTTTTAAACAAAAAAGGAATAAACTTCCTGGAAGGTGCTCATATAGGATCTGCAAATGTTATTAAGTACATACCATATGCTTATTTGATGCGAATCATGTAGTCTCATACATTAATAGTCATTTGAATACACAAGTTTGTTTCAGGTACAACACACTGCGTGTTTCTACAGGACTACATGAAATGGATGGACTTCAGTGGCATTTGGTTGTTGTTTTATTTGCTGCATGGGTCATTATTTTTCTCTGTCTGGTGAAAGGTGTAAAATCTGTTGGAAAGGTTTGTAATAGTTCCATTCCATTCTGAGGGTGCATGCAGGGGGTTCGAGAATATGGTTCCTTGTGCTATAAAATTTGCTTCAGAGGGAAACCAATCATTGTGTCCTTGTTTGTTGATGGTTTGTGCAAATTGTGCAAATTCCTTGAAGTGTAATCATGATAAAGAGATATGTATTAAAGCAATGTTATATATTGTTTAAATAAATGAAAGCAAAAAACCCGATGGCTTTTGAGTGAGTTCAGTGTGTTTGGATTGACACGTTAAACTTATACATTTCTGCATTATTGGTCTGCAAAACAAACCCCTCCTATTAGAAAACATTCTGTGAATCTGAACTGCGGGTCGTCACTGACCTCAGGAAGAAGTGCTTGCATCTAATTTACTTGAGATATACCCCTGTGTCTATGGTGAAAGTGTCATTTTAACCTTGCATGGTATGGGACCCCTGTGAGATATAATTAGTTCTTATTTATTATTTCAAGTGTTATTAACGTATTCCCTACATATAGACATGGGAGACAATCAGCTTCTTGAATATAACATGACAATGTCGGTACAGTTGACACCTGTAGTAGGCATCGTCTTTGGAGATGGTATCTGATCGGTGGTTCCTCTTCCAGGTGGTGTATGTGACTGCCCCCCTTCCTTATATACTCCTCACAGTCATCATCGTGCGCGCTATGATGTTGCCTGGATCTCTGCAGGGCATCATATTCTACGTCAAGCCAGACTTCAGTCGACTGGCTGATTTCCAGGTCAAGTAACTCTCCATAGAAACCCATTCCATACTCAAAAGAAATCTTTGGTAAAGTAGAATCCACTGTTCGATTCTGACTAGATCTTAAGCATGTGTTTGTTTATGAATCATTATTAATAAGTGTGGTACCAGGTGTTCGTGAAAAAAATGAGCGTATCCTGCCCCCGTGGCACCCGTCACAAACACCTTTGCAAGTCAATTGTTCACCTGAAAAAACATGGGAACAGATGGTACAAGTCAAGACGGAATAGTAATAGTATTTGGCATCATTATTGTCATGATGCATGGAATTTTGAAATGTCTTTGAAATGTTTGACGTAACACTTTTTGAAAGTTCAACTACGGCCTTGGATTTGTAGCCCTGCGCAAATATTTTTGGGCAAGAGTGTTATTATCCTACATGTATTTGAAATCCTGGAAGAAAGAGCTTGTCTGATTGTTCATCAAAATTTGTGACTTGTAGACACTTAAAGCTTGACCTGCTAGAATATTGCAGTATATGGAGAGAACGTTGACCATTGGAAAGTTGAAGTCATCTGTCATGTAGTCTGAGAATCATGTACACATTTGTCTCGCAGCTGCAATCGGAACATATCTCTGTTTTCAGGTGTGGTTGGAGGCATTGCTGCAAATTTTCTACTCTCTCGGCATCACCTGGGGTGGCCTCCACACCATGTCCAGCTACAACATATTCTCCAACAACTGTTACAGGTATACTCACTGACATCATGTTTTAGAAAATTTACTGCAACTGGCGTGAACGCTTTGCGCTGAATGTGAAATTTTGTTTGTCCTCCTGCAATGGCTCATAGTTGAGTCCATAGTGTTATTGTTTTACGTGTGCTCAATTATAATATACACATTATTCAGTATGCGATATGTGCAGCAGTAATGTGCGAGCATGTTTATATAAATGACCAGTTGGTAGAATTTGTAAAGAGAGTCATGAGGGCAAGGGAGAAATATCTCAGTGTATAACTTATATTTAAACTTCTACACTGATCATGAACAATTTACTTATTTGTGTAGTAATACATGACAAATGTAAATGTGTACTTTTTGTACGTATGAATGTTTAATATCTTATTATTTAATTAAATGTATATTTTCGTATTCAAACATGTGTATCCATGGACAAATTATATACTTTGGGCCGAAAGGTCTTATGTCCAGACAAATATCGAAAGAGTATTATGTCTGAATCAAAACCTGCAGAGATGCTGTCATCATTACTTTCCTGAGCGAGGGCACCAGTTTCTATGCAGGCTTCGCCATCTTCTCGGTTCTTGGATTTATGGCGGAGAAAAAAGGAATGCACATATCAGAGGTTACCAAAGCAGGTGAGAATGGTTCAGTAAGAAATCAATAAAGACTGGTCGGTAAATAGACCCAGAACAGCCGTTTAGAGTAAGATGCTGGTGAGAGACTGATATAGTGAAATGGGTTTTACATCACTTTCAAAGGTGTTTTTTTCACCAGTAACAGCATTTCAGGGTAAGGCGTGAGGAAATCCTTTTAAGTTTGCTATTCAAATATATTTAATGAAATATCATGAGCACAAGTACTGTTCTGACTATAATCAGGATAATAATTGAAGCAAATCTGGCATACGAACCAACGACAAGCAACTGTACTTCATAGTGGGGTTCATGTACATGATATCTCCTAAAGGCGCATTCACACGGTACAACTAATTGTCTACAATCTGTTGCTTGCAACACATTGCATCGTGTGAACAGGCAAGTCGGTTCAACTTCTGATGTATGAAACTTGTTGGAAGTGAGTTGTACGAAATAGGACATGCTCTATTTCCATGCGACAAGTTCAAAAGTATCGGGTATTTGCTCTTTCTCAAAACACAAATAATCATTCTGAAAAGTACGGTAACCCTATATTCGTTTTCGAAACGTAAAAACTCTGCACCTAACCTCTATGTTGGATAGTGTTACAAAATCACGATTCTTTCGCGTCTGTCGAGATGCCATACACATCAAAAATATTTTACACTAAGCTACGATACATACGTCTCTGAAGTCATTATACCATTAACATTCAACTGACAAATTATCTAAATCACTAATACAAATGGTCGAAATGAAATCATCCGAAATATTCAAGTGTGAAACTAAGCCCTGTGTTCTGAAACCTTCCATTGGGCTTCTTGTTGGGAAATTTCTAGTATTACATGTTACCATTTCCTACTATCTTGATAGATCAAGTCGTCAATTTGTTGCATACATAAACTCAGATTACTGCGAGGGTGCAGGGCGCGATAATCGTTGCATGAAATGAGGAATAAATAATTAGATACTTTGACAATGATTTGGAAAAGTAAACGGACATCGTTCCACGTGACGCCATGACTGACTCAAAATAACGCACACTGACGACGGTATTGGTCTGCCTTTTCACGTAGTATCAAGGCTAGAATGGAAACATAAAAACAAATATAGCATGCTGATTTCAGATATATTGTTACTGATTATTTAACTTGCAGGACTCATTTATGTACATATGTAATCCCTGCATCAAGGATAAACCGAACATTCCGCGTACTATCAGTGAACTCGCTGTGTTGTGAAGGTAACCGGTAGTCATGTCATATTAGTATACGTCAGCACCTACTTCGTTGTACATATTTGTAATCTTCTTTGGGGTGCGGGTGAATTTGTACACAACACATTCATTTCAACCCGTTTGTTTCAATATTGAATAATATTTTGAATATCTCTTAAATATCTTTTGAACCAGTAAAAAATTTTTACTGCTTCAACATGGGTATATTTTTTCAAAACTGTTTCATTTTATTTAAAATGCCACAGAATTTATGAAACTTCTGTTTAAACAGAGAAATTGCAATACCTCGTGTCGTGTAATGCATGTCCTTCCAATAAGATGCTTTGTGAATGAACACACTCATGAATGAATGTACATATTTCCTTTGGAGAATCGTGAAATAGTAATTATGGCAAATATCTATAAATAGGTCCAATTCAGAAGCCACTTCATTTCTTAAAATAAAAGAAAATGTATACCTGAAGAATTTTTCCACCCATTATATGTTTATTAATGTATGCACAAGTCTGAAAAAACCCTATTTGTTTTACATTTGTATTTTACCGTTTGATTAGCGGAAAATTGATGTCTAAAGGTTGCTTAAGGTGCGCGTGTAAATAGTGGCCGACCATTTGATATTCATAGGTGAGGGGCGGGTCATGGTGTGTTTGGGTTTAGGTGTGCGTTGATGGGTGGAGTGGGGAGCTGTTGTATTGATAAAGCCTAACATTTTGTTCTCTTAATCAAAATTTTCTCCACTATGAACGAATATTAGTGGATATATAGGTACTATTTATTTTTTGTGGTACCTATTTCATCGTTTATTATTAACTGGTATAAAACCTAAAAGTATCTGGTTTCAGCTGGCCATAGGACACTTTCATAAGTTGTACAGGACATTCAATAATTTTTATTACCAAATTAGAAAATTTCGGATGACAATCATTTAATGTCCATGAAAAGGAAACGACTCTTACCAATATTGATAAAGGTGTGTGGGAACATTTTGGGTACACATGAACAAAGATGTACCAGAAGGTAATGAGAGCCATAGCAATTGCTCACCACGGACATGACGGATGCGGAGTTACATACTGGAGGTATGTTGTACATGTACACCCCTCCCTTGTGTTTTGACGTCATAGCGGAAATTATCATTTTGCCACATAGAACAAGTACATTTTCGTATTGAATGTGCCACGTTATACAAAACCGTACAATTCTATTATGTATGTCATTATGTTGTTGATATATAAGGCAGTATTGTGTTCACTCACAGTTTACATAAAGCGGTCAAATAAAACATTTCGTCGCACTGTACTTTATCTATGTACCATAACATTTGGCCACATTTTAGATTTTTTTCGGTAGGACAACAGAAACTTGGAGAACATTTAGCCCTTTTTGCTTTTGAAACCAGTTTTTAATTTTTCACCATGGAGTTGTCAATTAAATAATGTACAACTCAAGTTGCAAAGTTAGGGGTTGGCCCATTTCTCGCACAGCTTTCATTTTTCAAAAGTGTGCGTCTGAAAATCCCAAACAGGATTCTAGCGGTAATGTAGTGAATCACAAGCTATTGGTCAGAGATCTCGCGAGATCCGAGTTGTGTGCAACTCTACGCCGTGTTAATGCTGAGTTGTATACAACTTCAGTTTGTACAACTAATTGCATACAACAAATTGTATACAACTAGTTGCATACAACAAATTGTTACAACAATTAACTAGTTGTACCGTGTAATTGTCCCTTAAGACACAGGACCAGTGAGGTTGAACATCACATGCTTGTTCTGGGCAATAGTGACTATGCTTCTTTTCAGAGAGTACACATAGAAATAACCAGATATAACATGCTCACAATTTTTTTAATATGTTTAATATCAAATCTGGTTTATGACTGCTTTGTGTTAGACACTGCTTTGAAAAGGTTGTATTCAGATTAGTCAAGGTCCTGTTCAGGAAGAAGGTTGCTTCTGTGAAATATGGAAATGTATTAATGGCACAGTCTAAACTAAATTATCATCTAAGTAGATAATACTTTTAACTACGTAGATGATACTTTCATCTCCGTATGTGATATTATAATCGTCCGTATCGTTACTCTGACGGTGATATTGTTTCATGCAGTTGTAACCCAAGTTGGATACAAACGTTTATATTTTCAATAAAGACGATTACATAATTACCGTTAATTTGATTAACTGTTTGGAAGCATGTTGGTTGTTTATCTTCAACGTGTAAAATTATTAGCGCTAAAATAACAACGCAACTGCAGAATTGCACGTTTAGTGCTTTTATAGATTTTTGACAGATATTGGTTTGATATAGGTTTATAGTTTGATTGATTCTTACCCCTTCATATTCACGTTTTACATCTTAAACCTAATTTCCATAATGGAGAAATCATTAGGATTAACATATTCCCCCTGCTTTAACCATGTTATGGTTGATATATAATTTCGCTAAAATTTTGAATAATGACCTATAGCTGTTTATATTTTTGTAGTTTGGAGAACATTTTCTGCTCCCCACTCTTTATTACGGTTGTTGAAATGAAGATTTACTTTATGCAATGTTTAGATAATACCTCAATAGAAAGCAGAAAGTCACACCAATCGGTCATTTTAAATTACGCCAGTGGTTATATATAACTGACCCGGAACTGCTGGCGATAACTCGAGATAATATTGATGCCTAAATGAAAGTATCTTCTCCGTAGATGTGAACAGTATCATATGCGTCGATGAAAGCATCATATACTTCGATGAAAGCATCATCTGCGTAGATTATAGTTACTGTATCATCTGCGTACGTGTAGGTATCATCTACGTAGATGAAAGAATCACCTACGTAGCTTTAAGTATCTTCTACGTAGATGATATTGTTTTTTTAGACTGTGGCACTAATCCGCTTCCATAGTGAAACGTTTCACAGATATAGCTGATGGAAATATTCTGATACTTTGTAAATGTGATGTGAGGTATACTGACTCCGAGCCGACCAGTTCTTCTTTTAGCCCCTCACTGGCGAGCACCAGGCAGGGTAACAATAAGTACCATCATTTAACGTCTTTTGGTATGACGCGGCCGGGGATCGAACACCGGACCCTCCACACTTCGGTTGGACGCTCTGCCACTAGATCACTGGGCGGTTTATACTTGTAAGAAGGACATCAACATTTAATGTTTTGTATTACAATTGCAAATCAACTTGCCCTTAATGAAATTCAATTCCCTTTCTGTTTAGAGATACATGTAAACACACCGTTAATCGCAAGAAAATGTCATCTGGTCACGCACACAATTTTGTACACAAAATATCAAAACTTAGTCGTCTGGGACGCCGCGTTCAAAGTGCAGAGTTAAGTCCCGGAGGCGTGTCTGTCATCACCGGTTCGAATCCCAGATTCGCCCTGATTATGTGTCAAGGTTTGTCCAGCACCAACCCGTGCTCATGGCTTTCGACCCGTGAAGATTCCGGGGTAGAATAGGTCTTCAGCAACCCATGCCTGCCGTAAAAGGTGACTATGCTTGTCGTAAAAGGCGACTAACGGGATCGGGTAGTCAGGCCCGCTGACTTGGTTGATGCAGGTCATCGATCCCAATTGCGTGGATCGATGCTCATGATTTTAATCACTGGATTGTCTGGTCCAGACTCGATTATTTACAGACCGCCGTCATATAGCTGGAATATTGCTGAGTGCGGCGTAAAACAACAAACCAACCAACCAACCCGTGCTCATGGGTTTCACCAAAGTGACATGTCTGGGGCCTGCATTACTTGTGATATTCCGCAGGTCCTGGTCTTGGCTTTGTGACTTATCCAGAAGCCCTTGCTGAACTTCCGTTTCCACAAGTGTCTTCAGTCATCTTCTTTGTTATGCTTGTCACAGTGGGAGCTGATAGCGAGGTCAGATTTCAATGGTTCTGTCCAATGACACCCAACAGTTTGTCCTGGAAAATCATGAAAATGTAAAACCTTGTCGTTGCGACATTTAAACAAACATTTAGTTTAATATTATTTGGCCGAAGTAAACAGCTGATATGTGATTATACCGTTATGATTTAACACATAATTGTATATGGTCGAAATATCGTCAAACAGTTATGCATCAATAAGAAAGTCAGTTAATGAAATTCTAGAGAAATCAGTGAAACATGTTTAAACCTCAAACAAACTAATGTTTTCATTCCGTTTCATGTTGTCCCTTTTACAACACTCCTTGAATATACTTGCTGTCAATAAAGGCATATACATTCTTAAGAATGTGTTCCTTCTGACTGATGTTGTTTATGTTTGCTCTAGTTTTGCGCATTGGAAACGACGGTGACTGCAATTATAGACACGTTCCCTAAACAGCTCCAACGCCGACGGAGCTGGGTGACAGCTCTTGTTTGCATTTTCAGCTTCCTTGTTGGCTTGGTCTTCACAACTCGGGTGAGGAGGCTGTGATGAGGTTTCTGTGCCGTGATAATTAGTGACCTCGAAATCCTAGAGTTGTTCACAAAGCAATATATAATATATATCCATAAACACAGGGTAAATCTATCCTTTTATAGGCGAACACTTTCAGTTCTATCGAGGCTCTTTGGATCTTGGAGCACTTGCCTGTATTCTTCATTTTATATTTTATATTTTATATTTATCCTAATACACCGCCGTGATATTGCTGGAATATTGCTAAAAGCGGCGTAAAACCATACTCACTCACTCACTCACCTAATACGATTTCAATGATGAATAGTAAATATGAACTGCGTTATTGTATAGGGTGGCATATACGTGTACATGTTGATCGACTGGTATGTGGCGAGCTTCAGCACCATGCTTATAGGCATCCTTGAGTGCATCATCATTGGTTGGATATACGGTACGGCTGATTTCTGTGTCCTATACGTACATTTAAAAACACATTACATGCTTAAAGGTGTTGATTTCAAAGTTAAAATTGTGTCACTGTTCAGAATATTTAACACTTTGTATATGTGTCAAATTGATAGATTCGAATCAGCTTTGGGTGAATTAACAGTGTCGAATAGTTACATGTCATATATTAGTTATATGAATATTGTGTTAATTTGATAGTTAGACTAGTATCATCATAGGGGTGATTGAACGTACCTCATTTTTTCATTTAAAGAATAACTTATATGCATATATTGGAGTGTGAAATTATTTTTAAAAAATAAAAGACATTATTAATTCATCGTCTTCTAAAGTGTTAGTCGGAGCAGCCTATTGCTCATTTGTGCTTTACCTCATGATATACAAGTTGTGTCATGTATTGAGTGACATCTTAACCTGTTGCCTCAGGTGCTGACCTATTCAGTAGTGACATCGAGATGATGCTAGGACGGAAACCACCTATCTATATGAAGACTCTCTGGTGCTTTTTGACACCTGCACTGTTAACGGTAAGTCCAAAAATGGCGTATTATCCATGATTTGTTTCCCATGTACATTTTGTGTCGTTTTGTTACATTCACTGTACCATACTATATTTCAGATGTGCTTCATCCTCACAATAGTACAGTACGACGTTCCTGCCTATAATGACTACGTATACCCGACATATGGCGTTGCTATTGGACTATTTATTGGCCTGGTGTCTATAGTACCGGTGCCGATCTGTATGATAAACGAGTTATCCAAGGCAAAAGGGACGTTTGTTGACGTAAGTGTTTTGTTAGATAAAAATGTGTATTACGTTTGACAGTATTGCTCTCAAAATGCCAACTAAAATACACATAATTCGCTTAGAAAAAAGGAGCTTGTTGGATGAGGACTGTTAAGTGACTGGCAACAAACACATACTGTTTATGCAAATTGTGTGAGTGGCACTATATGATTACCCTTCTCGTGAACACCTGGTGTCGTCACTAATTTTCAGTGATCCATTCACACTGAAATCTGTTTCGTCGGATATCCGAGCCTGGTTAATCGAGGTCTTTAAATGAACACGTCGAGATACATAAAGGAATAAGGATCATGTGTATTGTGAACTGTTCATATTTTATAAGCTTCGTCTGTATCAGGCCAGGCTATTCAATAAGTAAGGATAAGATGTATGGATGAACAACAATTAGGAGCCAAGTTTCGGTGCAGTTTCTGGCACCGTTATCAAGCGACAAAACCGTTTTCATAATCATAAGAAATCATAAGATCCTTTACACGATTCCGACTTTATCATAACCATATGTATATCAATCCGTATCGATAGTGAAACATGAAAAAGTGAGAGTACCCTGCGCAATCGGGGGCAGCAAATTTCAAAACCTTTTTTCAATCAACATTGGATTTGTCAACCGTTTGGCGATCTTAATATATTAAATGGTCAAACATTATGGTGAGAGTAAGTTGGCCAATACAATAACATCGTTGTGTACAATCAGGGTGGTTCTGCACAATGTCCACACCTTTTAAGTATTATATCTGTAAAGCTAATCTCCATTATATGTGCTTTTCCTCCCAATAAGAATATAAGCGTGTATGTTTTTTTGTGTAATTTATCGGTTTCATTGAATGCTTCATGATATATTTTTGTTTTATTTGACAGCGTGTGCGCACTTGCTTGAAACCTGACTCCACTTGGGGACCAAACTCCACAAAAAGACGTATTGAGTATTCCAGACACAGGAAGACTAACTGGAGGAACTCCTTTAGGATACATAAATGGTAGTCAAAGGAATACCAGGTTCATATGGGTCGGGAAGTCAACTTTAAATAACTTCCTTTGGATAAAAACACTCAAGGACAATAAATCATAATAAACATTCTGGTCGTGTCATTTTCATTATGATAGGGGAGGTTTATATTTTCAAAATACATTTTCTTGAAATCGGATTTTTTCAGTGAAAGATCAAGACATCCTGCTTCTTACAGAATAAAGCTTGTATTGACATATAAGTAAAGTGAACACCGTGATGTCTTATGTAACACTAATGCCGTTGCACAAAGCGATCTTAGCGTTAAGGTAATCGTAACTCCCATACCTTAACATTGGCTCACGGCCGTCGTAGCGCAAAGGTTGTTTTTGTACAATGGCACCCTGGTCTATTCCAATTAAGGTAAAAAATACCTGAAATCAATTACTATATTCAATGTTTTGCCTTTACGGTTATCTATATATATTTATGTACAACCATATTTGTGATGACGCGCGTGCATGTTACACTGCAAACTGTCTGTATTTTTTGGACAGTGGCCTATAACTGAGTAACATATTTGGCTGTCTGTGGAAGGACAATTTCCCCCTGGAATCCCGGGAAGCATGAAGGCCAAGAAACATATGCTTGTTGTAATAAAAGTAGTCTAAAACAGATCGAAAAACCAAAGCTCATGCTTATGCATCCCTGGTCCAGAATGGATCATTTACAAGAGGTTAGGTGAGGTGAAATTGGGTTTAACGTCGCGTCCAAGATTATTGCACTTATAGAGCGACGTGCATGCACGTGTGTGTGTGTGTGTGTGTGTGTGTTTGTTGCTGCTTGTACTAGTCCGGACTGATGCCGATTTATAGTGCTTGCTCACTGAGATACCATGCCGCAGTTTAACATGAAAACCCCACTCAGACACAGTATACTGACTCCGAGCCGACCAGTCCTTGTTTAAGCCCCTTAATGCCAAGCGCGAGACAGGGTAACACCAAGTACCATCTTTTAAGGTCTTTTGGTATGACGCGGCCGGGGATCGAACCCTGGACCTTCCGCTCTCCGGGCGGACGCTCTACCACAAGACTACGGAGGCGGTTCATTTACAGGATGTCGTACTATACTGATGTGTAAAAATCAAAACTGGCCAAGTTATATGATGAAAACAAGGTTTCGTGGATGTACATGGTTAAGATAGGATGCATGGGTAAGACAATTTGAAAAGAAATGAATAAGGGGTCTGAGTTCGAATTTTCATCACCAACCATTTGTAGATAACTCATGCATTTTAATGATGATTCAAACACATCCTGCCACTGGCACAAATTCTGCTGTTGATCGGTCCTTAACAGATGCAAACCTACTGAATGTATGGTATGAATGTGAATGGTTACTCCATGAGGACTCTTATTGTAGAGACCATATTGCAATAATGTTTGCAACTGTTTTACAGCCGGCGATCCACCTTCTTCCAGTCGGAATTTTATGAAGGTCAACTGATCTTTATTTCAACTTCTATGTACTGATAAACTAAAATATACCGGTATAGTTGTACCGGTATTCAGTTGATGAGCTGAATTCTATTGGAGACGAAGGCAAACTCTCAAACGCTCATATTCACAAAACTTGCTAACACCAAGATTGTAAAGAAGCTAGAAAATACAGAAGGAAGTCGAGATATATTTCCGCTGCCATCTTACTGCGCACAATTGAAATAAAAAAATACACGTGCCATGGTGCGGCGTCCTGTTACACAGTATCCAAATTGAAATGCAAAGATTAACCAAACTGTGAAATCCTTAAATGACAACAACAGATCAAGATCATTTTAATTGAATCATCAACAAATTATATTTTTTTTAAAAACAACAACAAAATTTTCGGTTTGCAAGAAACAAATTGAATGCAATAAATTGGGTCGAATAAGTGGTAGCAACAAAAAGTAACAGGCCCTTATAGAATAAATGTGAGCGCACTTAATAGGCATGTCCTCGTTCCAGAATTGTATTAGTATCAGTCAGGAATATAAGTCACCAATAAACGCTTGGCAAGTAGTCAAGTAGTTAAGACATAAGTCAGATCCAAAAGGGCTTTGAATCGCCAGTCTACTCGAAGATGAACCATCCCGAAACCTTTCGAATGATTAAGCATGACATGTACATGTTTACATGTATAATTCTTGCACACGCATGTCCAAAGTTTGGAACGTAACGGCAAAGGTTTCAAAATATGATTTTACCATGATCTTAGAGGTGATAATGATCTTTTCTAACCAACACACTTGCCAAAACACTTTAGATAATTATTCATCATCAACTAACATATGCTAAAATTTCAGAAATACCAAACGCAAAAGGAAAACAAAATGTTTTATCTGGTGAAGATTATACCAAATTAGTTTCATTTGATGAACAACGTACTGCACTTGAGGTCATGACACTGCAACATGAGCCGACAATATCCATTATCAGCTCCTGAAGCACGTCAGTACTAGTCCCGTGTCGAGTTCAGACACTATGCTTTATATTTTTTATGAGTGAGTGATACGCCGCTTTTAGCAATATTCCAGCAATATCACGGCGGGGGACACCAGAAATGGGCTTCATACATTGTACCCATGTCGGGAATCGAACCCGGGTCTTTGGCGTGACGATCGAACGCTTTAACCACTAGGCTACCCGACCGCCCCTATTTTTTTTATATTTTTTTATGAGTGGTAGACAAGAAACATATTATGTCTATTTAGAGAAGGCATTTGATACTCCGTGGGAACATGGTATTCTAATCCCCATTCATTGATTTCAACAAACGCGTAAAACTTTTATTTGGGATCTTAATACAATCACCCAAATAGGCATGTTTGAGATGCATACACGTATATCATGTTCAGTGGCTTGTTTCTGAACACAGATGTCATTGCGTCAGGTAGCGACAGTGGCCAAGTCAGAAATGTTAAACAATATATTTTTTTACAGAAATATTTATATTAACTTAAACAATTTAGGAACTGAACTGTATAAGTGCAAATATGCATCTCTTGTGAAGGCCAATACTTTGAAAATATCCAGATTCATAAAAAAAACCTTTACTGTAATCCAGAAACAGGCCAAGTCTACATATCTTGTTATTCCTGGTGTAAAAGGACTTCACACTTTAGTTGTTGAAGTCTGTGACCACGTGTTCCATTCATAAGACAGTAACATCAGTGGAATCTACTATATCCACGACTCATGCTATTCTGACGTTAATTGTGTTTTGTACCACAGGAGTAACCTTCACGTCCAGCACACCTTCAAACAGACCGTCTATCTCACCCAGCTGTAGATCGTCCAGTCCCCGACATATACATATATATGCAGCTTCATACTTTCCTCGATATGTTTTTAGACATATCCCTTTAATGGTACTTATTTTCAAAATTATCCAGTGAAACTACTTGTATATTTGCACACATAAAAACGAAAACCACACTTAAATCAGCGTGATTGAAACAATGTGTAAAATGTATTTTTATATAATGTTTAATAGCAAAATCAACTATTTATAACAATTACACATTTAGATTTGGTTGATTGTCATACTTCATGTCCATTAAGGGTAAACACATTATTACTGATTGTGGCGTTAACGTCCCATTAAATAGCCACCTCTGTGCTAAATAGCAAATAAATGTAGTTTGTTGTAATGAGCAGGATTTTACACTGTCTCGTGTCCAATCAATTAGTTCATTGAAAACATCTTAACCTCACTTGCAAAACATACATGCATACATGTACAACCACGCACGTCTACACGCACTCCCATTGGAGAATGGAAACCATCTAATAAACTGTCCAGTCTCAGTCAGATGAAGGACTCTGTTGGAAGAAGTCTGTGACCAGTGTGTCATCTGTGCTGGTACGTTTGATGCCAGTTAGAAAGCCCAGTGCTCTGTCTCCTGAAGGGTTGTATATGAACACCACATCTCCCTTGGTGGTCAGACAGACGACACACCTGGATCCAAAATCGGACACAAGGACCATCCTTCCCCATCCTTGTCGTGCAGAGGAAGTGTGGCTATTGAAAGATGGTTTTACCAATGATATGGGGACTGAGTCTCCACTGGGAGGAGACTCGGAACCGGCTGCTAGTGTTGATGGTGCAAGAGACGATATGCCCCGGTGCTGGTTGTGATGGTTTACAGCAGCAGGTCAGGTGACTTCAACTGTTACAATCTGTCTGGTATCTGGCACCTGGTTGTGTTTTTACTCCTGTAAGACATTACAGTCCGCCGTCCAGACTAAGCTCGCTGTGGCATACCTTATTAGTCCTAGTTTAGAAGGACTTCACACTTTTTTGTTGAAGTCTGTGACTAGGTCTGTATCTCTTGCATTCGTAACAAGAACTAGGACGTCAATGGGAGCTGCTTCTACCCCGTCTCCTGCTACTCTGTCGTTAATGGTGACTGGTAACAGGAGTCGCATTCGCGTCCAGCATAGTCTCATCCAGGACCTAGCTCACCTAGCTGCAGTAGACCTTCCAGTGCTTTTCTCCGTAATAATCCAGCTCTATGACGGCGGTCGGTAAGTAATCGAGTCTGGGCCAGACAATCCAGGGATTGCCATCAAGAGCAGCGGTCTACGCAAAAGGGATACGATAACATACATCAACCAAGTCTTGAAAATATGAAGTGATGGGGCTTTTCTGGAGGCAATTGGAAGAGCATTCCGTTTTCCTTTGCAGCAGCTACTTGAAAAGTTCGGGCACCAAAGGATGTAAGTTTCCATGTGTGAGTGACATGTGGAAGTGTGAATAAGGACAAAACATTGTAGTGAAGAGGCGTGTCTACATTATATATCGATTATCTTATGTTTCAAATGGTAATCTGCTGTAAGAAGAACTTGATGTGAGGTTATGCTTCTTTAACCTGGGAGGATGAATAATGTTGCGCGACTTCCGTGCGTGTCTGGAACATAAAAACATATATGATAAAGTCCTACCTGTGCACCCCTTGTACCTGCATCACATCATGTATAATATCGCTCTTCCTAAGCATAACTTGTACCTGCATCACATCACCGTTTCATCCCTTATCCTAAACAAATACGACTGAGGGTTTTTTTTGTAAGCAATATGGCGACCTCTCAGAAGTTAACAGAGCACTTTCTGACATGTACAATATGTACAGAGGTGTTTGACAAGCCATGCACCCTTGTGTGTTATCACACAAACTGTCGGAAATGTGTCGTCAACTACACCAAAACCAGACCAGAAGCCATCAGTGCCAAGTCTCTCCTGACTCCATTCTGCAGCAAGATAGCGAACGTGTCTGACCCTAAGAAACAAGTGGAGGAGTGGGGAATGACATTAAGCCTATCTTTGTCATCCAGGGACCGGGCCCCGGGTTGAAAGGTGACTTTTTATTGCCTCGGTAATTTTTTTATTATTTTAAGGATCTGCTTTATCAAGCCTTAATAAAATATATTTCCAAAATGGAATATTTAATTGTACAAAAAGGTAAAATAGTTTTGTGAAAATTCACAATATTTTTTTCAGTATGCACTTGAACCGCTCTTGTGACCATGTTGAACAGTAACATAACTGAACAGCTACAACTTCGCAGCTGTTTTCTCATTTCTGGTCGTACGGCAGCTTCTCATGCTGTCATTCGCAAAAATTAGTAGTTCCTAAAAGAAAAGGAAAATCGGACAGCTCAGACTGTACCTTCACAGTTTTCGAGTCACGAAACTATATCGCCATATCGCCAGTGGATTCTGTAAAATATTTTCAGAATTTCATAGAAGGATGTCCACTGTCACATATAATGCATATTAATAAAAATACATTTTATCATTATTCTTTTGTTTCCAGTCTGTAAAAGGCCATTGCTTTGTTTTAATCGCCAAAATACTCAAAAACATCAGCTGATGACAAGTTACTATAACTCTGTGTATATACAAAATGGTTTCAGATACGATCTTCTGCTGTTATTGCAGCGAGGAAGGGGAGGCAACTCCTGCTACGTCTTGGTGCTCAGTTTGTGACGACGCCCTCTGTGCCGGATGTGTTCAGATGCACAAGAGAAACCCATCCTGTCATCGCCATGGCGTAGTTGGCATGTCAGGAGAGACTACGGTCAAGGTTAATATAAAGGTCATGTGCAAAGTTCATAAGGATGAAAATATCAGATATATTTGCAAAGACTGCAGAAAAACAGCATGTCAAATATGTTGTTCTATCCAGCACAGGAAATGCGACAAGGTTGTCGAGATTGAGTTTCCTGCAATGAAAGCAGAGCTGCGTCTGAAGAAAGAGGATATGTTGAAGAAACATTTTACAATGAAAACCACTATTGGTGCACAAAAAGGAATAAGTCAGTGAAGAACTGCAGCGTTATTCTCAAATAGAATCAGACACCAAGTTTTCACGCCTCAAATCAATAAACGTTATCACAAACTGTAAGAGATGACCGACAAACACATGGGAGAGGAGAATTGAAGGCAGGCAAAAAGTCAGGTGAGATGTCAGTACGGGTGTACCAACAACACACAGACCGCCTGCGTGGTCTCGTGGTAGAGAGTCGATCCCCGGCCGCGTCATACCAAAAGACCTTAAAAGATGGTACTTGTTGTTACCCTGTCAGGCGCTCGGCATTAAGGGGCTAAAACAAGGACTGGTCGGCTCGGAGTCAGTATACTGTGTCTGAGTGTGGTATTCATGTTAAACTGCGGCATGGTATCTCAGTGAGCTAGCACTATAAATCGGCATCAGTCCGGACTAGTACAATCAGAGAGGGTAAGGATAACCAGGATCACGTTCAGACAGGACCCCGACAAGCTGAGTAGAACACAGAACGATCTTCAGCTGGGTGAGATAGACGTTCATTATGAAAGTGTGCGGGACCCGAAGACAACTATTGTGTCACAGGAAACCATTATCGCTAGCGTCGCGGGAGACGAGAATAACGCCTACCTCATTGACGTGACCGTATTGGTGGTCAGTGGTACAGTGGAAGTTACAGACAACAACAAGAGTCCTTCTTCACCGGGAACAACAGGTCAGGTCACAGCAAGTTCAGGATGGGAAGGGAACCGTGGGATATAACAAGGATAAAACACAACCAGGTGGCTGTCACTGTGCCAGGTACAGATTGTAAAAGTTGAAGTTAACCCTGACCTGGTGTGGGTGTCAACCATCAAACCAGCAAACAGTACCACGGTATAACCATTCTGACACCCGTGACAGCCGTACGTTCCCGTTCCCCCCCTTTATTGATATCGTGGATATGATGGGACACGTGCTGAGGCAAATCACCCCATTATTCAATGGTAAAAAATCTAAAAATATCCTGGATATCTCTGTACCATGACAACACGAAACACCCTTGTGTCCAACGCTGGATCCGCGTGTGTTATCTGTCTGACCCCCGAGGGGGACGTGGTGTTCACCTGTCGCTCAACAGGAGACACAGCACTGCAGGTTCCACGGGGTATCACAAGTACCAGCGCAGGTGACAACCTGTCTACATAGAGTCATCCATCCGAATGAGTCAGGACAGTTTGTAAGAAACATACTGACATCACAGGACGGAGTCCACAGTTCGCGAGAGTTGTGTATATATCAACAGGTGATATCCCGTTGTGATTTTATGAATGGGGGACTCAAAATATATACGTTTTGATGATAATTGCACGATGCATGCATTCAAAATGTAATAAATTCAGTGAATATTTTGTTGCCGTTTAAGGTAAAGAATGAAGGTTGGACTGGGATTTGTTTGAAAAAGTGTCGATCCAGTGATTGCGAACTTTAACACAGATATATGTATTGAACTGTTGCCATTGAACTTGTTATGGCGGTGAGATGAAACGTGTACCTAGAGACTAATATGCCTGTAGTGTATATGCGTGCCATGTATTCTGAATGTGAGGTAGTGATAACAACCACGTCTGTAAAAGCTATTGACATAATAGAAAGAGTGTTCTAGAAATATAATTACTTGTTTGTGAAGGGGTATTGCGCACATAAAATCCTTGCCGTAAATTGACTATTGTCTGTGGGAAGTATCCATAATGCTGAAGGGGAATTTACTTGTACATCATGGTATCGGCGCATAACCCTACAGTTGTGTTGATAGTTTGCTGTGGGTTTTTCATCACGTGCACTTTCACGGAACACCAATAAATAATCAGTGATGAAACCATCCCCTCTTCTGTGCTGATATTCCCACGTTACATGTAAAAATATCATTTAGACCTCTACTGCGTTCCTTAATTGTATGTAATAATATATGACTTTGTGTATGGTATACAAGCAAGAGATACTGAATTATCTAGGACCACGGTAGTCGCTTTGCAGAGTTGCGTCCAGAGTGACAAAATCCGTAGGTTCGAATCCCATATTTGCCCTGATTATTTTTCTAGGTTTCCAGAACCATACTGAAGCTTGTGGCTTTCACCAATCTGGTGAACGTCAGGAGATCTTTCAGGGCTTTATTCGCACCTCAAGCTGACGCGCGGTTTTCTTGTATAAATACTATTCAGAGGGGTATTATTTTTTCACTCCCAACTAGATTATCTTGCAAAAGTCATGAGTGTAGGTGATACATAAGTGTAGGGGATACAATGCAATGTATTTTTTAAACAATTTCCTACACGAAAATAATTATTTCATTGCCATGAAAGTACACATGTTGCGTGGGGCACAGGTGGCCCACTCGTCTAAGTACCGCAATTCGCTGTGCAGAGTTGCGTCCACTGGACACGCAAGAAATCTAGGATCGTGGGTTCGAATCCCGGTTCGGCCCGATCATGTTTCTGAGGTTTGTCAGCAACATACTTTTGTTTGAAGGTTGAACCAAAGTGGTTGACATCTAAGACCTGTATTACTCTGGGCTTCCGTTCCTCATTAAGCCACGTGATGTAACTGGAATACTGTTCATAGCGACCTTAACCTAACTCACTCACTCACATATGTTACCACGCTATTGCACTTATATTCCATTATTGTTAGGAGCTAAGAAAGTTTATTGCACAACTGCCAGACAGACATATTCATCACAATTGCAGTTCTGCATAAATGTTAAATGAAACAGGACTTATGATGACAAAGGCATCTCCCCAAACTGGACAATTCAACTATACACTATACACACACAAAAAGAAACGTACAGGTGGTATAAAGTTCATTGAACCTGACTACACAATAAATCCGGGTATATAAATTGGCTATATGTAATTGGAAAATGTTGGTGGCCTGATATTCGACAAACGATGCGTCAAAACGCAGCCATTGTCGATTTGCAATGTCTTAAACGGCATTGTTTTCCCACTTGTTCAAAAATGTCATGGAGGAAAACAGTAAAGTAAAATACACGTGCAAGTTATGGCATTAGTAACTCGTGGTAGAGGCTATAAAAAGGCAAACATAAGCCAATAATTTGTCATTCAATTGTCAACATTTTTCAAGTTCGAAAATGCCGAGACTCAGCCCTGTCGATCGGAAAATCGTCATAGGACGTATCCAAAGAGGGGAATCGCAGTCTTCTTTTGCACGCCACTTCAATGTCCACCACAGCACCATTTGCCGCCTTTGTGACCGATAGACACACTTCATTTCCACTGCAGACCGTCAGAGAACCGGCCGACCAGGAGTTACCACCCCTTCACAGGATCGCTACATTCGGTTTGTCCACTTACGTCATCGCAGTGCTACTGCTACGAAGACTGCAGGACGAATCCCTGGTTTGAGGAGGATATCGGACCAGATTGTCAGGAACCATATTCGCGAGGCTGGAATCCGACCCAGAAGAACAGTTATCGTCCCTGTTTTGGAACAGATCCATCGACAGCGACGCGTGCGTTGGTGCCATACCTTACAGCCTTGGAATTTGAAAAACTGGATACGAGTGTGGTTTAGCAATGAACCACGATTTCTTCTTCACCTTCGAGATGAAAGACAACGTGTTTATCGTCGTCGAAATGAGCATTTTGCCCCACATTGTATCCGTGAATTCGACAAATTCGGTAGCGGTAGTGTCATGGTGTGGGAGGCTATATCCTTCACCACGAGATATGACTTGGTTGTGGTTCAGGGAAATTTGACAGCAAATTCTTCTACCTCACCTTCTTCCAATCATTGACCGCCAGTGGGAGCTGTTTCAACAGGACAACGCTCCACCGCACACAGCTCGTGTCACGGTAGACTACCTTCATATTGCCAACATCAACGTCTCCAGATCTCAACCCAATCGAACACCTCTAGGATGAACTCGACAGACGTGTACGTCAACGTCAGAAAACGCCGCAGATACTCCCACAACTGGCCAACGCGTTACAAGCAGAATGGCGCAGAATTCCTCAGGACAGAATTCGTACACTTATCTAGTCAGTGCCGAGGAGATGCAGAGCCGTGATTGCTGTACGGGGCGGTAACACGAGAGTTCAGTGCAACCTTGTGGCCTTATGTGACATGACAATGAACAGTTTTCAATGTCTTTGTACAACGACAACATGTGACCATTTCATATTTGTTTCTGTGATATTAAATGAAATATATTGACTTTATAAGGTACAATCAATTTACTAAAAATCTACCTGTGCGTTTCTTATCTATGTTATTTCCGAGAACTCCTACTTTAGTAAATATTTAACCAAGGTTGGTTTAAGTCCAAACTGATCTTTTAAAAGAAGCATTATTTCCCTTTAATAAGAATATTCAAACAACATTTACCCCTGCTGCAACTGCTGTTCCTAAATTTGATGACAAAGCTTGTCATTTCGAAACTGAATACACTGCTTCTTTCTAGCTCTAAGCAAAGCTAAACAAATCTGACCCACTGCAAAAGTGAATGTAAATTTATACAGTTTAGCATAGTCTGTAGTTATTCCAATAAGTACTCGTGACATAGATTTCATACACGTGTGACAAAATGTTATTTTGAAGAAATGATACATCAATTGGTCAGCCCTATCAGAATGGTTATAACGTCTACGGGTATGGCAAAAACCGCTTTTAGCAAGATCCGGACCATGAAATCATGACATGAAACTGGACCTTCATCTTTGTTGTTACAAACGTAGATGTACATGTATGATAAGTACCCCCTGAAAATCCGTATGGTAGGTCTTCAGCAACCCATGCTTGTCAGAAGGGGCGACTCACGGGATCGGGTGGTCAGGCTCGCTGACTTGGTTGATGGATGTTATCGTATCCCATTTGCGTGGATCGATGCTCATATTGTCTATCTCTTGATTGGCTGGTCCAGATTCGATTATTTACAGACCGACGTCAAATAGCTGGAATATTGCTGAGTGCGTCGTTAAAAAAGAAACACAAGCCCAAATCTATAAGGCCCTAATTATACATATCCATCAATAATACACAAATGCGCGACGCCGGGATAGCATTGAGGGTTCAGGCAAACAGGTTCCCAGCAAACAATTCTACGTTGTGACAACATTGTGACAACGTTGACTTTTCGTTGCTACAACGTTGTGATGTAACGTTGTCACAACGTAAATCTGTAGACTCCCAGATTGGTTGCTACAACGTTGTGATTAAAACAAAATACAACCAAATCAAGACGTTGTCACAACATCCATTTTTTACGTTGCTACAACGTTGTGATGTAACGTTGTCACAACGTAAATCTGTAGACTCCCAGATTGGTTGCTACAACGTTGTGCGTAAACCAAAATACAACCAAATCAAGACGTTGTCACAACATCCATTTTTTACGTTGCTACAACGTTTATCCAAAACGTCGCGACAACGTAGGTATCGCATATATATGGCGACACTACAGCCATTGCAGCACGTTGTTGCAATGTCCATGTAGATTAACGCCTGTCTTATTCCTCAATACCTCCCAGGCAGCCTGAAAAGTATGTACCAATCTAGTTAAGACATCAGGTACCAATCTAGTTAAGACATCAGGTACCAATCTAGTTAAGACATCAGGTACCAAGCAATACATTCTGCAAATTGAATTCGCTTTAACCCTATCCGTGAAACAGCAAGTCAATGAAATGCACTCTCTTTTGGCAGAGTTTGAAATACGGCCAAGATAAAATCTAAATGTTTTAAATTACATGTACAATTTGGTTATATAATATTTATTTTCCCAAACAGTTTTCAAGGCTATGTGCAAATTGTTCACAAATGTTTCAACACAATTAAAAGATATTTGATTTTCCCACGAATTTGTAAATTAAAAGCCATCAAACAATAAGCCCTGCACAAATTGAAACATTTAAATTTTCTTGGCCTTACCCCATACATTCAGCATTGAGAGCAACACTGTGACAAACAGAATAGTCTATGCATCTGATGTCCTAAGATCCATTTCCCAGCAACGAAATGACAATAGAATTCTGGTTGAGGTGACCTTTATTTATTTATTAAATGACAAGTCAGAACTTGGGCTGAGTGGCTGAGGAGCCTTTTCAGTCCTCAAATGAAAAGTCACAGGGATGATCTTCAACTGTATCCATAGTCTCTCCTTAAGCCTTGGTAACTGAATAAAAAATGACACAAATGTTATAAAATGGCAAGGCAAGGGACATATTTCTGACATAACAAAATAATGGTTGCATTCCCTAAAATAATATTTTGATGTCTGATGTCAGTCTTTAAACAGTTAAAAACTGTTGAAAGTTGGAAGAAGGCGCTGAGAGTAATACCATGATGCTCTTGGATCATACATAGGCAGAAAAGCTTTTAGCACTGAATCATTGGTGTAACTTTATACCCCCGCCCTTTTAGATTGTTGTTATAATTAAATAAGAATCATCTAAATTGTAATTCTTGAAGATGTTTGTATATATTATTGCATCATACATACCTTTCTGTCAGTGATGTACTTTAAACAAATATGCTCCCACAATACTGTTTTCTCCACCTGAAAGAAAAACAGAAACCACAAAGTATCACATTTTTAAATAAACCAGTACTGTATAGATAAATCACATTTACTGAGAGTATGATGTAACTGGTGGTAGTATTGGCAAATAGTTTTATCAGTCAATAGATCAACTGTAGTTATTAAAAAGCAGTAACTTTACCTTTCTGCTGTACATAACAAACTAGTGATTCAAGTGAATATGTTGGCAGAGTTTCTAAAACCTTATTTGAAAAATATATACATAAATGAAAAATTTATATTGCCAAATAAAATAAATAGTTCCCATATTTGAAGCATAAATGTTGAATATGAATTATGAATAGAAGTGTTAACACTTTGGGGTATTTATCCTAATTACAATTGTGATTTTTTTTTTTCATACTAACCTTAATATTTTCCATATTAATATGCCAGGATATTTATATAGAATCTATGTTCTAATATTTACAAAGATAGAAACATGGGAAAATTAACAAAATGCAATAGCTTATACAATACCAGACGAAGTTGAAACAGCTCTGTAAATATTTATTGAAATTTATTTGTTACTACGTTTATTAACATAATACAGTTCAATATCGTTAAATATAATTCTGTAGTATGGTAGCCTACGTGGCAACATATGGAGATCGAAAACCGAACGAATTCGAATATGGTTGCTATCAATTCCATTGTTTTCTTCCTTGGTGCACATTGGCTACACCTATCTCATCTAATAATCAACAAACGATGACCAACTCACTGACAATATATGGTGATATTTAACTTTTGACTATCGACTAGCTTATCATCACCAATATGACAATACTGCAAACACCCCGTTATAGCGCGCGACGAGAGACTCGTTTTACTTTTGCTCATTTTTATTAGAAGGGAGTCGGACATAGATCTAGTTATCGGAAAATGATGAATTGATTCTTTTTGGGAAATAATAAAAATACACCATGATAAGAGCCTTGCTAAAATAAAATGTATAGACAGCACCAACAACCTGATGGTCCACATTTAGGCTACTTCAGTCAGTGCTAATTAGGCCTTTTCGGAAACAACAAGTATGTTTCTATCTCTTCCCGAAAATACAATTTTTCATAACATCATTGAGCGCATTAAGACTAAGGTTATAACTAGTAGCCCACAGAGAGTCGATCTGAAAATACTTCCATTGTTTTGATTCCCTCTCTTCGCTGTATAAGAGAAATCTACTAAACCTTTCCCATGGCCTGAATGAGACACATTGTTTCACAAAAATCAAAGTCCGAAGATTAGTACAAGTAAACTTTGAATAGTAATGATTTCCGAAATAACACGGAAGAAATGGCGATAACTGTCAGTGGTCAGTAGGCGATGCATAAGTTAGGCCTATTTACAGACCTACACGTTTACGATCGAAACCCGAACATAATATGACGGCCACAAAACGCCGCCAGACTGAATTCTGGTCAAACATATACTGCTTGCCCTTGGTAATTACCCTTGGTATCCATAAAATAATAATATGGAAAAAAGTCTTGAGCCTCCTTCACCTCTATATACATTATGTTCTGTGTATCACATATTAATATCAACACTGACGCTCAGTGAATCAGTGAAAGTGACCGGCAAACTGCATTCTAAACCCTGCCACTGCTGAATAATACGATACATTTAGGCTAAATCATTTGACGATCTGCATGTACAGAAACATATCAACAAGCGGAGGCTGCTTCTGAAAAATTAACTTACCTCATCCGAATTCACAGATCATCTGTCCAGTTCCAGTTGCTGCACAATCTCTTGGTTGTAGACTTCTAATATGTCTAGAGTGAGCTTGAACTAAGATGGCTGGTGACAACAAATCTTCCGCGACAATGTGACGTCATTCTGACGTCACTTCACGAGGCAACAGTCTAAACCTTTCAGCAGTCGCTCTCACGCCGCATAAAATGGGCGCAATTGTTTTTTACTGTAATATTGCTTGTGACAACATTTAGTAGACAGATAACTTCGTTATAGATATATATGTTTAAAAAAAATAAAACTAGGAGATGGTAGATCTACAAGTGGTTTCCTAAACATCATTTACCAAAAGTGTTGTAATGTCCAAAGCACAACGTTATCACAACGTTAATTTGCAACGTTGTTGTTACGTTGTGGAATAACGTTGTCATAGAGATACGCAATTACGTTCTGGAAATTTTAGTATTAAGAGATGAAAATTTAAATGCCGAATATATAGAAAGGTAATGTATTACTGCCTTGGTATTCTGACAAATTCATGTAGATTTTGATAAAGCAGTTCTATTCCTTTATGACGTTCGAGAAGCAAACTCTATAACGTTTCACCGACGTTTCAGAAACGTAGCTACAAAACGTTGTGTGATATCCAATGCACAACGTTTTCACAACGTGAATGTGCAACGTTGTTATAACGTTGTGAAATAACGTTGCACGTTGACGTTATAACAACGTTGTGACAACGTAATATCACGACGTTACCAATCCACAACCTTTCCACAACGTTGTGACAACGTCGTGTGTTAGCTGGGTTTATATCTTTATATACGTTGGAACAGTAATGTTCAGTGAACAATAGAGTCGATGTGTATCTATCTTCTGGTAAAAAACAAAACATGGGTAAGATTTGAAGATTATAAATTTGAAATCAGATCATTGAATAGAAATAGCACGGGATTAGGTGCGTATTGGACTATTTTGTTGTTTCAAGCTGTACGTTTGGCAGACAGACAGAGTAATATTTTATTTAAGTCTGACCTTGGGTACAGCTATATTACAAACAGGTTAAAATATATACAAATGTACACAGCCAGAGACAAATATATACAGTCACCATATCTAAAAGGCATTTTCATCAATAACACACTAATGTGCGACAGCTGGATAGCTTATTATTGAGGGTTTAGGAACAAACAAAAAAACACAGGGATGAAAATTTAATAGTTTAAAAAAGTTAATTGTCGTCTGATATATGGTCTGAAGAACACACAGAGTCTGTTCTTTTTCACACTGAATAAATCTACACTTGCACATCTATCATGTGCCTGTGTGTGATTGTGTGTAACACAGACCAACAAACCGCGGGTATCTGAGCCAATGACCCCAATAAACACTCATCAGAGGTCGGTTACTACCTTCAAAAATTTACTAGTAGGTAAATGAATTTCACTGTCCACTCAGACTCTAGTACACTTTACTGATCAGTTAGTGCTTGTTTTAAGAAGTGGCCTATCGTCACTCACTAAAAAAGGTTAAGTGGTAATCAGATATTCTTTCACTGTCAGCTTCCTGCATGAGAAAAATAATATAGGGCATATAGCAACAATACAATGATGAACAAAAATGATTTTAAACCTCTGAGATTCGAACCTGCAACCTCTTGATTCGTTGTCCTTCCTTTTATTTAAACATGTTCAAACATGCTTAATTATTAATTCGAAACATGTTTTAACTTTAAACATGTTTCAATTCCAAAGTTTATAAATTCTAAACATTTGTCAACTGTCAACATGTTTAAGATCTAAACACGTTTAAAGAGTTTTTAATTCTAACATGTTTAAAGGTGTTATAATTCTAAACATGTACATATATAGGTGTCTAAATTCTAAACACGTCTGGATTATGGGGGGTGCTGTGTTTAGATTTTGTTTTGGCTATGAGGCGATAACTTATTTCATGGGTTTAGACCATAACAGTGTTTAGATAGATTGCACCAAATTTGCACACCGTTTAAGATTGAAACACATTCCTAAACATGTCTTCTATGTGTATACATGCTTAACACACTTTTAACAGCGGGGTTTAAGTAGTGAATTGTGCTAATTTAACAAGTGATATTTTCTAATCTTCAGCATCTTCTGCAATCTACCGAGCTGGTACGTCTTCACGGCCGTTGTTACCAAGACATAAAATAAGTTTGTTTGTATATAGTATTTATTCATAATGTCCAAATCGAAAAGGTAAAGTAAGAAAAAAGTCGCCATTTCTACGCATACAACGTTAAGACTGGTATTTGATATTTTGAATTTTTTGATCTAGTACAATTCAAACCGACCCGTGAAGATCCGGGGTAGAATAGGTCTTCAGGAACCCATGCTTGCCACAAAAGGCGACAATGCTTGTCGTAAAAGGCGACTAACGGGATCGGGTGGTCAGGCTCGCTGACTTGGTTGATGCATGTCATCGATCCCAATTGCGTAGATCGATGCTCATGATATTAATTACTGGATTGTCTGGTCTAGACTCGATTATTTACAGACCGCCGTCATATAGCTGGAATATTGCTGAGTGCGGCGTTAAACAACAAACCAACAACAACAACAATTCAAACCTCGACGCCAGAGAATAACCAATACAAATAGGGCAAATAGGCGTTAAAAGCAACATAGTAATGAAAATGAAATGTATAGATCATTGAAATCGGTGATATGACACCAGGCGAAAAGGGTATGCATGTCCTGCTCTACCGGCTGAAATCGCCCCTCATACTATTTTCATTAAGAAAGTAAATTCCCATGAGTATGGAGGTGTGAAAACTCAAAGGTCATCGCCTCGCGCTTCGTGTTGACAAGTGACATCGAATATTTAGTAATTGCCTTTGAAAGTCTGCACAACATAATGTCGAAGTTGATAGATAATGTTACAAAGTTTGACAGTATGTTTTGTGTTCCAGAGTCTAATAGTACTTGTCCTTAATAAATAGCAGATGTCATTTAAAGAAGAAGACCTTAGGATGATTGTTCCTGGCGCCTTGTGCCAAGCGCCAGGTTCTGACAGAAGTTTAACCCCCGGATGCCCCGCCCCCGCGTAGAAGTGAAAGGTTATACCAGCCTGTGAAGGGACCCCTTCCATCTCTACGAGGGATGCCATGACCCAACAAAGCCTTTAACCTTTAAGTAAACTCGCCGCCACCTTCTTGTTTGATCGCGTCCATAGAACAATCAGTAATGAAATGAGAGGCTATCCACACACGTTTAGGGTCTGTCTCAAAAGATCAAGTGTGACTTACCAGGAGAGCAAGGCATGCTTATGCTTTTCGCGAACACCTTGTGTCATTACTGATTTTCAGTTTTCCATTCATATAATATTCCTCACTGCTTTGCCTTTTTGGGTAGATAATCAAGACTGATAATTCTCTGTCGTTGAAGTTTTATATTTACTTTTTTGCATAAAAACAAATGACAAAATACAACTGAGGCGCCCGGTTTCCCGGTGATAAAAAACAACGTTTGGATAGCATTGGGTATTATGATTTGTATACTGAAATTTAAGAGAGGTAATTATGAATAAATAACAATTTGAATTGCGATACGCCCCCCAGGGGATTGTCTCACATTTTTCAGTCACGTTTACAAAGAAGCGAAAGCTGTATTCATTTGAGGACATTATACGATACGATATTTGTCAATCAAAGTGATAAAACCTTTTACATAGCCACACGAAATCTCTGTTAACTTAATCCTCTCTCTCTCTCTCTCTCTCTCTCTCTCTCTCTCTCTCTCTCTCTCTCTCTCTCTCTCGCTCTCTCTCTCTCTCTCTCTCTCTCTCTCGGGTGGATTTGACCAGGCAGCGCTTCCTGGGAGTCCCATTCGCTCGGACAAGGACCCTGAGCTGATGATGAGCCGTGCCAGGATCACCCAAACCCTCTTTGGGTATGTTACCCAAGGATAAGCCACGTTACCATATACTAACTGTGTCATGGTATCTTAGAACGCGGCAAGTGCCTAAAGGTAGAAATTGATGTACTCATGCAAACCTGTATCATCACTTCAGGAATCCATCTATATTTTGCCTCCTCAAATTTCAGACGCTCTCGCGAGTCAACAGTGTGGTGCCAATTATCCACGTGTACACTATGAGTAATGCTGAAAGTGGTTGTGTAAATACAGCATTACTACTTATGATACCACCCCCCAATGGGTTGTTACCACCACTAGGCCAATACAATATGCAGGAGAACTGTACAGACAGGCAGCAGGAGTGTAATCGTTGATATTGTTGCTGCTATCGAGTTTGACATTTATGTCGGTGTAATTATATACTGTTGCTTCATGTTTACAAGATGGCAGTTCATATATGATGCTGTGACTGCGATACGCCTTTAGGTAAGCAAACTTTGTCTTAACGGTATGTATACGTCAAACAATGGATTGATACAGTGACAAAATACGTTCTTAACATATGCAACATCATGTGCACTTTCTGTTGTGATTGTGATTATTGCTATAATTATCTGATACAGATTCCCTTTCCCAGCAGCATATGAAGACGTGATTTCATAAATCATAAATCACCATATACACACTGACTTCATTCAATTTTGTTTGTTTGTTTGTTCGTTGTTTAACATCGCATTTAGCATGTTTCAGATATATGTAAATAATTGTGTTTGGACCTGACAATCCAGTAATTGGCTTCATAAGCGTCGATCTACAATGTACCAAATTGGGATACGATGACATGCATCAACCAAGTCAACAAGCCTGACCACTCGATCACGTTAGTTGCCTCTTCCACTGTACAAAATGTGTTTAGAATGTAAACATAGACACGACATGTTCAGATCTAAACATGATTAAGAATGTTTTAAATCCCAAACGGAATACACATATGATGTGTTCTATCTAAATGCATTTAGGTCAAAACACGTGAAATGAGCTATCGTCTCACAGTCTAAACAACACTTAACCAATACGTCCGCATAATCATAATGTTCTGAATCTTTGATTTCATTATATTCTATCGTCCTTTCGTGCAAGGTCATACAGTAAAAGACAAAGTGTATTTACGTTAATGGCTTGCCGAGAGCGCATCCCTTTATCTGTTCTTTTGTTTGAACACACAGTCCCATCTCACTTCATTGCATTATTGCATCTTTCTATTACATCGCTGTGCGGCATTGCTGCAACGCTTTGTCGCCAATAGGGTCTATTAGAAACATATGTATTTCCTTATTAGAAACAAACAGATTTTCGGCGCGTAGACGCTGCAGTCGCTTATTGTCACTGTTTGAATAGCGCAGATATGGGTGTTCATTCAAGGATTGTTATCGTTCACCAAGTTTTCTACATGCCGTGTTCTAATTTTTAATACTTACCTGGTTTTATAAATATATTTTTAACTAATGTACAGAAATACGGTTTTCTAATGTAAAAAGAAGCACGTGTTTCAACATTGCCCAAACCCACTATCATATGCTATCCAGCTGTTGCAAATTAATGTATTTTTTTATTGAAATGTATATTTAGAGCCTTATAGATTTAGAGAACCTTATGCGTGTATACTGTAAACAGATATGTATTGTTTTACTGTATATACTTGTCTCTGGATGTGTACATTTGTATATATTTTAACCTGTTTGTAATATAGCCATACCCAAGGTCAGACTTAAATAAAGTATTACTCTGTCTGTCTGCCAAACTTACATCTTAAAACAACAAAATAATCCAGTACACACCTAATTCCTGACTCTTCCTACTCAATGAAATCATTTTAATGTTGTTTTTTCTGATCTTAAAATCTAACCCATGTTTTGTTTTTACCAGAAGATAGATACAAATCGACGTCACTGTTCACTGAACATTACTGTTCCAATTCCTAAATGCCTCTCAAAGAATAAACTTCATTTCCTAAACCCCCTATCATCTGCTATCCCGCCGTAGCACATTAATGTATCATTAACGGAAATGTATATTTAGTGCCTTATAGATTTGTTCTTCTGTTGGTGGTTTGAAGCCGCACTCAACAATATTCCCTCTATACGAACTTGGTAAGAGTAACGATTTTCGATTCCAAAATACGCAGCTTGTGCCAGCAGATAATACTCTTAAAAGCTAGGACTCACTGGGGATCTGGTCGTTGAATGATGGTGAATGGTTCACCAGACTAGAAAAAATAAACTTGTTAGATATTGCATTGCTTACCATATACACATGTATACTGTGATGTGCTTTCTGTATGTGAAACATGTCTTGTTTAGGGCCACGTGATTTCGCTTGAGGCTTCACTACAAGTGGTTCGGAAATAACAGGAAGTCAATACGCAAGCGGGCCAAGAGGGTGTCGGGACGGGTAGGTGTTTTAATCTCGAACGCTGTTGCTAAAAGTACGATGTATCAGTTTTAAATGACGATGAGGAGGAAGTATTATGGACGAAACTGACGTCACACACTCATCTAAACTTTCCTATAGTTTGGGTAGTTGTTATTTACCCTTTGCAGACTCCACTAGTTCACACGATCCTGAAGCATTATTTGAGACTCTCTTTTAGCAGACGTATTTATATCAGCACATTTAGAGGACCAAGAGGGGCAAGATGAAGTGGTTTAATGTGTTAAAAACACATGTGGACAAAACTACTTGAGGCCAACATAAAAAGTAAAATTTGTAATGCAATTACCGTCACTCTACAAAAGTGTACAGTGTTGTGTGAGACTTAACGGGAAATGTACTTTATGGTTTGACGTGAAATGCGGTCTCAAACAAGGATGTTTGCTGTCACCGATTTTGATAAACATGTTCATAAATGACCTTATTTCTGCCATAATCCATCTGTCAATCGGTGTAGTCATCAACGAGATGGCATCAACAGTTGGCATTTTAGTATACGCCGATGATTTGGTGCTACTTGCAGAATCGGAAACTGACCTGAACGTTTTATTAGATTGTCTTAACACATGGTGTCAGTCCAACTCTATGTCTGTTAATGTATCCAAATCAATAGTGATCAATTTTAGAAGCGCCACAACAACTCGAACAGACTATACTTTTAAATGTGGTGACCACAACCTGGAGGTCGTGGAGTTTTATAAGTATCTCGGCATACTTTTAACAGATCACCTGGATTTTAATCGGATGGCAAGAGCAGCAGCCAGCTCGGCCAGTAGAGCTCTTGGCCTCCTCATATCGAAATACAAGCTGCTTGGAGGAATGCAATATAATACGTTCTCAAAGTTCTATGACTCTGTGGTGTGGTCGGCGATAGAAAACGGTGCTGGTATATGGGGAAGATACAACATGCATAGAGGCTGTACAGAACAGAGCCATGAGATTCTTCCTCGGGGTGAGAAAATATACCCCACATAATGCAGTCTCAGGGACATGGACTGGATACCTCCATCAGTCCGTCAATGAGGAAGTGTTTCTCGACTCTATATGCGCCTCCGTAACCTACACCAAGGTCGCTTAGCACATCCAGTTTTCACGTCAGGTCACCACTTGGCAACCAGAACAAAACATAATGCAATCTTTAGAATTCAAAACATTAGAAACACTTGGCTTGACGCACATAATCTCCAATAACAACAGATACGGCAGTAAATATGTGTCATTGGAAGTACAATGCAGAATGTTGAAGAATTTAAAGAAGAGTGGAGGACAGTATTGGACTTAAAGAACAGCAAACGTGGGACAGGTGGCAATAAATTGAGAACTAACTGCACCTTTAAAAAAAATTACATTGTTGAAGCAAATGTACACAAAAGTCTCCCTAGAACTCTAAGAGCGCCCTGTCAACGTTTACATGTTGTGCAGCGTCGCTTAGAGTTGAGACCGGACGCTAGACTAATACCACCTCTTGCAGAAAGAATTCACGGATGTACGGATGAAATAGAAGATGAAAGGAATTTTTTATTACATTGTCCACACTATGAAAGTCTCAGGTTTTATCTTATTTCAAAATATCGTTACGTATGGCCTGAGTTTGATAGTTTTAGTGATTTACTGAAATTAGGTTTTATACTGTCCAGCCCAGAATTATTTTTTACAACTGCCAAGACCTGCAAGAATATTTTAACAACCGGGGTCGGATCCTCTACATCGTGTAGTACTATAGACTATTCTCTTTTGTGAATGGCCTGGTACAGTCCTTTTTATCGGGTGTAATATATATGAAAATGGATATATTTTTTACCTTTGTCATAGTCTCTCATAACTCCGTAGGGAGTGGCTCGTAACTTTATATGCTGATTTTTTTAAAGAGTTTATTTCCAATGTATTATTAATGTAACGAGGTGAGACTCAAATAAATTATCTGTCTGTCTGTCTGCCTGTGTTATAGTCTCAGTGGTAAATTTCCCAGATCAAAATGATCACAACAAGGACATGCAAACTATTAGTCGGGAAACACATACAATTCGGAGAAACGCACCCAGTGCATTAACAAAAGGGCCAAGGAGCTGCACGTACTGCACGTGCAGCAGCACTATGGAAGGTATTAAAGCGCAGGGGTTTTGACTACCTGTCATCTGCGTCAATCGAACAATGACAGTTCAACAACATGCGAAGTTTAACAGAAGTGCAAAGAAACAACGTCAAAGGCCGCTTGCAGGCAGGGGAATCCGATCAGCTGTAGTCAGGGTTTTCAATGTAGCGCCCAGCACCATCACAAGGCCATGGGATCGGTTTCAACAGCATGGGTCAACTAGTGATCGGCAAAGGTCGGGACGACCAAGAGAAACCATCCCCGCCCACAATCGCGCCAAAACGTGAAAGGACGACCACATCCACCTCAACCGCATCCAAAATACTCGGACTGCGCAGAATCTCCGACCAGACCGTACGAAACCGTTTAAGAGCAGCAGGTCTACGAGCATGACGTCCTGTTCGACGCGTCATATTGAATCGACAACATCGTCAACAACGACTGCACTGGTTTCGTCAACACAGGGTATGGCCTCAACTGCGATGGAGAGATGTCTGGTTCAGCGACAACTCAAGATTTCTCCTCCGTCGAGGGGATGGAAGAGAACGGGTCTACAGACGTCGGGGAGAACGCTACGCCGGAAACCGCGTAGAGGAAGTGGACAGGTTTGGTGGAGAGTAGCAAATCATCTAATGTGGCTACCAACGGCAACATGGGCTGGACCTCATGTCTTTATTAGCAAGAAGCCTAAATCATAGGCTTCTGGTTAAGATTAAATAAGCTCTTACCGTAACGCTCACTATTTTTCTTATATTTATAACTGGTCAGCTGCTGTCGATAATTCCTAGGTCAATCGTGTTATTGTTCTGTTTCCACGTGTTAACTTCGATCTCACGGACGCCTCGCTTAGTTACAATTGCATTAAGGACCCATTTGTTAACCCTTCATTGCACCAAGTGGCGTCACAGCTCCTGGAATGATACAGGTAAACCAAATGGGAAAAAGCTAAGGGCTTACGGTCTTTTTAAAAATGATTTATGTACTGATGAATATGTAATACGTATTGGCCACCGAGGATAACGTATATTAGCTAAAATTCGATGTGGTCCACTTTCGCTTGAAACTGAACTTGGTCGTTGTACACGCCCTGTAACCTCATCGCAAAGTACACACTGCAATCTATATGCTGTATAATTAATTAAGATGGATGTCATTTTTAATTGCCTGTCCTATTCACCCAGACTTTCCGAATGATCTTTTCTCTACAATGTCTCAATTCGAACCACAATTTCTATCTGTGGTACCTGTTGATTTCAAGTTATGATTAATTATCTTTATTCACAATCCCCAGCCGCAACCCCCTGCACCATGTAAAAAAGTAGAATTCATTATTCTTGAGTTCCACTCTCCTTCCTGTCACACAGAATTTATTAACTGTTGTATCCCAATTTTTCATTTTTCTTTAGTTAAATCATTTTGTTTCTATACAAGTATATACCTTAATTTAATAGTCTTTGATATGTTGTATGTACATTTGTGTCTCGTGAGCCTTATGAGGCTGGATTTTGCTAGTTTTACCTTTAGTGTGTAACTACTACACATGCAAAGTGTGACACATTAATAAAATAATTTTATTCTTCTTGTATTTGAAAATATAGAAAGGATGGTACTTAACATTTTTCCGTGTATCAATGACGATCCGACTTAGAACAGGTTTTCAGCAACACATGCTCGACGTAAAAGGCCACTGTGCTTGTCGTAAGTGGCGACTATCGGGAGCAGGAGGCCAGGCTCGCTGACGTGGATGATGCATGTCATTGTATCCCAATTGCGTTGATCGAAGCTCATGATTTCAAGCACTGGATTTTCTGGTCCAGACTCGATTTTTTATATCTCTGAAAGCGGTATCAGTGACATCAAACAAATACAACTTTTTTTTCCGGGTGGATATATTTCAAAGATAAAATGCTCAGAACAAGATACCATTTTAACCCACTGATTTTTCCAGCAGATGGTGTCCCAATATGACGCGGAGATACATGTGGTTGAAAACCTTCGTCGCCTTGATATTAGTCTTCGTATTTGTGTCGACTTTAAGGAAGATTGGGCCCAAGGTAGCTCTGTGGTATGGATGGTGGGACGAATACCCCGATACTGTATCGAACTTCTACACCGCATTATCACAGACTAAGAATGTGGTCCTTTCAACCAGGTGGAGGGAGAGGATGCTGGAGGTTTCTCATATCAACGTCACTCAAGCAGCAAACATGGGGCTTAATCTGTCGCAAACACTGCACTCGTATACATGGTCTGAATTGGATCTCGTCAACTTCGTAAGCGTTCAGAATGAATACCTTTAATTTTTTGTTGAGAAAAACGTTTGGCTAAATTGAACGCTCAATTGTAATAAAAATGTTGCGATGTCGGGCATGCTTTAATGCTTTGACGATTAGTTTAGGTTTAGATTGATTTCTGAATATATTAATCACCAAATGGTGAGTCGACAGAGGGTATTTCATATCATATTTCTCTTTTCGAGTGACGGAGACAAGGAAGATATTTTCACGAGGGAAAATATTTCCTTTTCCTCCGCCACGAGATGGGAGTGACATGCTATTTCACGAAAGACATGGAATATCCCATTTATTATATACTTTGTGTGTAGTTGTCTACCAGAAAATTAAACTTGCCAGTAATGCCAGCTCAGAAGGGCCAATCTTTGGTCCACATTTGGAACAATATACCCCAGGCTGTTTCTAATCATCTGTGGTCATCAAAATGCCGTTGCTGCCTTCCCTGTAACAGCGCACCCGATAGTGACATTGTAAACTGAGTTGTTATACCACCCCTCTTTTAGGGCGTGTCGCTCTGTCTCCTGTTACCAGGTATGGGTTTTGTTAATGAATGTGCTATTTTAAAACATTGATCAGACAAATAACAAAATATAATGTTGTTATTTTCGATAACAAAACATTTACACCACTTCATAGGTATCAAAATCATATTTTTCGGATATTATGTGAATTATTCTGAATGCCCAGTTTTAGATTTATACAGATTGTATGGATCCCAACACAAAATACTACATAACGCCATGGTGATTTTGATATGTAAAATCGATATGTGAGACAGGCCAAGCACAAGGGGCAGGTTTGAAGCCTTAAACAGTATTATATACTTCTCTTGGAATAAACATTATCGGTGCCCCCGTAGTGATAACTATTTGCGGCTGTATTACCTAAGAGTCTTATTTACGTAAATAAATGCGATAAAGCCCTTTCAAAATGAAAAAAAACCTTTCCAGGATTCCGACTGTATCATAAGAATATGTTTATGAATCACTTTTAAATAGTGATGATACCAGTTGTTCGCGGGCCGGGTGAATGTCAAGTGAACCCTCGGTGGCACCGTCACAAACACATGCAAAGGCAAGTCAGTTGTTCACCTGAACATACACGAGAACATATGGTACATCGGGTTTGCAAATGTTGAAATGCCCTCCTATGTCTACCAAAAGAGCTATGAAGTCTTTACCAAGTAAGACCTTGACTATTGTAACCCTGGTCAAATAAGTTTCGAGCGAGAATCATATGTCGCTTTTTGAAATCTTGGTAGAGAGTATATGTAAACTTTATCTTCTAATGAAAAAGTACTCAGTTATTATATCGTCCTATGTTCATCATTTCAGCCAGAGTTTGCATTCCTTCCAAATTTCAAAAACCCGTGCTGGAGGGAGTCCTATATACCCCCAGTGACGTGTTATACCGGTAACAAGCCGGACATACCATCAAGACATCCGACTCGCTCCAAACTGTCCTTGAGGTGTCTACCGTACTTCCTGATCATTGGGCAGCCTAAATGTGGAACCACAGACATATACCGACGATTGAATAGTCACCCAGACGTTACATCCCCGAAAATGAAAGAGTCGTTTTGGATGGAGAGAATTCGATTCCGTGAGTAGAACAATTAAACCAGTTGTCACAGTGTTCTATGTGATTTCCTCTGCCTCGTTCTCCTAATACCATATACTCAGTGAACATCAAAGAACAAGTGACTATATCTATCTCTTTAATACAAAACTAGTGACATTAACTGATTGTAAACAGTTTAAAAATATGTTCAGGGACTTTGTCTCAAAAACGCGTCGTGAAGTATGACAATTGATGTTATGACAGCCAACGATCTTGAAGGACGATAGGGGTAAGATGGGACATTTCAAAGTTGACGTTTTCGGATCAGTAGTGCTACGACTTGTCAAACATTAATCACTCGACGAGACATAGTGCGTATGACTCTCCAAATGGCGATTTGAGGGAGTCTGTCCCACTCTTCTTGCAACGCTTGGCCAAGTTCAGCCAACGTGGTCGGTGGCCTGTGACGTTGACGCACACGTCTCCTTATTATGTTCCAGACGTGTTTAATGGGGGAATGGCACCATACGCATTGTGTGGCACTACTGCTTGCGGCACTTGCAAACTATGGAATATGTTTTGGTGTTGAAATTACAAACATAAACGTTCTTCCACAGTGTCAATACTTATCTTTGCTCAAATACTTGGTAATAACATTTACATTGTATTACCCCCTACCTTTTTGGAATAGTAATAATTCCTTGAAAATTTCAGGGATTATAGATGTTCCCTGTTTGGACATATTCCCTGTAACATATATATAAACATAAAAAATGCCTTTGGTTTCTGCATCCTATATGAGTAGAGGGCGAGCGAGTGAATCTAAATCAGGGTCGGTCTGTAATATAAGTAATCGAGTCAGGAACAAACAAACCAGTGACTGATAGCCCGAACAACATCTCATCCACGCGGCACACAATCATGCAGGTCACGCATCGACCGTTTCAGCCAGCTCATCCGGCCAGCACACAATCCCTGGATACCTATTCTAGCTTGAAGTACCTTCGATGTCAAAAATATTATATTATTATCCGAGGATTATATTTTACGTCGTAGTTACATCTTTTCTGTCTCTGAAAACAAATACATGTACAGTTTATTTCTGTAGTTTCCGATCAGCTCATCTCACGATTCATTTCATACGAACTTCGCCGGTTGTCAAAGATATCTATTATACCATTATATCAGATCGCGAGCCGAATTTAGAAAGGTCAATATATGTATAATTCATCGTTACTCTCGCCACTAAACATTTAATACTAGTAATATGTTAAACTGTAATGTCAACCACAGGGGTTCCAATTCAATGCGAAGTCAGGATATTTAAAGGTTATTAAACATTTAGAGCACGCTTTTCGTGGTTATGGCCATATTAATTTGGCGATGATAATATTGCACTGTAGGCTTTTGGGTAATTGAATGGGAAATTCTTTCGTTGTCAGTAGCTTTTTATGTCAGTGATTTTTAAAATATTTGGTTTATCGTGAAATTTGTTGTATATACGTACTGAGCCTTTTGTGACAGCAGTAGAAGTATGAGGTGTCTGCAATGTTATCATTTATATTTTCTTACGAATGTTGACATTTATTGTTTCAAACTTACTCGTAGTCATATGGGTTGGACATCCACTGAAACAGGGTCATGTTTGTTACACAAAGTTTGTGCTGAATGCCAGAGGCGCTGTGTTGATGCTTGACCTGAAGGTTTTCCTGTATTATTGTCCCTACAACCTCGAGTTAACGTCTCGCTTGTATTTATTTCGGAGGGTCCTGAACTTGAGCTTTTTACTTTGTAATTATTTTTATAAATGTTTATGACTCTAAGGAAATACGTTGGATTTATGGGGAAATGAGGGAATGGTTAACTGCCGGAACAAAGTGATGACAATATGCTATTTCTAGGTGAGGTGAAGTGTTTAGATGCTGGATGTACCACACGTTGTTCTTTTTATCTCATCGTTCCGTTTCCGTTCTAAAGTCTTCCTCTCAAATGACATCTCTATTGGCCGTTGTTTCAAAATTTAATCGACAATATCAAGAGGAGCTCATATTTTGCCAGTGTCTCGTCTGAACAACGTTAAATCTAGAAAGAGTTTATGGAGGATTTGCATAATTATGTTCTATCGTGACTGTTTCTGTATCCAGGTTATGAATAATATAAATGGTAAGAGGCAGTTCTTCGCAACCAGGATCGACAGTTTTTGCGCTATATGTTTGCCTCTGTGTCAGTCAATAATGTTTAAGTTGATTTAATGCCATCACATAGAAATATTCAATGTTTATAAAACAAAATACATATAATCAAAAACATTTCTCATGCAAGATAACAACGAAACGAAACTCGCAACTGGTCTTTTGTCACAGTCCCTGAATCATATTATTTCCCTTCCGGCCAGCCCTTACTGTAATGCTATAGTTCTCAATTAAGCAATGCCAGCTTTCTCCAAGGTCTGAATCTCCCATCTCACTTAAATGTAGTTGTTTGTTTCTATCAAAATTATATATTTTCAGAGACTAAGCGTTAGTTTAGCTCACAACCGGTATAGTACGCAAACATTAATCTGATTGAGGCATTTTTAAACAGTATATGTAGATAGAAGTCCCGAGTTTGTATTGTATATGTACTATACTTAAAATAGTGAGGAACACGCTACATGTTAAACTTCAACACATCTGCAAATTGTAACTGTTAAATCAGCAACAATGTGTAGGATTATATAGAAAATGTTGATTTCCATATCCTTCCCAAATAGCTACAGATCACATAAAGCTGTAGTTGTTATGTCACTGTTAAAACTCTTTCAACAAGTACTATTTCTCCATCAATAACAAAAAAGAAGAATAGTCCATTCCCTATAAGTGAGACAGTCAAAGACCAACGCTGTCCAGTGTGATGACAATTAAGCCCCATGTGAATATCCCTGGTGATTCGTCACCACACATACCCATGTACCCCGGATTCTCGTTACTACATTCATGCGCGACATTCAGCATATGCTTTTCAGCCTCCTTTAAAAACTAAAATGCAAAGAAACTCACTCGCTCACTAATGTTGAGAGGATGAGTAGTCTTGCTGTGATTCCAAACATATATTTATCATTAACATTTCAGATTTATAGTCATTATTCAAGAAGGGGAGATATGTAGATCTTAACTTGGAATACTTGTTACCCTTAAATAAGACATGGAATTCATCTTCAATTTCACCTCCGTCACTGTTCGTACAAACACTGTTAACAGCATCAATATCTTTCGATTTCCGACACATATTTACATTAAAATTATGTAATGAGATTCTAAATTTACAAAACGATCTTATTAATGACTTGTCTGGTAAGACTGATAAATACATTTCCTTGCACGGGATATTGGAAACATTTATGTTTATGGGAATATTTAAGCAGCGACTGAAAGATTTATTTGCACAAAACTGGTACGTAACTGTTTCATCTTCGCATTATCTTAGCAATTATAGTAAACTTAAGTCACATCTTCAACAGGATGTCTAGTCGTGACAAGGCAACAATAGCACGTTAGATGTCCCCCGTCATTGTTCTGCAGTGGATTATTTCCGAATGGAATAAAGGAACCCCGAAACACTCGATGCCGAATAACAGCTTACAAAATAGACGACGTTTACAGTTACATCTTTACTATGATATACATGGTACATGTATGCTATATGTAGCGTTTCAATGGGGATAATGGGTTAATTTCATTTACTTCATCAACAATTACTTTTTCCCTAAAAACTGTATTAAAAACGTGTAATATCAATGTCATTTCCCTCCTTTTTTCAATGATGATTTATGTATGTGATGAAGTCATATATGCAATGACAATGGTAAAAAGTGAAAAACTCAATCAGTGGTAAAAATTCACATTTGTCTCAGCATCCCCTGAGACTTTGGTGCTGAAGCTTTGAATCAATGACGTATACGCGTTTCTTAAACGTACCTACGCAAATAATATCTCATTTTAAATTCCCTACAGCAGGCTCATGTGAACTGTCATTTAGGCCCATTCCATTTTTTTTAATTATCATAATATACCAGTAAGCGAATGAATATAGTTTGTTAACGTCCGACCTAACATCTAGCCCTATTATTGTGCCGTTTTTCTAGTTATTTTATTAAGCTGAACCAAAGACGTATATAGATCTGCATACCTCTTCGGCTGAACTACCATGAATGTGATCCCCACAATAGCCACTGTCACTGCAAACACGAAAACGTCGTTTTTCCCGTATATGGTCATTGGACGGAAAAACGACTAAAAATTCATTAAAATTGATTAATTGGCGAGCGTCTAGAAAGTGTCCGGAAAAGGGTCGAGTTTTTCAAGCGTAAAATGGACGGAAAAACGATGCTTTGTGCCCCGCCTTGTACAACTGTTAACAGCCAATGAGATGGCGCTGGTCCCCCGACGCACGTGATGCCTAAGGCATCCTTTCGGTAAGCATAAGGTTTCGTATTTCTGGCATGCCTTGCTCTAGTATCTGTCGCGCGTAGTGCAGCGAGATTAGCTGATAAGCCAGTTTTAGGATATGTAACATGTTAAAGGAATTCAGACACGCGCCAAGAAGTCAAATCAAACCATGTTACCAAGTTTATTGTGATAACATATCCTTCCGCTATGCACAGTTACCTCTATCGGATAATGGGTTGTGTTTCATTTGGTTATAAAAGTAACTATTTTTTTATGTGAAGTTTACAAGATATACGGCTTTTCCATTGGAGGAGAGGTCGGTCACATGACGTTTTTCACGTGACTGTATTCCTGAAATGACATAAACACTGACCACTTCCACATTCCTGGGGAAAACCCTGAGAATTCCCTGGTACATGTACGAATTCAAACAGAAGCGTTGTTTCTCGTCATTTAGACCCTTTAATTGTGAACTTAGCGTCTTAGCTTAGTCTGGGATAAGTCAGAGAGTTTGGTTGCATAGCCCGCTTAAGGATACCTCGCTACAACCCATCCTAGAGAAATAAAAACGAAAAAAACCAAAACATCCAAACTATCGTAGTGACAATCTACAGCAATCTATGAGTTTACCTTAGTATCTATTTGACACATCTTTACAATTACCTTTCAATGATTGGCCAATTGATCAGTGATGACAAAAGCTTGAAATAACCACAGGTTTATTAACAACTTCGGAAATATCTCCCGTCACGTTTATCGTGTCGGCCATTTTGACGTATTGTACTTGATGTTAATGTATTACGTCATTGTGATTGACTTACCGAGGCAATTCTTTAACAGATCTTCTCATCTACTGAGGATATTGTTTGGAATACATTTCTTATAAACAGACTAAAAGGGATGTTCCTCTCTTTTGGGGAACTATTTTATTCCGGGATGGCCTATTAAAGCAAGTAGTAAGTGAAGGCACCATGCGTGTATATGATCTGTTATTAAATGTGTTTAAATTACGGTTTGGGGCGTTTATAAAATACACTGACGCAAGTATATTCTAATCAAATCAATTGGGTAATTGAAGCAGCCTGGTTCCCCGGGTATGCTGCGCTGGCGCTACACTGACCCAGGCAATGACTGCGCAATGGCCGTCTCCACTTGACGAGCAAACATGGCGGACACGCCATGTATATACTATAGAAAAACGCTAGAACGGGTTGTTAAATATTTTTTCTTAGCATTTTCATGAATGCTCTTGCAAGTATATGTCACGAGAATAACGTCCGTTGTTACTTTTAGTGAAGGAAAACATTATTTAAGCTGTTTCGAGACTCGAAAGTGTTCTTCAAATCAGTGAAATGTAAACAATGACACACACTAAATTTTCGACAGTGATACGTGCGTTAATATTTCGTGTCAGCTCACTGTTTACACGAAATCGTATACATAATACGATCTTCATTTGATGAAGTAAATATCGCCGATTATGTCCCGTATTTTCCCATTGTGAAATGGTGGTTTAGCGGAATTATTGAACGCCCAGTATCCTTAACAATCGTGTTTAATGATAGGGTCTGTCATTGGTTCCGATATTTGGCCTCTGGATTTTATTCACATGAAAATCCATTTATTTGACAATTGTTTTCTTATTACACAATGAAATTAATCATAAATATATCTAATAATTTTGGAATCATATTGGATTAATTTCAGTCTAGTGTTTCTGAACTATATCTATGTGTGTTCTTGTTAAAATGTAGGTTCTGAATGGGATAATAATATAGAATATGATCATAATTAATTTGGTACAGTGGCATACACATCCATGAGTATTCTATATGATGCAATATAGCCTCTGGGGAATCCGTCTACAGAACAACATAAAGAACTGTGCATACCATTATTATTGAAAAATAGTTATGATTATAATTACCATGTTAGATGAATTATCTGTGTACGAAATTATCTACAAATAAACGACTCATTAAAAGAAGTTAAGTTACATTATTGTTCAAGCAAAGGACAAAGACCCAGTATGATCATAAAGGACCACTCACTAATTAGGTTCTTGTTTACTTAAGAGCAGAGTTGACCATGTTAGATGATATAACCAAAATCCAGGCGCTCCGCCGGGGGACTAACTGGTCTTGTTATTGTGTGGCATGAGCTGTGACGTAGACCCAAGAGCATAATGTAAAAAATGAGACCAACTCAAGTCTATAATGATTTGGAAAGTCTAGATTTCCACAGCTCTAGTCTGAAATTAAGAATTGTTCTGTGCTCCTTTTTAATTGCATTATTTTCATTTTTGTAGACATGGATAGACCAACCAGGAAAGAAATTTAAATTGATGGAATATTAATATCACATGTTACCACTGATCCAGTCAAATTCATCACATAATAATATATTAGTATTTGATATTACGACATTTGATTATGAGGGCATGATCATGTACATGTTCACTGTAGTAATGTACACGCTAGTCAACTTGATTATAATTTTCATTATAGTGTAGCGCGGCATCCTCACTTGTCATTGTGTGCCTGGAGCCTGTCACGAAATATATTCGCCCCCAGAATAAAATGTCCCCTCGGTGAATTTATACCGGTACAGTTCCGCCCCTCTCGAAATAAACTCTCCCCCCACCTACGAAATAAAATCTCCCCCCCAGAATATAACCCCCCCCCACACACACACACACACACACACACACCTTTTCGGTCGTTTATATAAATACTTGCCATGCGTGTGTAATCGGTTAAATTGTAAGGTATGCATTGTAGACAGACAGACAATAACTTATTAATGTCTCACTTCTGTACATACATAAAACAGCTTTGTACAAATAAACATTGATAGAGTGTACAGAACCATTCAATAGAATTATGAGAGATTATTAACAGAATATCCCACTGCTAAGTATATGATAAATTGTTGAATTAACATTAGATAAGGTTGAGAATTAAGTGTGTGTATTTTCAATACCTCTTAGACTGGTGAGCCGTCTGCTCGATGATAACCAGCCTACTCATATGTTTACCCTTTTCCCCATTGTTGGAAAGTGTGTCGTCTGCTACCCCAGCTGGAGCCACCTGGTAACAATTAATCACAAGCTGTCAATATACAATACATTATAATACATCAAGATGGCAGTTTCCATGTAAAGATTAAGTATTTCTAAGCAACTTAAAGATATGCACAATATCTAGATATATGTATCTTTAATTTGCTTAGAAATACTTAATCTTTACATGAAAACTGTCATCTTGATGTATTATTCTGTTTTGTATATTGACAGCTGGCGATTGATTATGAGGTTATACTGTATCATTTTTACTGTTTTGATATTTTTCAATATGTTGTGGTCATCAGTTATGCAAATCAGTTTCGGTGTGTCTTTTTAACAAGGTGTTTTTCATTAAGATTCACCGCCAGCCCGATTGTAACAATTACATGTGCACTTTGCTTTGAAGATGCCGGTTGATGTTGTTCAATACAGGCTGGCGGTGGGTGTTTTAGAATTTATTCTACATGATAATCATTTTGGGAAGATGATACACATTTCTCTATATTTTGGGTTACTTTGCTTATAAAATTTCCGATTATCATTCTTAGTTTTACTTTTTCTCTTTTGCTGCGATAAAATAGTCCGAATCCAGGACCTTTGCATAGTCCAGATTTAAAGAGTATACATCTAAACGTACGCTGTCTTAAAGACTGAATTAGATAGTTATGATGTTGTATGTTTAAAGCAAGGACTGGTCGGCTCGGAGTCAGTATACTGTGTATGAGTGGGGTATTCATTCAACTGCGGCATGGTATCTCGGTGAACTAGCATATAAGTCGGCATCAGTCCGGTCTAGTACAAGCAGCCACACACACGCACACGCGTGCATGCACGTCGCTATATAAGTGCAATAATCTTGGACGCGACGTTAAACCCCATTTCACCTCACCTCACCTACACCGATACCATTTTCAAATCGTAGCATGTATTAAGGAATATATTTTAGATCTTAAATCAGAGTATAACGGACAGCCTGAGCTGGAGGCGCGCGTGGATATGTTGACAGTTTTTACATGTTAAAACCGAATGTTTGCGAGGATTAATAAGATTTCTGAATTTCAGTTACAACAGTAACCGTACATGTATTTGTCACATTAAGTTATTTTTAATTCAAATTTGTTTGGTATGATTATGTCTTGGTACAGTTACCAAATAACATATGCTGAAAAATCAATTCATTATGACCATATTTCATAATCTATACTAGCCACATAAAGAAACTGTGCACGGAGAAAATATAGATATAAAGGCACACCGTCCATATATGAAATATAGGTTTGAACACAGCAATTATTGGAGACATTCAAACGCTCGTGCACGTGCCATGTGATATGACGTCATTGATCGGGGCCTATGGACGTGCAATGTGTTACTGCACGTGCATCCTGTGCAGCTGTACACAGCATGTGCAACTCAAAATTCGCTGTCACTTTGGAAAGCATGATCTGTGGTCATTCAAAAATTCAAAACTTCTCAGGCGCAGACACAAGCATATCACAAGCAAATCATGCCAAGATTGACAGCTGCACAGCGTCATGAAGCCATTGGAATGATCCGAGCGGGAATGAGGCAACAACAGGTGGCAACACATTTCCAATGCCATCGTAACACGATATCGGCATTGGTGAGGCGTTATCAGAACACAAATGACGTTGCCGACCAACCACGTTCAGGACGTCCCCGAGTAACGACGCCAAGACAGGACAGATTGATTCGAGTTACACATCTCCGACACAGGTTCCAAACGGCAGTAACGACGTCCCAGACAATTCCTGGACTGCGCCGTATCCATCCCAACACTGTCAGGAATCGTTTACGTCAGTACGGGATTCGACCACGACGCCCTGCCATACGTCCCATCCTGACACACCGTCATCGAGTCAAACGTCATAAAACTATTTACATCCCATATAGGAATGAGTATTTATAAATTTCAGCACATTTTTATGTACATAACTTTGCTCAGAACATTGTGCAAAAGGTCAAAAAAATTCGAAAACGTTAGTATTAAGAACTTGTGTCAACTAGGTACAATTCACTCATGTTACTTTAAGGCATTAGGGCTGTAGTACATACACTGAATCGGTATTGACATTGAAATTGAGGACTTGCTGAGCATTTATCCTTAAAGAAGTGTGCCGAACTTTCATAAACATATGAACATATCACAGCTGTTTATGGACATTTGGATGCTAATAGAGATACCATTTTTTATCATATAATGGGTAGGTTTCTCAGCAGGATAAAGCCAACGGATAAAAACGATATCCGTTGGGGTCATATGCGGATAGAGATGCAAATATCAAAGGTCAAGTAGGGACTACTTTCACTGTTTATAAACAAACATGGCGTCGCCCTCATCATTCGGCGATCGAGTCAGAATTAACCATCGGGAATATGGATAAACTACAGGGATAATTGCTATCATTATCAAAAGAACAGTCTAATATACTGAAAATCAGTCTCTAACTGTGACGTAGCTAAGGCATTTTATGAGTTTGGGCAACTTAAGAGATATAAATTTCGAAACAATTTTGCGAGGGCACTAGGCCTAGCCAAGCGGGATCAGTAGCCATATCTGTGCTTGTAGACCTCTGCGGCTTGAAACCTTCTCCACAAATTAAAATAGTTGGATTTGTCCGAAATATGTTTGAATTGTTACCTTGTTTCGTTTTGTGTGTACATCTGACTACACTTATTAACGTTATGACAGGACAGACCGACTGTCAACGTGGCCGTGGCCGTGACGTCTCATAGACTAGGGTTAGAGTAGCTTCCCTTTGACAAAGGGCAGTTACTCTAGCAGACAGACAGATGGATTGCCGCGAAAGGCAATTAAAAACAATTGTTGTTTTGCGTATATGTTGCTTCGCCACTGTATAAGAAACAGATTTCAGTTGGAACTATATTGGCTACTGTCACTGTCCGACTAACACATCACTTACCCTGTGACGTAATAAATATTAATGCGCGCATTCCAGAAAAAACTCGCAATGTTTCGGTTATGTATGTGAGAGAGGGAAAGCGATTTTGAAGCACAGAATTAAAGAATGACATTATATGATAAAGAGGTTATCACGCTTGTGTGTTTGGGGATGGTAAATATCCTGTATTAGGAATAAACACTATGTATTTAGCTCGCCAAGGCTCGCTAAATACAATGTTTATTCCTAATGCAGGATATTTACCATCCCCAAACACACTCGCGTGATAACCTCTATGTACATGCTGATCGTAGACGATAAAGATAATTACACACACAAGCAATAACAAAGGCAATGATGAGCGTAAGGAGCTAAAAGACTCAATTATGAAATAGTCCATTGCCGTTCTATTCGTTTTATGCAACATCTCATATTTCGTAAGATGTACTTTCATACTATTGTAACAAAATAATACACAGCCGATTGGACGCTCACCAATTAATCAGTCCAGTGCTCATATACGAAAAAACGACGTTTCCGTGTTTGCAGTGATATTACCATTATATTTAGTTCCTTAATTCATGGGAGGGCTTTACTCCCATAATGCTATACTTCATGTACTTCTTAGCAATCTTGGATTTTACTTTGTTTTTATGCCAATTCTGTCCTCTTCAGAAAAAAAACACCAGTAGGTGCAGCTGCAATCTATAACTTTCTGCACGCTTTCCATGAAGATTTCAAAGTGCGTCATACGACTGTTGCTAAAAAATGTGGATCAATATTACAACAGTCAAGGCCTCAGTAAAGCTTTCAACAAAGTTTCATGGCAGACATGTGGAGGACATTTCCAAATTTGACGAATAAGTGATAATGTTGTTCCCTAAGTCTTCTTGCATTATCTATTATAGGTCCAAAGTGTTCTTCGATAAATACATATCTGGACTTTCTGCAACAAAGCGCCAATACCATTGATCGGGTTTTCAAGAATGACACAGCTGGTCAGGTCTACCATCACGTCATCACAGGTACATCACACAACACATTAGTGAGTGAGTGAGTGAGTTGGGTTTTACGCCGCTTTTAACAGTATTACAGTTATATCACGGCGTGTCAGCTTAATGTGGGAGGAAAGCCCGAAGTGATGCAGGTCTCAGACGTTTACCACTTCGATAAAACCCACGAGCACGGGTGTCAAACCTAGAAACATAATCGGGGCGAAGCGGGATTCGAACCCAAATCATGGTTTTCTGGCGTGCCCAAGGGACGCAACTCTGCACAGCGAATCGCGGCGACCTAGACGACTGGGCCACCCGTGCCCCCACACAACACATTAGCTTTCCAAAGGTATTTAATAACACCACCCAAAATTCCTTTCAGGAGTATACATGGACCATGCCCTGTGTATATTAGGTCCCAAGTAACCAAAGCTAGTCTTAAGGGGTGACTTAAAGGATCGGTTGGTCCGACTTGGTGACGTGAGTCATTGTCCATATCAGTCACTGGATTGTCTGGTTCAGACTCGATTATGTTACAGCTCGCCGTCATTTGGCTGGAATATTGCTGAGCGCGGTTTCAACAAAAACAACTAAGGAAAATCTTTTTGACTCTTATTGCACATATTACCTAGTAGTGCACTTATATCGCGACGTGTATGCACGTGTGTGTGTGTGTGCTGCTGTTTGTACTCGCCCGGACTAATGCCGATTTCACACAGCTAGCCCACTGAGTTACCAAGCAACAGTTTAACATGAATACACCACTCAGACACAGTATACCGACTCCGAGCCAACCAGTCCTTGATTTAACCCCTTAATGCCAAGCGCCAGATAACAAGTACCAGCGGATCTAACCCCGGACCTTCCGCTCTCCGGGCGGACGCTCTACCACGAGACCACGGAGGCAGTTCCCAGGCCATGAAGACGAAAATATTTACTTTGTATTCTACAAATAGTAGCGTACAATCATTTGAAATCAAAATAAAACGTTTATGTAACTCGTAACAATTTTATGTCATTTACAAGGTGACGGCTCTGTGGACATGATGTGGGACAATACGTTCTGGCCATTGTTGCCTGGCAACGAGGGATGCCGTGAGCCCTGCGTTACAAACGCTGACATGGTCCATCATCTTAATCCGAAAGCAAGCATCATCATCAGTCTCAGGAACCCAATCGACAGGTAATTTGGTATTTGGGGCTGCAACACTATACCCATTCCCCATCCACGATTAGATATTAGATTAGAGTATTATATCTCGTTCACTTGTGATAAATACTCTGGCCCCATTCGCATCTCTTGCCAACTTAGCACAAAATTTCTCTCATGTGTGTAATTTGATTGGACGGCTATTGTTTGCATTATGTAAATGGAACCGGACTCGAAACCAATATTTTTCAGCGAATGGTCCCAGAGTTTCATAGATTGGATAAAACACACCTCAAGGTTTTTGGTTCAAATTATAAACACGATGGAGGGGGAACATCCCCCAGTGTTTACATTTTAATTAACATCGAGTGAAAAGTGTTGTATCCACCTTATTAACTGTCTAGAGAGTGTTTACATTTGTAACTAAACCCGAGGCATAGTGTTTTATCTGTCTTATAAGCCGAAAGAAAAGTCTGAAGCAACAATATCAACAATTTTAAGTTTTCAAGGCACTTGTCGTAAGAGGCGGCTAACTTGATCGGGTGGTCAGGCTCGCTGATTTGGTTGATGCATGTCATCAAATCCAATTGCGTGGATCGATGCCCATGATGTCAATCACTGGATTGTCTGGTCCAGACTAGATTATTTACAGACTGCCGTCATGTTGCTGGAATATTGTTGAGTGCGGCGTTAAACAACAAACAAACAAACAAAACTTTCCAGAATATTGGGAAACGGACGTAAAATATCTCTTTCTGGATCTGTATTTAACAAGACATTCTGAAAAGCATTGCGGTTTACCAGCGCTTCAGTTGTCTTGTGGCTCAGTAGGCAACAAATACGAAGGTTGCAGATTTGACCCCACTGAAATATTGACTTTCCACAGTTCCGTATATTTCCTTAAGTTAGAATTGTAATGTGTGTCATATGGATTGTGTTCAAGTGCAATTCAATCTCTGGGACAGAGGGCTTTTCTGTATAATATCGCTCGTCATGTCCAAGTTGATGATGACGTCGTAGTCAAGAAGCGTTCCTAACGGTTTCTGACGAATACGCAAATAATCTTCGATGGGTGCGAGGACACATGGTCTGATTGCCCTGGGTCTGTCCACTGACTGCCCTGTGTGTCGGTATCACGAAGACAGCCTGGTAAATGTTGCACGAGTGTCTGGTGAATGTGTCGTATCTGGCTCCCAGCCTCAGCATAACAATTACCCTTTCTCTGCTTTCTGCCGACAAACGTAACATGTCACTGTTGATTTCTGGATTCATTATGTACTGTGTGTCGTATCATGAAAGCAGCCTGGTAAATGTTGCACGAGTGTCTGGTGAATGTGTCGTATCTGGCTCCCAGCCTCAGCATAACAATTACCCTTTCTCTTCTGCTTTCTGCCGACAAACGTAACATGGCACTGTTGATTTCTGGATTCATTATGTACTGTGTGTCGGTATCATGAAAGCAGCCTGGTAAATGTTGCACGAGTGTCTGGGTGAATGTGTCGTATCTGGCTCCCAGCCTCAGCATAACAATTACCCTTTCTCTGCTTTCTGCCGACAAACGTAACATGTCACTGTTGATTTCTGGATTCATTATGTACTGTGTGTCGGTATCATGAAAGCAGCCTGGTAAATGTTGCACGAGTGTCTGGGTGAATGTGTCGTATCTGGCTCCCAGCCTCAGCATAACAATTACCCTTTCTCTGCTTTCTGCCGACAAACGTAACATGTCACTGTTGATTTCTGGATTCATTATGTACTGTGTGTCGGTATCATGAAAGCAGCCTGGTAAATGTTGCACGAGTGTCTGGTGAATGTGTCGTATCTGGCTCCCAGCCTCAGCATAACAATTACCCTTTCTCTGCTTTCTGCCGACAAACGTAACATGGCACTGTTGATTTCTGGATTCATTATGTACTGTGTGTCGTATCATGAAAGCAGCCTGGTAAATGTTGCACGAGTGTCTGGTGAATGTGTCGTATCTGGCTCCCAGCCTCAGCATAACAATTACCCTTTCTCTTCTGCTTTCTGCCGACAAACGTAACATGTCACTGTTGATTTCTGGATTCATTATGTACTGTGTGTCGGTATCATGAAAGCAGCCTGGTAAATGTTGCACGAGTGTCTGGTGAATGTGTCGTATCTGGCTCCCAGCCTCAGCATAACAATTACCCTTTCTCTGCTTTCTGCCGACAAACGTAACATGGCACTGTTGATTTCTGGATTCATTATGTACTGTGTGTCGTATCATGAAAGCAGCCTGGTAAATGTTGCACGAGTGTCTGGTGAATGTGTCGTATCTGGCTCCCAGCCTCAGCATAACAATTACCCTTTCTCTTCTGCTTTCTGCCGACAAACGTAACATGGCACTGTTGATTTCTGGATTCATTATGTACTGTGTGTCGGTATCATGAAAGCAGCCTGGTAAATGTTGCACGAGTGTTTTGAGAATGTGTCGTATCTGGCTCCCAGCCTCAGCATAACAATTACCCTTTCTCTGCTTTCTGCCGACAAACGTAACATGGCACTGTTGATTTCTGGATTCATTATGTACTGTGTGTCGTATCATGAAAGCAGCCTGGTAAATGTTGCACGAGTGTTTTGAGAATGTGTCGTATCTGGCTCCCAGCCTCAGCATAACAATTACCCTTTCTCTGCTTTCTGCCGACAAACGTAACATGGCACTGTTGATTTCTGGATTCATTATGTACTGTGTGTCGTATCATGAAAGCAGCCTGGTAAATGTTGCACGAGTGTCTGGTGAATGTGTCGTATCTGGCTCCCAACTTCATCATATCAGTTACCCTTTCTCTGCTTTCTGCCGACAAACGTGCCATGTGACACTGGATGTTTGCATTAACGTACATTGAGATCAGTCTATTTTATTAATCACGATCCTTTGATATATATCGTAAGGTCATTTTACGGAGAAGTCGGTGAACAAAAGGAAGGTTTCAGCTGCTACTGTGTCTGTAACATTTCTACGATTGTTTTTACATGATTTGGGGGAACATTATTTCAAATTTGATTTGACACAGTTTCTCTTGTTCGTCTGTGCATTGAGGGCAGTGGTGTAGCTTAGTGGTTAACGTGTTCAACGTCACGTCGACGCCTGTGTGAGCCATGACCGTAGTATTGGATTACGTCAAAAAACTATATAAAACCAACTCGTCCTCTCATTGCAGGCTGTACTCCGACTACCTGTACGAGAGCAGGTGGCTTCATTATCAAATATCTAGGGAGAACTTCCACCAGGAAGTGAAGCAGGAGATTCAGGAGTTTAATACTTGCCTCCTAACCAACTCAGTCAGAGCATGTACATATAATGGAAGCCATGAAAACGCCTACAGTTCAAAGGTACAGAAATGTGAATCTCATACTGATTTTGAGGACAAAGTAACACATAATTCTTATCTTGCATTTTTAACAGTAAAATGGACGCAAAACATAACAGATGTTTCCTTTATGAGATTATAGGAATACCTGTTCATTAATGCTGACCAGTAATGTTAACGTTGTGTCCTGTTTTTTTAGACGACCATAATGTTTTTTGTGTAAATGCACCTTCCGCATGCCAAGTCGTTACGCAGATCTGGGTTCGATTCTCGACATGGGTGCATTGTGTAATGCCCATTTCTGGTGTCCCCCGCCGTGATATTGCTTGAATATTGCTATAAGCGACGTAAAACCTTACTCACTTACTCACTCCGCATGCCGACCCGTGAAAATTCCTGGGTAGAATAGGTCTTCAGCAACCCATGCTTGCCGTAAAAGGTGACTATGCTTGTCGTAAAAGGCGACTAACGGTATCGGGTGGTCCGGCTCGCTCACCTGGTTGATGCATGTCATCGATCCTAATTGCGTGGATTGATGCCCATGATATCAATCACTGGATTGTCTGGTCCAGACTCGATTATTTACAGACCGCCGTCATATAGCTGGAATATTGCTGAGTGCGGCGTTAAACAACAAACCACCCAACCACTCCGCATGCCAGGATTTACTATTTTTTCTAGGGGCGGTCGGGTAGCCTAGTGGTTAAAGAGTTCGCTCGTCACGCCGAAGACCCAGGTTCGATTCCCGACATGGGTACAATATGTGAAGCCCATTTCTGGTGTCCCCCGCCGTTATATTGCTGGAATATTGCTAAAAGCGGCGTAAAACCATACTCACTCACTACTATTTTTTCTAAAGTTGGTGGATTTTAGACAAATTCGACCGAGTATACACATGAATGTTTTCAGCAGTTATTCCGCTACATGGCGGCAGGTTGGCCTACTAGATAAGCGTTTATAAGCGTACCTACATGTGCAACGTGGATGTCGAACTCTGAAGGCTAATGCAACCCCTTCATACATTGTTATGATGTATCGTTATCGTTCCAAATATATTACATGACGCTAAGGTCAGATTCGCTGCGTAGACTGCGTAGACTGTTGCGCATGATGTCGAGCATTGGATTGACTGGTCAGATTTGACTATTTACAGATCACCGTCTTATAGCTGGAATATTGCTGAGAGCGACGTTAAACAGCAATCAACAAACACACCGGAAGCTATGTGTTAAACTGTCTTATACACAAACCACTAACTGAGCTCATTCTCTTTAAACTTGCTTCTGACTTTTCAAAATGGAATTAAATTATGACAATCATTACGATTTGCCACATGTACGTTCCATAAAACATCACCTCCATCCTAAGCTCCAGTCACTTTCCTGGGACGTTTTCAACGTTCACGGTGTGTGTGTTATCAATCAGAGAGCCGTAGAACAGCAACAAAAAAACTTTCATCGCCCGAAGAACGTCATTAATTTGTAGTCTTTATTTCCATTGGCTGAAGGTACGACTCCGACTTGGGATTTACTCGGTCCACGTTGCTGATTGGTTGAGAGTATTTCCACGTCATCAAGTGCACGTCATCAAATTTGAAGACTATATACAGGATATCGAAAACCACATGAAATCTCTCTTTAGATTTTTAGATTTACGTAAGTATTGAAGACATAAACCATTAGTTTCTTACACGAGGTGCTCTAGCGTTACAAAGTTAAATTCAAGTCTTGTAAACTTGTTAGAAATTACTTTTGATGTGATCAGTTTGGAGTGACATCAGAAAAGGGGACGTGGATATTTATAAAATATCTTTATTCAGATAATGAAGTTTCCTACTTATCACGTTGGGAAAAAATATTTATAAATGTGCAAATCTTTGGGAGATGTAAAACACAATGAATACACCCTCTTCGAATAGGTCTTCAGCAACCAATGCTTGCCTTAAGAGGCGACTAACGGGATCGGGTGATCATGCACGCTGACCACGGTGGTTGATGCATGTTATCGTATCCCAATTGTATAGATCGATGCTCAAGATGTCAACTACTGGATTATCTGGTCTAGACTCGATTATTTACAGACGACCGTCATTTAGCTGGTATTTTGCCGAGTTGGGCGTTAAACAACAAACAAATCATACCAGATTTGCTTATGCTTACCAAACCACATGAAGCGTAATAAAATCTCCCTGCTTACCTCTACCATGCGTAGTTGTGAAGACGATGTGAGATCAGGCAAGCAAGTTGACATGGTTGATTGCGACATGTCGCCGTACCACGGAGGTGTGGATCGTTGTTCATAATAACAATCACTGGATCGTCAGGCCGAGACTTTATTATTTGTACTGCTGAGCGGTTTTAAACAACACGTACGTCGTCAGGTATCGATTAATAGAAAGACACGGTTCAGCCTCGAAGTTTAAATGTCACTGAACCAATTCGTTTCTTTAATGTGGTATTTTACTTTAAAACGAAATATGTTGACTCAAAATGAACCACGAACCTCTGGGGTAGGTCGTATATGCACTGTTACATGTATGCTATTGTTACAGGTGATCTGACGAAGAGTGAGATGACGCTTATATTGGAGCTGGAACCTAATAATATCAGGAACGTAAATGCTCAACACGTGGGAGAGATGCTGCTCGATACAAGGCAAATGCTGACAGATTTCTATAGTCGATATAATAAGGAGCTGACAGAATTACTCAACAACAGAAAATATTTATGGGAGAAATAAAATACGATAACTGCAACTATTTCGGGGCAGTAATTTGCTTCAACAGAATTGGTGTTCTTTCCCATCCTCGGTTAGACAGTGTAATATATATATATATATATACTGTGGTGGATCGAAGCAGTATGTTGCCGCAAGGATACGAATTTCCCATTATCAGACATTATTTGGGAGGCCTATGTTCTCTCTGTCGCTGCCTATTTCTTCTTCGGGAAGGTACATGACGGATATGTGTACGTGATGATTGTTCACAATTCTCATTCATTGACACCCGCCTCTCATCTTTGCGTACAGATTCTCCTTAAGCGCAATACAGCATTTTGTTGAACGTACCATGCCTTAACATGTGCCACGCGCATGACAGCTGAGTACCTGCTCATACATATGTGTGTATCCTTTAAATAGGTTACTATAGTTTTGCGCCGCTTTTAGCACAATATTCTAGCAACATCACGATGGGGAACACCAAAAATGGCTTCACACATTGTACCCATGTGGCACTCGAACTCGGGCTTTCGGGATGAGCATAGGCTTAACCGCTTGGTTTATGCGTCCGGCTGTCTAGTGTTTCCTTTGCGTTACGACCGCCTCCGTGGTCTAGTGGTAGAGCGTCCGCCCGGAGAGCGGAAGGTCCGGGGTTCGATCCCCGACCGCGTCATACCAAAAGACGTTAAAAGATGGTACTTGTTGTTACCCTGTCTGGCGCTCGGCATTAAGGGGCTAAAACAAGGACTGGTCGGCTCGGAGTCAGTATACTGTGTCTGAGTGGGGTATTCATGTTAAACTTCGGCATGGTATCTCAGTGTGCTAGCACTATAAATCGGCATCAGTCCGGACTAGTACAAGCAGCCACACACACACACACAAACACGTGCATGCACGTCACTATATAAGTGCCATAATCTTGGACGAGACGTTAAACCCCATTTCACCTCACATCACCTCCTCCTACATTTAGTTGACATGTCGTGATATAACTGCAATAATGTTAAACCCAACTCGCTCATTCACTCACTCACTCTTCGGTCTCAGACATGATACTACAGATCATATAAATGGGACATCAAACAGGATGAACTTTCTTTTAATACCTTGGAAATCAGAATTGGCATTTTCAAATGGATAGTTCATTTTGAGATTGTAGATCATCTTAAAGTGGCTTCATTGCGGTATGTTTGCTCTAATACTGATGAGGATTTATTTTCAGGTTTCCATCTTCCCGTACGCAGAGTAAGGGTAGCTGATATACAAACAGCAGAGCATAGACCTTATATCATAGCCAAATCAATAATTTCCAGTCTTGCGCAGTCATGGTCTTATCGTTACTTTGAGTGACTTCGAGATGGTATCTAATATAAGAGTAAAGCCATCCATGCCAATGTGTATATTTCACACCGCTATGCTCAACGTCAGATGGAGCCGTCGGTGGAAAGAAAAACTGCAGTCCTATGATCGACATCATGCGCATCAATCTATGCAGTTGACATACGTTGACATGCAGTAATCAAGTCATTGTGCCTCACCACCCGATCCCGTTAGTCGCCTCATATAAATAGCATGGGTTGCAGAAGACTGATTCTAGCCTGGATCTTTACAGGGAATTGTTGAAAGTAACAAATATTCAGGGTTCTTTAGTGAGTGAGTCAGTTAAGAATTAACGTCACATCGGCAATATTTCAACCACATAGTCAGGGTTCTTTAAATATCTGCTAAGGACAGCTCTATTATTTGCTGGGAACGGGAAACGGGAATATATATATAATGATTTTGGAGCGGGACGTTGATTTAGTCTGTTAATCCTTTTCCAACTTTATTACGTCGGTGGTCATACTAAACTGTGATATGACGTCATGAATGGTGGTGCCGGTCAATGAGTGAAGATTATAGTTCAACATTTTTCATTGCGGTCGTACAATATACTTCAACGTATGTACTTCACTGTATAGCCGAACACTGTTAATGTGAATGTGCAAAAGAATGTTAGGTATGGAAAATATTGCTATCGTGTAAAGTTCTCAATGGTCTTAAGCAAAATTTGGTTTGGGGGGCTGGGGTTTTAACGCAAAAAATAAATTGTTCCTGTAAATTCTTGAAAACCTTTGAAAAAGAAAATTACATTGAAGCAAGGTGTTTTCTTTATTAAGAATATCAGGTTCATAGTTTTTTAATACAAATATCTGGTTTTGCTGCAAATTTAACATTTTGGTGAAGATCACAAGTATGCTACTGGCGGAATAAAGGATCTTAATATGGAACCAAAAACAGCATTTCATGTCAGGTGCATGGAGCTTAACTCTGTACAACGAATTGTGAAGTTTTAACTATCGTTTTATTACCCTGTATGTTTTCTCCATTGGGTCAGATTTGACCAGGGTACATACGAACCACGGATTCCAACCCATGACAAGTATGCCTGATGAATGCAATTCTGGAAATTGCGGCGCGTCAGATGACAGCACAACCTCTGTTAAACATAACATTCAACACCTTCCCGAGGCAATTGAGTTAACTGACTGTAAAAAAAACCCGGACGTTTACAGGCAGTTAACTCCCTTGCCTCGGGAAGATGAACATTCAACAACTGTCTTGCACACACAACTTAATATTTGATAAACAAATCCCAGAAAAGTATGTACAGTGGATAAAGCTAGATTGACTAAAGCTCATTATTTCGTATATTTCTGATTGGATGACGGTTTATTCCCACAATACAGAAGAAGAAGAAGAAGAAGAAGAAAAATTGTTTATTTTCGCCTCACCCATGGTCACATAATACATAACACCACACGATAAAACATGGCCACCCATTCAGGGTTATGAGAGACATTTAACATATAAACGAATTATAAATTAAATCACATATTATATAAGTATTGGGTCACACAAGCAAACTGCACTACAATATCAGATATTACCCACGATATAATATCTAAATATAACCTGCAATAGAATGCTTAAAGACGACCCGCAGTGTAATATTCGAATACAGACCGCTGGAAACAGTGCTTTGTACAAGTAATAAATTGATATTATATTATTATGATATATTTACATCCATACGTCGTCGAAACATCAGGGACACTGTTGCAGCTAGGCAATGTTGTATCTCCTCTTTTTGTATAAGGTAAACAAACTGATTATTTTTGGCTAAACTGAGAAAATTATTGTCGGTGGTGTGAGCATCCATCAGTAAGTTACAACGGATATCTGAGTATAGTCTGCAGTTCATTAGGAACTGAAATTCGTCTTCTACGATATTTTAATAATTGCAATAGTTACATGTTCTTTCCTCTAGAGGAATTGGTGGTCGACTAAATCTTCCTAATTCAATTTGAAGAGGTAGAGTGCCACATCTCAATTTAGCAAGATTACTTCTATGTTGTCTGCTTCTAAATTTATCGTATGGTTCTGTGCAGGGATTAACTTTAAATTTCCTATAGGTACGAAGCTTACTACCGTTGGCTAATAACGGTCATTCCACAGGTCGTTAAACCACGTAACAGAGTCCATATGGATTAAATGTTCTTTAATGGTCTTAAAATCTTGATTTGACACCTGCAGTATATTTGGGATATCGATGCCTAACTTAGCAAAGACTGATTGAACGTTATTTATCCAGGATTTACATCTTCTTTTGGACCACATAGCGATTTTATGAACTTTTCTGTCTTGTTCAACGATCGACAACTTCTTACATAACCTAATGACTTCATCGGCATGCACGGTGCTGGACGTTATTTAAACATCTAAACTCTCTTAGTCCCCAGATTCCGGACCCGTAAGACAAAATTGGTTGTACTAAATTACTATATAAAGTATTATAAACTTCAAATGCCATTCCGCCCATAGTTTAAAATTTACTGATAATAACACTGTAGTAGCTGATAATAGCTCTGTTTGCCGACTCAGCTAACTCCTTGGCAGCAACGTTAAGGTCAAGATTCTCATGTAGCCACAATCCAAGGTATTTATATGCTTTGGAATAATCGATCACTTTTTCTCCGATATTGAACAACACATTAGATTTTAAACGGGTTGCTGATCTGTAATGAACGACTTTAGTTTTATCTCTGTTTACCGATAACCGCCATTTCTTACACCATTCTTCTAAAACGTCCAGCATCGATTGAAGGCATGATTCATTGCGCGCTATAAGTGCAATATCGTCGGCATAGAGTAACATGCTCAAGACTGATCCATCTACGTTAATACCACATTTTAAAGAATTAATATCATTAGCTAAATCGTTGATGAATATTGAAAATAGTGTTGGCGAGAGTACGCATCCCTGTCTAACCCCGACAGATACCGGAAACAAATCTGTTAATTGACCATTTATTCGAACCCGACTAGATGTATTTTCGTACATGGACCTCACTGCTTCATATAATTTTCCCGTGACACCAACTTGTTGTAGCTTATACCATAAACATTTACGGTTGACTTTATCGAAGGCTTTCTTTATATCGATGTAGCACACGAACGTTGAGTGTTTATTAAGCTTACGAGTTTCTAAAATAGAATAAAGAGAATACAATACACAACATAATCGCACCAAGGAGTCTTTAGCATTACTCTACTATTTAATTGAATGATTCAGTTTGAATAGCATTTCCTCTGGATGTAGGGTACGTCTCTGAGATGGTTTGAATGTTAAAAAAGATACCTTTGTAGCTCCAAATAGCCACAAGCAACAGATACATAATTATGTCTCGAGATTTCGTAACATGGTAAATGGTGAATTATCTGCTACAAGACACACAATATGTACTATATCTGGATTGCTGGTCATGAAAGCGTCTGCCAATCTCTCTGCTACTTGCTGTCGTTACTAACCAATGTCTGGGCAGCGCGACGTGGCATTTCTATAGGTTTATTCCGAAGGTTTATTGTACTTGAAAGTGTTAGTCTATCATTCACAGGAACAGACACTGCCGCCCACTCGTACATGAGAAGCTTTTTTCTAATATTTGATCACGTCTTTAATCCGATTGTCTTTGGAGATCATAACAGTACGGGTGAGCGAGTGAGTGAGTTAAGATTTTCACATTGGCAATATTTCAGCCATATCGTGACTAAATCAAGTTTAACAGAATTAATGCATAAATATAGACTATAAAACCTGTCGACAAAGGACAGTAAAAGAACTAGAAGCTGTAAATAGAAAACTAGTAAGTAACCATAAAGGGTTGTCTATTCAGAACAATACATTATAAATATTGGCTAGAAATCACCAGTGACCAAATTAAGCCACCATACAAGGGACCACGGGGACTTACAGTTCATCTACTTTATTTACTCCACCCCTCTGGCTACTGATAATTGTATGTAAGTGTAAGCCAAAGCATTAAAAACCAAGAAGTATTCTACGATTAAAACCAAGGAAAATAAGGCATACTTTGAATGAAGTGGGACTTCAGGGGGACAATTATTTTACGTTACCTCAAACCCCTTTGAAGAATGCCATTAACAATCATAGTTATATAATCATTCTACCAAATTAAAAACACATTCTTTTCACAATACATATTATCAAAATTTATCTACTAACTCAGGAATTCAATGAGAACTTACATTAAAAAGATCCTTTATGGATGAAACCTGGAAATAATCATCCCTTGTGATGGGAAAATCAATGCAGTCAAGCGGGACTGTGATTCTTTCATCACAAGGGACACAGAATGGGGGATCTTCACCTTGCAATAAATATTCATTTGTCTAACGCGAATGGCCAAAACGACATCGTCGCATAATGACCTCTTCAACTCTGGACTGACAACCCAAGCAGGTGTAACCATATCAGTACGGACGTACACAACTACATGTAATTACAAATAAACCTCAAAGTCTTTGTTCCGTTTAGGATTTAAACGACATCCTGAGTACGTTAAGAGCTTTACCGAAACGTCATAGAAATCTAGAGTGACGTCATATAACAAGGCGAGTACGTAGTTTGCGGGATTAAATTAAGAGTGAGAACACCACTGTATATGCCAGTATTTCAGCATTTACATGTCGTGAGACACCAAAAATGGGCTTCACATACATTACGTTTGTTGTGAAACGAAGCCGGACCTCATACAACTGGCTATAGGCTGACCCTGGCGTAGTTAGAATAGAGATAGGCATATTATATAATGAACCAAATTAAAAACTTCACAATCCTAAAATTTTAACATTTTGACCAGTTATCATTGTGGGCCCTTATTGTGTATTTAAACAGTAATGGCCACGTATTGTCGTCAGATAACACCCGTTTGTGTGCAGGTGAATCGATCAAAATCATGTGCACAGCACTATAGTGGCAAAAGTGGTTTTTCACGTGCAACTGATCACGTGGCCATAATGCCGCACGTGTTTTCAGCCATACTTGTTAGCAGTCATTAACAAAAAAAGAAAAACACAAGAAAACAAATGTCTTTACGGCCATTTGTCATGCCACGCCTTTCAAATGTGCAACGTGAACGTGCCATCGGCATGTTGCAGACGGGAACGTCCGTAGCTGAAGTCGCAAGGACGATGGGTTGTAGTCGTCCATCAACCAGACTGAGTGTGCAAACTGTTCGAAACCGTCTGAGAACTGCTCACCTTCAAACACGACGGCCATACTGCGGGCCGATTCTGACTCAATTACACAGGCGTCAACGTCAGTTGTGGGCACAGCGACACTTACGATGGACTCAGAGCAATTGGAATCAAGTCGTCTTCAGTGATGAATCCCGATTTAATCTTCGATTTGCTGATGGTAGGGCAAGGGTGTGGAGGCGCCGTCATGAACGTTACGCCCAGTGTTGTGTACAGGAAGTTGACAGATTTCGAGGCGGAAGTGTCATGGTGTGGGGTGCTTTCTGTGGCAATGCACGTTCCAGGCTTCTTGTCATCCGTGGCAACCTCAACGCTGCTGCTTACCGCGACCAGGTACTGGCACCAGAACTTCTGCCTTTTATGGCAGCATATGGACCCGGTATAATCTTCCAACACGACAATGCCAGACCCCACACAGCAATTTTGACAAGGAATGTCCTTCAGAATGCGGGAGTCAACGTCATGGACTGGCCGTCAAGGTCTCCCGACCTCAATCCCATCAAACACGTCTGAGATGCTCTTGGCAGAAGTCTGCGCACTCTCCAGAACCAACCACAGAATTTGCAAGATCTTGGCACCATTTTGCAGCAACAATGGCGTCGTCTTCCCAAGCATGTGTTCACAAGCATCACAAGGTCCATGCAGAGGCGTTGTGTGGCAGTTGACAACGCACATGGTGGCCATACACGCTACTGAACTTTTGTGCCATCAGATTCTCGTGCTTGGGATTTATGATTTAAACTGTTGGTTTAAATGTTATTACCGAATACCGTAGGTGCTTGGAACAGATTATGGTTACCACCGTTAATTAAAATCCTTCTTTGGACATTAATGATTAAAAATTACCTTCTCTGATACATTTGTCCGTTGTATATCATATATGGGATTACTTTTAAAAATATGAAGTTTTTAATTTGACTCAGTATATTTAGCCGATCGATAAGTTCTCATGAGCATCCTTTTTATCAATCCCTGAAATGTAATGACAAGACCAACTTAGTGCTTAATGGGAAAACTGTCAGAACTTTATAAAAAATTAGCGAGTGAGTATTGCTTTACTCCGCTTGGTGCAATATTCCAGCAATATCACGGCATCGGGGCCCTAAAAATGGGCTTCACACAGCGTACCCATTTGAGAATCAAACCCGGCTCCTCGGCGTGACGAGCGAACCTCTCAGCTACTCCACATCCCAATTCTACCAAAAACATTAATTCGCTTTCTCGTGACCTTCAATTGAAGTCGATAAAGCGATGTAACCTCTCGGACACCATACTATGGCCATACTAACTTTGCAATCGTATTTCAATGTATTCCGAATCATTATTGCAATTATGACACTTTTAACAATAAAACAGTATTTACGTGAAAGTTGTTTGGAGTTTGTTTTTTGTTTCTTTTACAAATTCAATAAAAAATGTATTCTGAACTTAAATAATGCATTTACAATTTGCACGTGCATGTTAATGCTCGTGTGTTGGAAGCATGATACTCACACATGTGTTTTGTTTGATATGGACAGCACGCAGTGGTTGTTAAGCTATCAGCTGCTCGTAAAACACTTTTGTTTAGCGTAAAAAACGCTTTCGCAAAGTCACGGCTTGTGGAGTGAGTGAGTGAGTGAGTATGGTTTTACGCCGCTTTTAGCAATATTCCAGCAATATCACGGCGGGGGACACCAGAAATGGGCTTCACACCACGGCTTGTGGAAAATTAACGTCTACGTGCCGTGTTTACGCTTCAAAGAGGAATGGCGTAAAACGACGTTAACATACATCTTAGTGTTCATCGAAACACAATATCAATATTTTCAATATTTACTTGGAAGTTGGTATTAAAGTCAGAAGGTTGTAAAACGGAAGAAATCGAGATATCTAATACAAAATATCAGCAATGACAGACACTTGACAAAAGTTGCTTTCAGCATTGATAGTCAAACATGTTCTCCATAAATACCAATGAAAGTTATAAACACTACAATGTAATGGTTGTGAAGGTGAAATGGGGTTTGACTTCGCGTCCAAGATCTTGCACTTATTTAGCGACGTGCATGCACGTTTGTGTGTGGCTGCTTGTACTAGTCCGGTCTGATACCGATTTGTGGTGCTAGCCCCCTGAGATACTATGCCGCAGTTTGACATGAATAACCCACCCAGACACAGTATACTGACTCCGAGCCGACCAGTCCTTATTTCAGCCCCTTAATGCCGAGCGCAAGACAGGGTAACAACAAGTAACTTCTTTTAACGTCTATTTGGTACGCGGCCGGGGATTTTGAGTGAATATAAGCTAATGATCAAACGTTATTATATTGCAAAAATATATGAGTTGAATTCTACAACTAACTGAACAAAAATAAATTTGATTCTATGTTGTACGATGACTAAGTATGGATACCTGCGGCTGCCGTATTAAAAATCCGGTTCCAACCTCTTGAACCATAACTTCTTTGAGAGGCATCTAGAAGTTGGAGTACTAAGTAATGATAAGATATTTGGATGAAGACCTTCTTTATTACAATTGAGAGATCTTTCTGAGGTTGGAGTATGTGTGTTCTGTAAGAAATGATTGGAGGTAGTTTTAATGCTTTTGGTGGCATCTGTGGTGAAGGACTTGGTTGATAACGGTGTTGGAACGTACACCGAAAAGTCGCTCCCAGTTGTAATAAAGAATTTGTGCATACATATATCTTATCCTTACTCTTGAACATGACCCATTTCAATGCTGAAAAGAATCATGGAAATTCCAGCTGCACCCGCCCAATGGACTGCTCCAAAAACGACAGATGCCATTCTTTCATTCTACCGCCCGTCTTGCGAAAAAGGACATGTTGTTGTGGAAACCCATGTTTACCAAGAAACTTCAAAAAGTCAGGTGGTAAACGGAAGTCGAAGGTATTACTTATTTTCATGAAATAATGTTTTGATATTAAATGTAAAATGAATTGGAGAACTTCCTCCACATAACAGTCTGTTCTTTGCCATAACAAACAAGACCATTGACGTCTTTAGTTGACAACGGTATTATGTTTCTTATCATTGGACTAATATTACAAGAGCACTGACTGACTTGTTTACAAGCCACCGTCGCATGGTAGGAGTACTGCTGTAGCAGAGAAACACTTATTTTTTATGCAGATTTTGTCAGAGGCGAGTACTGTCGGTAGGGCGGGGCATGCTTGTCCTTTTCGCGAACATCTGGTGTTTTCACTCATTTTTAGTGATCTATTCATGTTGTTTTCACCGCTGTTTTTGTCGGTGCGCGTGCCACTTTTCAGTTATTCTGGGCATTTTATTGGCTGATCGTGAAACCTGACCTTAACGAGTACTTTTGCTACATTCATTTCTTCATATTTTGATAACAAGAACACCGTTTTTGTTCATGTAGGGATTTCAACAGAAAAACAAACTGAAGTAATGTACATTTGTATTTGTATTTATCGAATACTGAAGCAGAAAAACATACTTATTTCAAAATGCATATGCAGATGATTATCTATTTCGCTGAATGAACATGTTGCAGTTCACATGATTAAGGATGACAGAAGAATTTTGGATGCATGAGTGTGTATTTACGCCGCTTTTAGTAACATTCCAGTAACATCACGATGGGGGACACCAGAAATTGGCTTTACACATTGTACCGAAATTAGGAATCGAACCCGGGTTTTGGGCATGCCGAGCGAACGCCTTAACCACCAGGCCGTCCCTATTTAGGATAGGGCTACACAATGGGACAGTCTGTTTCCCCTCCATACAAATTACTTATGCCCTCTCGTGCTGACCTCCAAGTTTACTAAATGTTTCACGTTCACATGCGAGATCTTTAATACATTAAACACAGAATGCAAGGTCATACGTTACCTTAGCGATAACCTGTATGGCAAAGTCCTTGATGCATTGTCGTTTTCAGCTGGCATCATCGCTGGCCATGCAGAGTGAGTTAGTGAGTATAGTTTTACTCCGCTTTTACAATATTCTAGCAATATCACGACAGAGGAAACCAGAAAGGCCCTGCAGAGAGAAAAGTTGGCTGCTTCAGACATTTTAGCTGGGCTGCATAGGAATAAAAAACGTTAAACATTTCCAACAATATACGTGTGTTTCTGACTGTTTTTCATTAGACGTGACTGTCGTTGACATTTTCAGCAGTTGCACATGGTGACCTATAAAAGGAATGTCAGAATCCAAACTGGAACTCGCCGTCTGCTGTGCGTGCACAGTGAAGTCTACGCATTTGTGTAAGACAGGGTACTTGTTCATGGGACAAAATTAACAAGAACTTACTATCAAATGTATTTGTTAAATTAGTTTAATTTAATATCTCAGTTATGATATAGGCGTTACTGCATTGTCAAGAAAAGCGACAAAACCATTTTCTTAATAAGAAATCTAAGAAATACAGTCGATGGTACGATTCCCACTACATCATGAGCATGTGTTTATGAATCGGTATCATGCAAGGAGTTCGCGAAAAGGTGAGCGTATCCTGAACCAGCGGTGGCACCGGCATAAACACATGCACATGCAAATCAATTGTTCATCTCAAACAACACGGGAAGAGATGGTACAAGTCAACATTGCATCGGACATAATGTTTGACACTGATGTAATGTCTAGCATAAAACATTTTGAAAGCTTTATGAGGCTTGTCACGATAAGGCTGAAATACTGCCCATGTGACTATAAATGGCGAAAAGATGAGCGTATCCTGCCCCACTGGTGTCACCCGTCACAAACACATGCAAAGGCAAGGTAATTGTTCACCTGAAAAAAACACTAACACGGCAATTCTAAAATAACATATAAGGTTGTCGTTTACCTGTAAACCTGTAACTATTTTTACAGCGTCATAAAATCAGTGACCTTTCTCTCGGTTGCGATCAGGGCAGTACTGAAACTGTTTGTTTTTTTAAGTGGCTCCTTTTTAAATTATATCTGCGGTAATAAATTGAAAATGAAAAGAGCTTCATGTTGAAATCTCGGGAAGACTGAAACTTATTTCACTCCCGACATCAACGTGATATCAAAATCAAGCTCATGTAATATTCTAACACAACGACAGCAAGGCTGCAATATGTGCCCTTCTTTACATGTTAGTTCTGAAAATTTGGAGGCATGGCATAACTTCCATGACTCATACTATATAACCTGTACATGTGGTTTTCACATCTTCTTGCCCATGTGTACTTAGGCACAGGCTTGTTTCAATAGAAATTTGTGTGAAATGACCAGGGATCCAGAATACGGATCGAGAAGAATATGCTTACCCTGTTTATGAACACCAGGTGTCATCGCAGATATTCAGTAATCCATTCACATAACGTTCATCACTATTTTGCCTTTAACGCCCATTGGAATCTTTTTTCGGTTGATATTCGAGATTAGTCTTTGGCGTTGAACATACACAAGTTGATGTTGAAATATTTTAGTTTAAATTCTAAGGAGTATATAGTAACAATAAACTGATTTGAACAAAAAATGATGGTATCATAGGGAGATACATATAGAAAGTAATGGATACGAGTGTCTTTTGATATCAAATATATCAATGCGAGTCGATGAAAGTTCCAAACTCCAAAGCTTGCAGAGGAGTTTTAAACTTTTTTTCGGCGAGTGTCGATATACTTCATGTGAAAGCACACACGGATGCGATGATGTTTATTGACATTCAATCTTCTAACTTTCTCAGTTCTAAACAGTCATAAACACCATGTTCAGTGTAAAATATAATGCTTACCAACTTCAGTAGCAGAGAATATTGATGTTATTTGATTGTGGCGTCCTGGTAACCGATTACATCACAAGGGTCTGCAAAGCATTGTGATGCAGTTTCATTCCAGCGATATCTCCATGGAGATCGCGAAATCTTACCCAAGCAATATCTCCTGTGGAAGCCAGTTTAGGATATTGAATGTTGGTGTCCTATTATGTGGCAGTGGAGATTGGTATTTGTTAGATATGTCGATTTAAGTGACAGTGATAGTGATTTTCAGTGACAGCGAATGATTGACATGCTCGTGAAACATCGAGTGTTGTAGTGGCCAGATCATCGCAATAAGTGTGATTTAGAGCTACCTACCTTGGTTGTTGACAGTACAGACGTAATCGTTCGAGAAGTTTCGTAATAGGCAAGTTTTCAGAATGCTGGCTGTACCCATATAAGCGTGACATGAGCGCGTTTCGGAGTCTTTTTGTTACCTGTCTTGCATCTCCTCTTCTTGCCAATTGTGAATTTGTTCTTTATCCTAAAACACCAAAATTCATGCCTGCTTCCAACACAACTCCAGATTCAAGAACGGAGCGCGGTCCTCAGTCAAGACAAATTCCTGACAGTCGTGAGTGCACTGAAATAAATTCACTGTCTTGTATGGCATGTTACGCTCATTGCCGTATTGCCGCTAGCTATCACTTATTTCACTCACTGTATTGCCTTTCATTACTGTAATTTATTCATTATTTATTGATCATAATTTAGTCACCGATGTTTTTGTCATCTTTGCGTTTCAGTGTGGAAATCATAGCGTATTACATAAATATGTTTACAGAGTCAAATGTGCATTTTCTTCGAGAGTCAAGAGTCAAGAATCTTCAAGAGCACGGTCAAAACAGTCAATATTCAAAACTAAGAAAAAGTAACATATATGTTGAATCCCACTTCGTATTTAACATATTTCAAATTGTATTACATTTTGAACAAACAGTTTCGATTTTAAATGTGTTAACTATTTTCCCAAACAGAAAATGGTATTTCTCTACCTTTAAGTGTGGATTCCGGACAGGCGAGATTGTATGAAAAGACAATAAAGGGCAAATTAGGCATCATAGTGAACAATTAATTTTTGAAAGTCGATCTTTGTTCCATAGCTATTTCTTTACAACAATAATACTTATCAGTTGTGGTTTTATTCTTAACAAATGCCAGAACATTATGACAGAATTCCTAGTGCAGTGACTCTCAGGATTCTCATAAAATTAAAACTTACAAAACGAACAAAAACAAACGTCATTTCGTGAGGTAATTATAAATAAAATTGGTTTTAGAACATTTGGATGACATTTGGATGTAAACAATAAAGTACGGAATATGTGTTTCCCTTTTTGTCATTTCGTCTTAATTAACTTAACATTCTGCATTGAGGATATCACTTGAAAGCATGGATTTGATAAGAAGTTTTGATTTGAGTCTTTTGTCTACATACTTTGTGCTTTTAGGAGTATCTCGAACCCAAATACAAATCAGGGCGACTGATTTTAGGTACTCTCATTGTTTCATTTTAACGTGAGCCACGTCTGAATCTGCTGTCGATAAAAACAAACTTATGCAGAGGCGTGAAAACGACCTGTTTAATATGTGAATAGCTTGACTACATCTATCTAAAATTTGGGTGTAAGACATTGAGGCAAGAAGTATGCATCTCCATGGGCACCAATTGCGCTCACTCCCCTTCTTGCTCATCTGTTTCTTTATATATATATATAAATCAGACTATCTGCTCGGATTGGCAAAGTCAGAACAGGGTAATTTGGCCAAGAATTTCAACTTATTAGCTTCAGGTATATCGATCATCGGATATCGGTCAATAACCTTCATATAGACATTGTTCCCTTTATGTCGATCAATATTTCTACAGTTGCATTCTGCATTTTACAAATTTAAGGTACAATCGAGCAAGGTCTTTCTTCCAAGAGCGTCAAACGACTCTTGCAGAAGTTCAAGGTCTCGGTAAAAATCAGTGAGTGAGGGAGTTAAGATTTATAGTCACATCGGCAATATTTCAGCCTCAGTAAAGCTTTCAAAAGGTTTTACAGTAGACATGTGGAGGACATTTCCAAATTTGACGCATCAGTGATAAAAATGTTATCATCATTATTTGAATGTGATTTATAAACACATGTTCATGATATAGTCGGAATCGTAAATCGACTTTTGACAGACATTTCTGGGGAATAAAGTGATGTTTCGGTTTCCCTAAAGACATTAAAACACCTATTTTTGCCAATTATGTGAATGACGTTTGATACCGGTAGACCAGGTCATGCTTACCATTTTGGCGAACATCTGGTGTCATCACTTATTTTAAGTGATCCCTTCGTTTAATTTGTCTCACTAATTTGGCTTTTACGCCAAATAGAAGATAATCGAGACTGATTATTCTCTGGCGTTGAAGTTTTGAATTTACAGACATTAATAAATAACAAAAGGTGTACAGTGCGTCCAGTTTCAACCTGTTAATAATCTATTTTTTTATGACAGACGGGGATATACATATGACCACCACTAAGGCATACCGTAAATCATGAAATTAATGCGAGATTTAATATGAATGCAAAACTTTATCTCACGTCTCAAAAGATTGCCAAAATTTCTCAATTTGCAACAATTGCGTTTCTATTAATCTGGTAAGCATAAAACGAATTAAAGGGTTGCCGTTATTACGTTTTGACAGTTAGAATAAAACATAAAGCCAAAACACGCCCGCACCAAAAAATTCAAAATAACTTTTCGAACTCAATCTTCTGATAAAAATCTAATAACATCATGTACTGTCGTTGTTTTTTTAGTTTCTAATCTGAACACAACACACCGTAGGTCTGGCTTGATTCTACCGTAAATAGAATCCTTGTGTTTCCTAAGCAAGAAATTTGTCTTCAGCGGGTTTAAATGTTCGGATGGAGGATATTCCCAATTTTTTGTTTCTGTCCGATATATCCAAACAAGAAAACAACTTTAATCAAATCAGATATTCTTTTCCAGACTAATAATGATTTTTAACATATTTGAAAGGAGACGCTTTTTGAAAATAAACAGAAACCTGTTTTGGAGTGTTTATTAGTTAGGAGTCTGGTGGATGCCTGATGGTAAATTTGATGCACCTCTGTTTGGAGTATGGAAAATGACACTCTGATACAGCAGCATCCAGATATAATATAATATATAAATGCACAGATTCATCACATTTCGTACAGTGAATTAAATTCCTGATCAGTTGAGACATGAAGTAATATGAGTATTGTTCGGTGATCTTTCATAGAAAACAATTATGATCGATGGTAGATCCGTTACAGTCTGGATAGTTCTCATCATAACCAAGATACTATCCATTATCATGATATATTTATGTGTGTATATAGTTTCGTAAATCTGTAGTAAGCAGATCCTATTATCTATCTAGCTCTAAACCAGCATCAGAAAAGATAAATGGCCAATCCTTATGTGAAAAGTTTTCCTACTTATTTTCCTTATTAAACGTATGGAAGCCACGCGTTCGTACGTGAAATGTTGGCGAAGTCTTTGGTAGTGAGAAAAGTGTTGCCTTGTAATCTGTATAGCATGAATTCATACTTTTTGGTAGTACCGACATAAACAACCGACATGCAGATTACTTCAGAGAATAGGCAACTATAAAAATGAGCGTTGTGATAATATATCTTAATGGCTTACTGTTGATATCCTTAAGGGTTATTCGTATGGGGCATAAAAAAAAGAGTTGATAAAATCTGAACTATTTAATAAGACTTATGCTGTACTTACACACTTGTGAGGGAGTAGTGTTTTACGCCGCTTTTAGCAATATTCCAGCAAAATCACTGAGGGGTACATACATCATAACGTGGCAAAAGCATGCATACATGTATAACAATACACTTCTAAAACAAACAAAATGCGATATATACTCTTATTTTGCAAAATAGGACAATAAGTAATCATATGCAGTTGACAGTGTGAGCTTCTGAACAATACACCACACTTGTCACTTGTCGAAATCACAGTTAAGGCCTTTACCGACATCAAATGAAACACGTAATCAAATAATTGGAATGTTTAGAGCAGTCCTACTGATCGAGTCGTACTCAGCAAATCAAGGAACAGGATGGGGACAGAACAAACAACCAGTAAATCTACAAGTCCTGCCACAAAAACTACACTACCTGACGACGATCGATTGCTCTTCCGTCAAAATCAGCTTTTATTCACTGCGTCACTTTGGGAAGGTTTGGTGCATGCCTTATTAACGTCGTTCGACAATAGACTCATACAACGAGACATCAGAGTAAGAGAACATGTAATTCAATCATGCACTGGCATATTCACAGATGAGTACCGTGTCAAGCTGATTGAATGTTCCAAAGATACCTAACCTTCTTCACTAAACGAGCCATCGACCTTTCTTCTGCTGACCCCAAACCTGAGATTGAACACCTCCGCCAAGTCTTCACCTGTCTCAACAACTATCCTCCCAATCTCGTCAACAAAGTCATCTCCTCGGTACTCCACCCCACACCCAGATCTGCGACCCTTAAACCCGAATTAGCGCCCTTCCGCATCGCCCTCCCTTTCATAGGAAAAGCCTCCACCCCCCACCGCCTGCTCGAACAGCAAGCCAATATTGACACCTATTTCACCACTTCCACCTCCCTCAATACCCTTCTATGAGCCAAAGGCAGGTACACAACCAAATCCCAATAGCCGAAAGGTGTAGTTAACAAGACTGAGTGCAACTTTGGACAATCTTACGTAGGTAAAACATCCCGCCCCATCAACACCAGAATCAAAGAGCACAAAACCTCAACCATCAAATCAGACAGCACATCAGCCATCTCGGACCATATCAGCAACTGTCCTAATCACAACATTAACTGGGACAACGTCCAAATCCTCTCCAACAACCTACATAAGTTCACTAATCGAAAACTAGAAGCTGTCCACATTCGCCGCCACAAGCCATCAATCAACGGAGATCAAGGCTATTTCATCCCATCCGCCTGTTATGAATTCATTAAGCAATCATCACCACACCTATGCAAACTAACCCTTTTTATTTGGCTTTATGTCTGAATGGCTTCCACCTGTTCTCTGTCCAACATGTTGTGACAGTATTATCCTTCTGTTGTCATTACTTACTCATCTTTTCCCACTCATGTATGTAATTGTTGTTACTGTTAATCCTCTTCCCCCACCACTATATACATGCATTTATGTACAATGTTCCTCATTCAGTCTTTCTTGACAACGGTAGAAGGATCTAAACCGAAACGTCGCCTTAACAGTATTAAAGAAATTGTTATCCATAAATTGTGTCTTCTTTGTCATGTTAATGTACTGTCAAATCATACCTCTAAGAATGAGAATTCAGGTACAAACTTGATTCTCTCTTCTACAAGTTTGACCTTAATGTTTTATGAAAATTTCCGCCCTGTTACTAGCATACAAACTGACGAAGAATATGATATTTTGAATCCCCATCATCAGAACCCTACATTAATTTATATCACATTTAATTTAATTTATTTTTAATTGACTCTATAACAAAAGGATCGTCTCCACAAACACACACCATCTGCCAAAACTGGAAATCATCAAAGTTTGGAGGTAATGCTTCGAAAACAATGATTGATTATATTATTACATGGTACACTCCAATGTGGGGTACCAGTGTTTAATGTAGACTTGTCAGACGAATCCTGTACAATGCGAACTTGATTTATTCTTTCTGATATACAGGAGCTGATTCATCTGAGCATGTTGCCTTTGATACTAAACTAGTGTAGTTTGAAAAGCAGTCATCGCCTCCACACCAGAAAGTTTATGATGTACACATTATGTAGTAATGGTCTAATGATCTATCATCCCAAACCCCCGCTGGATTCGTGGCAACAACGTGTTGCTCTCGAGATGATAGCAGAACGAGCAGTAATTATTGTTGTCATCATTTAACAAAGGTTAGATTCACTGCAATTGAGCTAGACGATAAAGGTATGGATGGATCGTTTCCTGTCTTAACCGTTATAATCTGTATATTGCATGGTTTTTTATGATTGGGGTAGTGAACCATTCGTCCAACTTATCTTAGTTGAACGTTGATTAAAAGATTGAAACGATGTGTTAGCCCAGAAATATGTACGCAAAAGAACTTAGTGTGAAACCAACAAACAAATAACAAATGGTATACAATTCACAATTATATTACAAGATTCACTTGACTTTCACATCAATACAAATTACTGCAAAGCAATCACAATGGCAATATTCAATAGCAATATATAATATGATGGCAGTGGCCAGTATCTATTACAAAAAAAAACACTGGTGACAGAAAAGTCAGTGATAATATATATATATCCACCCAGCGGCGACAGTGGTCAAGCTTACGAGATGGGCAAGGAAGGGAATCAGGGATGATGAGCGATCCTCACAAGAAAGCTGCTTCCAATGTGATGAAATGCGTGCGAGATACGTAAACACGCTCTTGTCCCCTTATATAGTCTAACCAGATACTGAAAAGTTCCACATAGTGCCCTCACAACATGGAACATTCTCCAAGTTTCTATAACATATTATCAGCGTCCGCGGTATACCGGACCGGAAGTGTACACACCACACTAGCATCGAAATATAGTAACCCCCTGACGACCGATCAATGCGCGTCTTCCGAATCTCAACAGAAACAATGTAGCACAGTTACAATAATTGTTAAACAATAAAATACACTGCCATATAACATATCCAACAGTAGTCTGACAATTTGTAGTGAGGAATCTGGCATATGGTTAACCATAACATTTCATTACATTAGGGATTCTTGGATGAAGCGGGGGCACGGGTGGCCAAGTTGTCTAAGGCGCCGCGTTTCGCTGTGCATAGTTGCGTCCCTTGGGCACGCCAGAAACCTATGATTGTTAGTTTGAATCCCGGTTCGCCCTGATTAGATTTCCAGGTTTGTCAGTACCATACACTTGCTCGTGGGTTTCACCGAAGCGGTAAACGTCTCAGACCTGCGTCAGTTCGGGCTTTCCTCCCACGTTAATCTCCTACGCCGTGATATAACTGGAATACTGTTAAAAGCGGCGTTAAACCCAACTCACTCACTCACTCATAACGTAAGTTGGCATCCCCAGAGAACGTGTTCGTCCATTTAGGAACAGCATGTAGGTACAACAACACACAAACAATTCATACTGATGTTTCAGAACCACGAAAAGAGGTTGACCAAACTAAGCAGGCTGCTGAGTCAGGTGATCTCCCAGCCAGGGGCTCCGCAGTCCAACAGGCCTAGGGACAGGCTGCAACACAAGGCTCTGGGTATTGCTCAGAGGTGAGTATGTGCTGCAATCTTTCAGGAACATACATGATGCCACTGTAAGGCTACACAGCTTATTTTATTTCACATTTTTATCCTACCGTCATATAATGCGGGGTATATTGTTAACATCTGGTCATGTCTGTCCGTCCGTCCGTATTTGTTTCCGGACCATTATCTGAAATCCGTGAAAACATTTCATCCAAACTTGGTACATGTATTAAGCAGGGGCTGAAGAGGTGCCTTTTGCTTTTATAGGGGGCGGATGATTTGTCGTCTTCTTATGACTCTTGTGTATAAATGTCAACATATACTATTTCAAAAAAGAAACGCATAGGTGTTTCTGAATTTTACAAAATCCTCTGATCAAAGAATATGTCAACTGAATCGATAAAATATGTTATAAATCTGTTTTTAGGAGACTTCTATGCAAATCTTTTAAAAAACCACCAAACACAAAACGTTGTGTTTGATAAGACGTTTTACAAATTTCTGAAAACACATCACCAAAACGAAACCTAAACTCATTTTGCACGTGCAAATTGGGCCATGAGTTGCATGCTGTATCTGCCTATAAAATGCCATGTCGCATTCGAAATGTGAAATCAGTTTTGAAGAGTTTCACGACGGAATCATTATGCCACGTCTCGACGCTGCGACTCGCAAAATCGCCATTGGAAGACTAGGGGCTGGTGAGTCGCAATCTTCAGTTGCAAGATGTCTAAATGTAAGCCAGAGTACGATTTCTCGACTCGCAACACGCTACAACCTTACGGGTACCACAAACGACCGTCTATTCACCGGAAGACCTCGAGTCACCACAGCAGCTCAGGATCGCTACATCCGGGTCCTCCATTTACGTGATCTTACTGTTACAGCTGAGAGCACAGCGGCCAGGGTGCCTGGACTTCGAAGGATATCGGGGCAAACTGTACGGAACAGACTGATAGAGGTTGGACTGAGAGCCCGTAGACCCTACTTCGGGAACGTGTTACGACGTCAGCATCGCGTCCAACGTCTCCACTGGTGCAATAACATGTCGGCCTGGAACTTACGAAACAGGGGGCGCATATGGTTCAGCGATGGATCTAGGTTTCTTCTACAGAGACGGGATGGACGAAACAGAGTTAACAGACGGGTCCATGAACGTTATGCTCCTAACTGTGTACGTCAAGTGGACAGATTCGGCGGAGGAAGTGTCATGATGTGGGCGGAGATATCCTACGGCAACCGTACTAATCTTATCCATGTCCAAGGAAACCTGACGGATGTGCGCTATAGGGACACTATTCTTCAGCAACACCTTCTCCCAGGCATTGACGTCCGACGGGAGTTATTCCAGCAAGACAACGCCAGGCCACATACAGCACGTGTCACCATGGAGTGTCTGGCAAATAACAACATTCCTGTGCTCCCCTGGCCATCTCGTTCCCCGGATCTCAACCCCATAGAACATCTTTGGGATGAACTTGATCGGCGTCTACGTCAGCGTGTACGTCAACCTCAAATTCTTCAGGACTTAGCTACATTTCTTCAGCAGGAGTGGAGGAGAATTCCTCAACCAGTTATACAGCGTCTGATCCAGTCCATGACGAGGCGGGTCCGAACTGTTATTCGTGCACGTGGTGGACATAACAGGTACTGACACTTCTGTGGACGCTGAACAAAATCATGACTGTTTAGTCTGTGGTGATCATTATTATCGTATACACACGTGATTCTGCCATGTGCACGTCAAATTTCATGCTCCTGAGTACGTTTGTTGAATAGTTTTACACGTTTGAATTAAACCCTTGTCTCTTCAGATTTCTGCCTTATGCGTTTCTTTTTTTGGAATAGTATATTTGACAATGGGATGGTGGCGGGAAAGGTTCTCTTTATTCTTCGTACATTTCTAGCTTGTTTATCAAAGAATGGTATGCATAACTGAAGGTTTAGAGATACTTAAAAAAGCTTTCGACACCAAAATTATTTAGTTAAATTGAGGATAGCTTAACAGGATCAGATTATAAATTTTATTAAAAGGGGATTGAGAATAACGATCAGTTAGCTGAATAATGCCACCTGGAATAAGGTGGATCGTCAGAGGGACTAATGGTTGCAAGAATTGTGGGGAAATGTTCACTTCCACAAAGATTATCATGGAGAAACCATTCAAACTCCTTTATATACCAGTAGTTTGAATCTGCAATGAAGAGTAAAATATAAGCAGAAAAATAGATGCTTAAGATATCTTTATATCTACATAACATAATTACAAAACTATTTTCTTGTGTGTGTGTGTATGTATGTGTGAGTGTTTCTGCTTTGCTAGCCCAGTGATATAGCATGTCACACGCAGATATAGTATGCTAACCATAGTATGCTAACACCAAGCCAACCAGTCCTTGTTTTTCCCCTTCATGCCGAGAGCCAGGAATGGCAAAAAGAATTACCATCTTTTTCCCTCTCTGGTCACATGCTCTATTTACTAGATCACGAGGGGGTTACCAGGGTAGAAGACCCTCCAGGTGCTTTAAAAAAATATCACGTCGAGGCGAGAAGGAATGATTAGAACTGAACATCATCAAGGCTTGTTCTCTAAGCCTTAACCATAGCTGCCCTACGTGGAATAGCTAGTGCAATTATCCCCATACACTTATTAATTTTTTGGGAAGTACTTTTCTCTCTTTTAAATAAGTCAAAATCTTGATGACTGCTCGGTACTCGTCCTTTTCCATTTCTGTGGCCATTTGGACCCCTATCACGTTCAGTTGACTGTGATTAACTCATTTTGATTTTATTCATAACACCACACTCCTCATTGCATTTCATACCTGGAATGTTTAAAGGGCTGGAACAAATACAGCTATAAGCATTGAGTAAGTATACAAATGCTTGTAGGGTGTTACCAGCCACTGTTGTATTGTTTGCATTGTCCAAAGAATTATTTTGTCGGTCATCTTGCAGACTTAGACTGCTAATTTGTATGCTTCTGCATTGATTTTGGTATGGTAACAGCCAATCGTCATGGAAGTGTTGCAACAAGATATTATTAATAGTTATCGAAATGCGCTGAAAATTCTTAATATGAATAAGGAAAAGTGGCTGTATCAATCAACGCTGTCAATCATATCTATCAGAGACACCCCAAGTAACTTTACTTTGGTGTACTTCAGTGGTACTGTTTTCATATGAAAGAGCACACACACAAGTGAATGATATTGCTTCTGTGTGTGAATGCGCGTGATTATTGGCTCCTCAATACTCAGCTTCATCATTCTTTACACAGGTGGTACATTAAGTTTTTAATTTGTCGTGCGTATATGGAGGTAAACACACATGCTATTCGTCAATCTTCACCAACTCAATTCAGACAAGTTTTTCTATTGTCCATGCCATATCTTATCGTTAGACACCGCCTGTGCAAGACATGTATACTGAATAGTTATTTCCGATGAGGAGCTAATTATTCACCGCCACGGAATGAAAGGGTGATATAGGAATTGTTGTTGTCCGTCCGTCCATACGTCCATCACGTTTAAAACCATGAGAGATGCCTTAACCAAACTTGGCGCATAGATATGTTTAGTGGTGAACTGGTGCCTTTTGATAGTTTGAGATTTTTGAAGAAATTATTTTTCGAGTTTCCATGGCAACGACTTTGACTTAGACTGAAAATGGCGATGTCGTACTCCTTTCCGGAGCAGATACTGAAAAAACGTACAATATTTCTTTACCCAACTTGGCAAACCGAATGTTTTGACAACTCTGGTGTAACATACTTATAACATTTCAGATCATTTCCATCATCTACTGAAACAGGTGATGCCTGGACGTATTTCATTTTGGTAACATTGTACTGCCCGTACTGCCTGACAACTCATTTTATTCATCTGTAAATGTTATGTTCGGTATTTCTTCGCACAAACAGGACTGTTTGCCCGATATAAACAATGTAACAGCCAGTGGATCTTCCAGATATCTAACTTCCAGTCGGTAATTAATATCCGGTTTGTATTCTCAAATAAGGACTGTCAATTCAATACACATATCCAATATACATCACTCTGTTGGCGAATTGTTTGCAATATTTGTTGCCCTTATTTGCAATTACAGTGTTCGGTGGCAGTTGTGACCCACAAATCGACTACCACTGTCGACGAAAGTTACCTGCAATATAAGGTTATTTGAACGGCACTGGCCTTGTCGAATATTCATATTCCTTGAATATCTCTGTGGCCCAACGGACACAGTTATTTGTGTTCCCATTAGATCATGTCCCACAAGGTGGGGTTATTGTTCACGCTATGATTTCGCCTCCAACCATACATATAACAGAATTAACCATTGAATGATGCCACACGTCAGGATTGCGGGGACATACACAGGATTCGTTCTTGTTGCATATCAAGCACCAATTCATCTATCATGAACTTTCTGTGTCTTTGTTGACGTGTGTGAGCGTGCGTGCGTGCGTTGCGTGCGTGCGTGCGTGTGTGCGTGCGTGCGTGCGATCGAGGTAATTTTCAAAACAGTCATATGGAGACAGCATATATAACATATGTGTCCGTGTTAGCCCTTGAAGCTATATGGCATGAAGCTGCCGAAAATGCCACCAGTCCATCCAATCTCTCTAACTTCGGTTGATTTGTGACTTTTCACTACCAATTGCGACTATATAAATAATCGGTTTACACTTATTGACCTGATGACTGCTGATTGTGCAAAGGTAGTGTTTTTCATATAAAACTTTGTATGCAAAAATCTGATATCAGTGAAGGGATTGTATTACTTTGAAGAAGAGTCTCGCTACACTAATTATGGAAACATATATATGATTCTATTGGTAATCAGAACAGGCATCATAAGACGTAACTTCTGAAATCTGAATTCACGTGTGACAGTGACTTGGCTAATAACATAAAATTTACCAATACGAGTCTCTGATATATATCACAAACACTACATGCACAGTAAGACTTCAGTAACAAGACAAGTTGTGTATGTGCTTGAACGATTACGGAGGTTGGGTTCGGTTCGCACAAACTATTATACATTTTTATGAAAATGAGTCTTAAGTATAGCATCTTCTGGGGAGATTTCCAAGAGCATCACACACAACTCTTGCTCGAAAGTTTATTGAGCACGGTTACAACATTCAAGGACTTAGTAAATCTTTCAAAAACTTTTGTTGTGGACATGTGGAGGACATTTCCAAATATATAGTATCATTGACAAATATGATGTTCGATTTAATTTCGCTCTTGACTTGTACCATATGTTCCCGCGTTTTAGCTGAACACGTGACGTGGCTTTGCTTGTGTTTGTGACATGCTCACCTTTTCGCGAAAGTCTGGTATTATTACTATGTGACAGGGATTCATAAACATTTTCTTATGATATTTTTCTGAATCTAACAACGAACTCTGCATGTATTTAAGATATCTTATTGCCATGTAAATGGTTTTGTCTTTTTTATTTACACATACACACACACGTTTTTCTTTTTTTTCAGTATATACCAATGACAACATCACACACTGACTTGGGGCGGTCGGGTAGCCTAGTGGTTAAAGCGTTCGCTCGTCACGCCGAAAACCTGGGTTCGATTCCCGACATGGGTACAATGTGTTAAGCCCATTTCTGGTGTCCCCGGCCCCGCCGTGATATTGCTGGAATATTGCTAAAAGCGGCGTAAAACCATACTCACTCACTCACTCATACACTGACTTGACTCACTCTGAATGACATTGAAAAGGTTCATATCTTCTGTTGGTGATTTCATGACCAGGTGGATCGCAGTATGGTGAGTCTTGACAGTCACATGCAGTGGAGTACATCGTCAACTGCTAAGTCCAGGTTATGTAACGAGTTCTTACAGTTGATGTGATTGACGTTCACATAAAAGAATGAAACTGTTGGCAGTTCTTGACATCTGAGATAAGTAAGGAGAATGTAGCCTTTTTCTGATTGACTGGGTTCTGTTTTTGGTCTGTCTGAACGTATCTAAGCAATATAAGAAGTATTTCCTTTAGCCAACACTATGGGTTGTTAATGTTTGAAGGACCGCCTCCGTGGTCTAGTGGTAGAGCGTCCGCCCGGAGGGCGGAAGGTCCGGGGTTAGATCCCCGGCCGCGTCATACCAAAAGACGTTACAAGATGGTACTTGTTGTTACCCTATCTGGCGCTCGGCATTAAGGGGCTAAAACAAGGACTGGTCGGCTCGGAGTCAGTATACTGTGTCTGAGTGGGGTATTCATGTTAAACTGCGGCATGGTATCTCCGTGAGCTAGCACTATAAATCGGCATCAGTCCGGACTAGTACAAGCAGTCACACAAACACACACACGTACATGCAGTCGCTATATAAGTGCAATAATCTTGGACGCGACTTGAAACGCCGTTTCACCTCACCCTAATGTTTGAAGACCCATCGAGCTGCTTCATACGTTTAATTTCTTCCAACGACACAGAGTACAGTCTTATTTTTTGTGCAGTCCCTACTGTTCGTGAGGGAGGGGGAACAATTCTTCCAAATCAGTGGTATCATTTGGCCTTCCTCCTTTCTTGTGACCATGGCTACAATCACAGAGAGAATCTTAAGGAATTATTTGGTTTGTTGTTTAACTACATGTATGACTCGGTTCTCATTCGTGAATCGTAAGTACGTTCTATTCGACACAGCGTGGTTCGTGTGGGAAATGGTTGTGTTTCGAGAATCATCCAGGATTACCTGAAAAATAATAAGCAAGCATCTCCATCAAGGCAGTCCATCATAATTAGGCTTAACCACCTCTCGTATTGTAAACGAAAACGTTCAGATTTTCTAGAAATATTTTTGTTAGTATTTGGAGAGTATCCATTCTTGTCTCGAATAATGTTATCGCACTTCAAACTCAATTAAATATTTTGAAAACTCTGTGTAATGAATAACATTTAAATATTCATCGTGACCAAACAATTATTGTTGTTTTCGGAAAGGGTTAAATACTCTCTAAAAACGAAACATGCAAGGGTGACAAAATATCGGTTGCAAACAGTTATAAATATTTGGAAATTGAATTTTCGAGCACTGCCAAAATGAATAAGTGCATTTCTACATTTGCCAAAAGAGGAAAGAGAAAATTACATAAATAGTTAGGAATCTTGTGACACTTGAGTGTAGAGATCCATCTGTTTATTCTAAGATGTTTCATACACATGTGAAACCGATGCTTTTATATGATGCTGAAGTTTCGGAATCCACCATTGACAAACGTTTAACAAACACTTATTCATTTCGGATATAACGGCAGGAAGGTGATACGTATACCTGATTTTCGTTAGATCTTTACAGATAATAAGATCTCTGCATTTCTTTAGAACTGGCCATCTTGTATAATAGCGCTAGATATAGCATGTACAAAGTGACTTTGAAAAGCAGGGATCTTCATCTTCAGGGATTTCAAATGTCAAATATACTTCAAAGTGACAAATGCAGTATCTTGTATGCATGTTATGTTTTTTATGCCACAATGAGCAACAGTTCTGCTGTATAACGGCGACCTATAAAGATCTGGACCTTATAATAAGTGGTTGATATTATCAGCAACGTCAGACACAAACGACGCAGCGGCACGCAATCAATGAAGTCATCTAGCCGGACCATCTGAAGCCATTTAGAGCAATACCCATGAAGATCCTGGTTAGAATAGATCTTCAGCAACCCATGTTTGCCGTAGGAGGCGACTATGTTTGTCGTACGAGGCCACTAACGGGCTTAGGTGGTCAAACTCTCTGAATTGATTGATGCATGTCATTGTGTCTCAATGCGCAGATCGATGTCGCGTTGAACAACACACAAACAAATATTAGACCAAGCTATGATGATGGCCGCTGCACTCTGAATCATCACAGGAGCAATATGTTTAAAGTAATGATCATGATAAATTAAGACTGCAAATAAAACCAATATCCATTTTACTTCCTAATATATTAATTTGTGGTCCTGTGGTCCGATACATAACGTTCAATACCTGGCGGTAGTAACATTGAACGCGACGTGATTAGCCGCTATTCACACGATAGAAGCTATCAGGGAGACATTGTAATCGACTCTACTTTCTGTCAAGGGCCCTGCATTATTGATGAGACTGCTCTTTAAATATTCAGACCACAGCAGCTCTTATATGAGAAGTACATTTCAGCAAAAACTAGGTATTAGCCTTAAGCTTAAAACACAACAAGAAATATGTTTTATTCAGGAATCAATATTCTCTTTTTCTACGGATTTCAACGTAATAATGCTTGCATCACTGTCGTTCAACATCAAATTTACAATTAGACCTTGCTCGTCACGAAAAAATCTGTATTTGATTTAAATGAATTCTAAGACACGAACTCAAGTGAATTAAATATTGTGATGTTCCTGGGTTTTTACTGGCTGCCCGAACTGAATAGAATTAACAGCTTTATAAAATATCGATCCACTTAATCTCATTATTATCCGAGATCTCGATGAAGCAAAGTAATCGATACATCTGGTTTGAAAAAAATGGTTTCCTACATTATAACTTAATTTACAACAAGCTTATTTTCTTGGAAACCGTAAAAATGACATTTACCACGATTCCTAAACAGCAGTGGAAAACAAATTAAAAAATAAAGAATTCATAAATTAAGTTATGACAAGAAAAAGGATCAGAAGTTAAAATTATAATGTCCACAAACCAAAAGATATCAGAGTGAGTGAGTGAGTGAGTTTAATTAAAGTCACGTCGGCAATATTTCAGCCATAATGTGACTTGAACGAGTTAGACAATATTAATAAAAACTGTCGACGAAGGACAGTATGATAACTAGCAATATATCACAGATTGACTTGTAGAACATTAAAACTATATGATTATTAGGATACGACACGATATATAAAAAAATATCAGAAAGCGAATGTTGAATGAATTGTTTGCTGGCTTGATTGTTTGTTTGTTGTTTAACGCCGCACTCAGCAATATTTCAGTTGTATAATTAATCGAGTCTGGTCCAGACAATCCAGTGATTGACAGCACGAGCATCGATCTACGCAGTTGGGATACGATGACATTCATCAACCAAGTCAGCAAGCCTGACCACCCGATCACGTTAATCGCCTCTTACGGCAAGCATGGGTTGCTGAAGACCTATTCCACCCCGGATATTCACGGGTTTATGAATTTATTAGGTATGGAGACAGTTCTGAGATAGTTGGGAACATTTCAACTATCAGGTGCAGAGAAGTAGTGTTTTGAAGACATCTATCCGATACAAATCTTGAAACCAATGTGGTTGTCAAAACCATACGACCTTTGATGCAACCCAAAGATTGTTCGATTTGTTTGTTTATTGTTTTACGCCGCACTCAGCAATATTCCAGCTATATGGCGGCGGTCTGTAAATAATCGAGTCTGGACCAGACAAACCAGCGATTGATATCATGAGCATCGATCCACGTAATTGGGATATGATGACATGCATCAACCAAGTCACTGAGTCTGACCACCCGATCCAGTTAGTCGCCCTTTACGACAAGAAAAGTCGCTTTTTATGGTAAGCATGGGTTGCTGAAGACCTTCTTCATGGGTCGCAAGCCAAAGAACAAAATATGAGTGGCATCTGATTCTGTTGAATCTTGCCAAATTTAAAAGTTATCAGATGAGCTGTTGAGGATCAGTTAGGTAAACTATGTAAGTTTAGATATAAATGTTGAGTTATGTTCAATCCCTTAAGTACCGTGACCAATATAGGTGTATGTTTGTCTTTCTTTTGTATTTTGACAGTATTGGGCGACTAGTTCTTGATTTTCAGTTGGTACCAAAAGAGTGCGTAATAATCATAACAAGAAAAAGAAGAAGAAAAAGAAGTAGAAAAAAGATTCAGGAAAAACATGGCAAATATGCGGACCTCGCATTCGAAATGTCACGCTTCCATCCAAAGTACCAAATTGTTGTTCCCTAGTATGGTGATCTGCTTTCAGTTGCAGGCGATCTTGAGCCCTGTGTTATGTTTAGCGCTATCAATTTTATGATTCCATACTAGTTTTAAGTCTACTTCTGTGATAAGTCTAGTTATTTTTCTGTCCTTCGTTGGCAGGCTTTTATATAAGTTTCAATATATGTATTATGTTTAACAATTGATAGTCACGATATGGCTGAAATATTGCCGATGTGACTTAAATTTTAACTCACTCACTCACTCGGTGCCTAAGGTTTGGTACCTCCCAATCTGTTGACTGACATTGGGAGAGTGCGCGGGTTTGCTACCAGGAATAAAGCCTTAGGGTTGGGGAGTATTGACATTCTCCGTTGGTTCGACGATGGAGTCCCTTTTGCTGTCTGAGTTGCGTGTAGAGGGGGCAAGGGCCCTGAGCTGATGATGAGCCTAACCAGCCTGACTGCCAGGATCACCCAAACCCCCGTTTCTGCATTTATTATTTTAATCTGTATATTATTATAATAATAGTAACCCGTGAAGATCCGGGTAGATAATGGGTCTCCAGCAATACAGGCTTGCCGGAAGAGCCGACTAACGGGATCGGTGACTTGGGTGAAGATTGTCATCGAATCCAAAGTGAGTAGATAGATGCTCATGACGTCAATCACTGGGCAGTCTGATCCAGACTCAATTATTTACCTTGGATTCGACTGTCGTCAGTGCCAATTGAGTGTAATGACAATATAAAAGACGTTGGCAGTCTTGCGGACAAACGAACTGTCAACGTTTGTTTCCGGAATCCCAAAGACGTCAACGTAGCCACGGTCACAAGAAAGGACAAATGATACGGAAGATGAAAGATTTGTTTCCTCTCCTCCAGGAACCATTGTGGCTGCACAGAGTAAGAGCAAGACCATACTCATTGAAAGAAATTAAACGACTCCACCAACTTTTATTGATCTACAAACAGAAAGAGACACAGTATCGCCTTGAGTATAGCTCTTGATATTGCTTTGAAACGTTTAGCCATACCAGACTCCACTAAATCAGACAAAGACCGCATGTTGATGAATTTGAAATTCACACACAAGGGAATTGATGGCATAGATTTTAAAAACATTGTCAAACAAAAATCGTTTTCCCCAAATGTCCCACAATATTAAAATTTTCGGGTACCAATGATTTCATTATCCTTTTTTACGAACAGGTTGTTCAATATATAAGTTGGAATATATATATGTGTGCGTGCGTGCGTGCGTGCGTGCGTGCGTGCGTGCGTGTGTGCTTGTCCTTGTCCTAGTCTTAGACCCTAAATGGCATAAGCTAGACAGGGTAGCAAAAAGTACCATCTTTTGATGTCTTTTGGTATGACGCCGTGATACTCCGGGCAGACGATCCGTCCCCAGACCAATTATAGGAACGTTTTGCGGAACGACAGCTTGTGATAAAATTCACTACTTGGCTGCCAAACTGTTCATTCTGTCACCAACCTGTAGGTCATATAATCACAGGTAACTTCTCTATTGACAATAACAATCTTCGTCAGTTATTTATTTTTGGATCAAAGTCTCTTAAGCAGCCTCTTGCCGTTTGGGATCACAACTTTCAAATCATTATGGATGCTGTTGAAGCATACATGTATGGCAAATAACGGGCCGAAAGAGAAGAGGAACCTGTAGAATGTCAGTGCGTGATGTTGTTACTGGTAGAATGCGCAAACTGAAAAAGAAGAAACAGAATTGAAATAACCCAGTTCTTTCCCAGCCACCTGTCATCGAAAGTCAGAATGCCCTACATGAAAAAGCCGTAGTTGTATCCACTGACAGGCCTCAAATTACATCACCATAACATGTAAGCATCGGCACATTAATTGTTTGATCAAAGGTATAAGTGACATATTAAATAAGGCCAGTATTTTATCTGAGGACGAAATCTGCCAAAACCATGCATCACATATCGCACTATCCACTTTTGACTTGAGTCTAAAACCTACAAACATGTTCATTCCAGTTTTGTACTAGATTCCAAACGTTTTAAACAAACCTTACAAATCTTACAGGGAGATATATAGGCTGGGTCAAAGCAAATATACCACCAAATTCCTCCTCAAAGATTAATCATAATCCTTAACACAACGAAGGGAGGACTTTCTTTATGTTCACAGAAAGTATTTGAGGCAAGTGGAATGAATCCCATGAAACCGCCTCCGGTATTTTAAATTTAGATCTATGCATAAAATTTCGGAGTGATAAAACACTCTCCACAAGACTCTATGAAAAAAGGGTAGACTTCAATTTTCAAACAGTCAACTTTCCCTAAATGTAGAGCAATATTTCTTCAGCCCTTGGTGTCAACATTTCACAAGTTTTGAGGTACAATCGAACATGCTCTTTCTGCTGTGATTTCAAAGAGTGTCTTGATCAGCAGTTGTGTTTGACATATTTCTTGGATCTGTGCGCTTTTCTGAACTTTAGGGAGGCCATAAAATACTTTCTTTCGATTCAAGATTTACTAAATATTAATCTTCTTCGTTGAGAATGTGAATATATTTATCTTTTAAGATTAAGTAATACAGATTTCTCCGAAATCTCTAAAAAGTTTTCTGTTACGGGATTTATCAATATCTAATCAGAGCTCTTGGTAATAAAGCTATCCGTTGTTATTATGGCGCCTCCCTTATCAGCTTCTTTAATAACAATTTAATCGGGGTTTTTTATAATCTGTTTGAGGCACTCAATTTTTTGTAATGTTTGATTTGAGGTTTTACATGTACAGTAAAGGGTAAATCTTTGAGGTGGTTAATAACTTTGTCTAACACTTTGTTATTACTAGGTTTTGGAGTGAAGTTGCTTTGTCTCCAACTAGTGAAGTATCTTCATTTTCTTGCACCGATATCAAAATGATTTAGTAATCTCCGTTTTTCAAAAAAAATCAGACGTATCTGGTCTGGTTCATGTAAATCCTGTTTCATTGGAGTCGGGTGAACTTCATACCTTTAAGTAATTCAGATAGTTCCTCCTCTGTCAGATCTAAACAAGATAAGTTAATTACTTTTAGCTCTATTGTTGAGTTTCCCATCCCTGGGGGAACCTTGCTGTCCCTAAAAAAACTATGGTCTTGTTGATTAAAGCGTTGATAGCCATCTTAATCTTGATCTCGACCTCGTCCTTGATTTTGGAAATATCCTCGCCTGTTATAAGGGGCTTGTCCTTGGCCCCGACGATTGTGACTTTGACTTCTTTGGCGGCCTTGGACGCCTAGTTGTCTCCCTTGGTTTCGAGATCTGTCTTGAGTGTTGTTGGTTGTTCGGGTGCACGTGGGTCTTCATCCTCGAAAGTTCTGCTTGGGTGTGAACTATCGCGAGTTATTTTTACAGAATGTGACTGTATGGTTTTGTCTTGGCCACATCAAAGAATCCTGGTATTAAGATTCTGTACCAAGTAGTGGTAAACCTTCTCCTCTAGTGTGAGCTTCCTCTCTCAGGAACGTGTTCATCGTATGCATTAGGGTTGTCAACTCCTCTTCAAATCGCATTTTTCCTGCCGTTTTTCTTGTTGTCATCTTCAGTTCTTGTACCAGATCTTTGGTTCAACAAATATTTTAGTTCTTCATGATTCAACAGGAATATAGATAAAGTGCAAAACATCAAGGATGAGCTGTATAATTTACTCAACCGGTTTCACGAATGTGATTTTCATGACTGTACATGTATACCATTACGCTATTTTGACGTCACAGTGCACTCTAACATAGTATGACGTCACTAAGACGTACAACATTGTGCGTACCACACATACAGAAATAAGTATTGTGGTGGCAGGAAAATGTACAATGGTTGTACAAAAAAAAATCAATTATTTGAGGCCACTTAATTTTGGTTTGAAAGTATTACTGAAATACCTTTCTTTCTCATCATTTTCACATTTGTAAAACAGGAACATCTCAAAATTTTGTCCTTTATTCCCGGCACATTGATCTATGTTTTGACTAAGTGTGATACACCGGCAAGACTGGTCCCGTATTTGTTGCCATTGGACTCTCACCTCCCGATCTCGCTCTTAGGGTATCCCCTGTATGACATAAATCGGGTTTTGGGAAGGACAATTCATATCTTCACATCGCACGTTTTTCAGTTTTGGACGCTGAACAAAGCTCAGTCCTTATATTTTGTCTATCAGACAGTACAATGTCATTTGAACACAAATGTTTTAACTCCAGTGGCCATAAATGTCATTTGGAACACATATTAGCAATCTTCCTCTCTTGGATCAATGACTCACTCTGAGATCCATGCGTGTGTTATAACACACAGCTGTCTGCGTAGGCATTGTGTAATGCTCCACGGCTCCTTTGGAAGGTTATTGTAAGGCTGTCTGCTGAGTATATTCAATTGCGCAACTGAAATTGATGTGTATCCGAGTGCAATAACGACCCATCTAATGTCTATATGTCTCCAAAATGAAGCAATATTGTCAAGAATAGTTGAACAATATAAGATTCTCATCACACTGAATGGTTATAATCAATATAAATTATTCCAACTTTATCACATCTTTTGCTTCGACAGAAGTGAGTTGTCAAAATGAAGTCTTTTCACATAGCTTCGGGACGATAATTAAATGCCAGCAACTAAGTGAGTGAGTGAGTATGGTTTTACGCCACTGTTATTCCAGCAATCCCACGGCGGGGGCCACCAGAAATGAACATAACACATTGTACTCATGTGAGGAGTCGAACCCGCGCCTTCGATGTGACGGCCAAACACTTTAACCACCAGGCTACGCCCCAAGAAATTTAAGTAGAACTGCTTTTTTCGTATTCCATAAAACGCTAGCAAAATAAATTGTTATCTTAGAAATGATGGTCACGTCCACGTGTTGTAAAGTATCTCAATAAGTTATATTAATGATACGTATATGCGAAAATGGTACCTTGTTGAGTGAAGTGTTATTTGACTCGATGTTTGATAATCGCCTGGGCCATATTGACACCGTCTGTCTCGGAATGTTACAATGACAGACTCAAGAAGATGACGATATGCCGTTTGTCAACTATCCAATGCCTTATCTATATGTAACAACATAGAGTATAACAGTTCTGTGGTTTATTTAGAAATATAGACAGTAATCACACGTGAGCAGATGCATTTCGGTGGTGCTACGTACTTCGTCAATTTCTAAAACATCAAGACTAAACTACATCAGCTGCTACTTATTGGCTCTGTATATTTATTAAGTATGAGAATTCTAACGCTCTTCGGTGATGCTTGGTGAGGTGAAATGTGGTTAAAGTCGAGCTTAAGATTTTTCACTTATATAGCAACGAGCATGCGTGCGTGCGTGCGTGTGTGCGTGCGTGCGTGCGTGCGTGCGTGCGTGCGTGCGTGCGTGCGTGCGTGCGTGCGTGCGTGCGTGTGTGTGTAGGTGTGTGTCTGTGTGTGTGCTTGTACTAGTCCGGACTGGTGCAGATTTATGGTGCAACCCACTGAGATACCATGCCGCAGTTTAACATGAATACCCCACTCAGACATAGTATGCTGACTGAAAGCCGACCAGACCTTGTTTATTCCCTAAATGCGCCAGACAGGGAAACAACAAATACCATCCTTTAACTGTATTTGCTCGATAACGCTTTGTGTAACTGGGGTCATCGTTGTCATACGGAATGGACGTCGATCAAGGCCACGGGGTCACGTTGACAGTAAATCGTCAAGATAGCTCTGGGAATTGAGGAATATCAGGGAATTGATGCATGCATATAATACTAGAAACAAATAAACATCCCATCTTAGCACATATACATGTGGAAAATAAACATAAGTATTTGATCTGCTCTGTGGCGCTCCCCAAAGCAATTATAACGCTACAATTGCCGCTGCATCTCAACGCATAGGGCTTACCGTCGTCACAAAAGTGAGTTTTTTATTAGGTATATATGTCTAAAACGATAGGCTATATCGAAATATTCCCTAGGAAAATATGCACGGGGACTTTGGCATGTTCTGCGTCGAAATGTGTGTACACGCATGAGACACGCATCTGGTAATGGGAACCACACAGACACAGGTATAAAGGAATAAACCCATTTTTATGAGTTTGTCAAATCTGATCAACATTTGCACTGCTATCATGACTATTTGAAATTGATTCATAAACGCATTCTCATGGTGTGGTCGGACAAGTACAATCGACATTCTTTGCAGAGATTTCTTGTGGGCATGGAAAGGGTTTTTTTTGCATTTTCTTTCAACTGAATCATACCGTCAGCTGTGACAAAACCGGATTGGGAAGTCATCCATCAAACTTCCTTATGACTTCAGGCCTGTCTTTTTTTTCAAATTCAATTGACTAGAATCCCCTTGAGAAAGACAGAAAAGCCACACACTAGGGGCATATACCGTCCCAGAGATATGTGCCTTCTCGTGGAGGCCATTTCTCCCCTGAATTCAAGCCAACAGACAAATATTGGATAATGACGACACCATTTGACCCAAACCCTCACAGTTTGAACCAGACCACAATATGCTCAAGGTGAAGAGGTTAGTTGAAATGTGAAATAGTTTTACATAACTATCCAGGTTATTAAACTTATACTCGAAGTGCTGCATGAACTAAACCCGACTTTAATAGTGTAGTCCACTGACATACCCTACCACCGTTTAACATAGATACCCGATCCAGACACATTATACTGACTCGGTACCTATCAGACCGCCTCCGTGGTCTAGTGGTAGAGCGTCCGCCTAAGGTTGTTAAAGATGTTATTTGTATGTTGTGCTCCCAATATCACTAATTAAGAAATCTTCGAACTTGTGAACTTTATATTTAAAATGGTGATATTATGTACTGAAAGAAGCAATTTTAAGGAGGTGAACTTTGTTTTTGTCTGTGAAGCTACTATTTCATGACAATATATATGTCTAGACTCTTATAACTAACGGGCAATAGGTCCTTTGATCATTTTAAATTACAATAATTAGATGTGACAATTGAATACTCATCTGGATATGTTGACAACATTTAAAAATGTCAACAAGGGTCGCCTTTCAACACACGTGCTGTCAGCACCGATATCAAATATTTTCTGCATAAGAACTGTGCACCAAGATTTGCATCACACTTATTTCAAAGATTTACACAAACTATGATATCATGATTACGTGACACACACATGCCAAGGAGAAGATTTCTGAACCAAATATCCATTATGAGACAACTTAACGGAATGGTCACAACTGTTCCCAGCGAAAACGGCCAACGTTGACAAAGCAATTAGAGAAAAAATGAGTCAAAGTGGTCAGTACGATTGGAGAAAACGGCCTTTGTATTTATAATAGAAATGGAATAAACAAACTGGCCTTAAAATCTGTTCTCATGGCATTCAACAGTGAAGTTGTGTGATATTTTAGTTAACATTGAACGTGACATGTACAATTTACATTACGGATCCGGGGTAGAATAGATCTTCAGCAACCCATGCTTGTCGTAAAAGGCGACTATGCTTGTCGTAAGAGGCGACTAACGGGATCGGGTGGTCAGGCTCGCTGACTTGGTTGCTCCATGTCATCGATCCCAATTGTGTGGATCGATGGTCATGATGTCAATCCCCGGATTGTCTGGTCCAGACTCGATTATTTAGCCCGCCTTCATATAGCTGGAATATTAGTGAGTGCAGCGTTAAACAACATACAGACAAACGAACATGACGGATACGATCATGATGCTGCTTCAGGCTGTGATGTGTCTACTTGACTGCTTTCATGAACATATATTATCAGTCCTTCTTTAACTCAGGTGAGCAAAAGCTGTCGAACAACGTGATGTACTACATGTAGGTATAATGAGAAACTCATACTTTGAATTTCCAGCCTTGCTATGTGTTTCCTGAAGAATGTGTAATAAATAGGCCTGGATTAGATGAATGCGAGAATTTCCAATACCAGTTAGTGTTTTACTTTCAACGTACTCAGTTGGATTCTCTCCCGTTACACCCATTGTCTTCCTTAATATTGTTATAATTGGTATATTAATCATATCTTGCGATAACTTCCTGTGACGTCATCATGGCTGGACGTGCTTTCCTCGACACACTCGAAGCCATGTGAAAATGCAACGAATCCGATGGAAACTGAAGGGTTTTAATGACCACAGTGACACACATGTAAGCAAAAACATGCTACTAACCAAATATTCTCATTTCATGTGCAAATGAACTATGACTTTGCAGATGTTGACAAATTTGCATTGATGATGTAAAATCGTAAACATAAAAGTCCATGCTCTAAGTTCACAACGAAGTAGAAGATATGTGGTAAAGAGATTACTTATGGAAAACACACCTGTTTCAACTAAACGAAATCGTGACGAAGTGTTCACCTCCCCCGATTCGGACAGTGACTATAAAAGACAGTGTCAATTGTCGACAAACGTGAGTGACTCCAAATCAGAGTTTTGTGATTGCCACTGTGACACACCAGTATCAGTTATGAGTGACCTGGAGAATAGTGATGCGTCTGACATTCTAGATGCTGGACAGTTTTTTTAAACCAGCTACTTGTAGCCCTGAAAAGCAACGATGTGCTCAGGATTATAGATGCAGCTGTAGGTGAGGCTATTAGACCTACCCTAAGGGAGGTAATGTCTCAACTTATCGAGCAAAACAAGCAACTAGCAAGCGAGGTGGCCGAATTGAAGTCAAAATAGACGAGAAAGATGAGGTAATAGAAAATCTGTCTAATAAGCTAGACAGGATGGAGCAGTATACAAGGAGGAATAATATCAGAATTACTGGTATCCCTGAAAAAGCAGAAGAGTCAACCGAAGAGATTGTGATTAACATCGCTAAATCAATTGGTGTGGATATATCCCTGGTGGATATCGACATCAGCCACCGAGTGCCGAGATTCCCGACTACACCCCAGTCAAAGCCTAGATCCATAATTGTGATGTTCATCAGCAATGCTACCAAGCGTGCACTAGCTACTCGCTAACAGATCTAAGCTGAAGAATATGTCATCAAATTATCCTAAAGCCTACATCAATGAGGACCTTACAAAAACAAGGGCGTTCCTAGCAAAACAAGCGAGAGGTTTAGTCACCGACCACAAAATAGAATCAACCTGGGTGACTGGAGGGGTTGTCCGAGTCAAACATAAAGATGGGAAACTCATGAAAGTGACAACAAAATCCCACTGACAGGAAGTGTATGAAAAAAACAGACTTAAGATTCTTACACAGCTGAGCCAAACCCCAACACCTAAAAACCCAAGTGGTGATTGACAATGAGCATATAAACTGCACCTATTCATTCCTAGGAGTGAGTAAGACAATAGCAGGTGGTGACTGTTTTTGTGCTTAAATGTGTACTGTTATCAATGGTATTATAAAATTTTAGTACATGAATTAGTACCTCAATCAAGGGCTGTGTAGATAAATCATGTGGTGATTGACTATCTACTGAATATCTGTGGACACAGGCAGAGCATTCATCCTAAATCCTATTTGTCGATAACTCAATAAAGCGGTTTTGACAAATATGAATGTGTATGAAACTGATGACTCATGCACAGATTGCGAACCTATGATTTTGTAAATTACTTTCATGTGTTCATTGTCTGTGCCCTTAGAATATGTTGGCACATGTATAAGACAGATTCCTGTATCTGGTGACAACAAAATTTCACTGGCAGGAAGTGTATGGAACAACAGACTTAAAGTGCTTATACAGCTAAGCCAAACCCCAACACCTAAGAACCTAAATGGTGATTGACAAGGTACATACAAACTGCATATATTAATTCCTAGGAGTGTGTACAGCGACATCATGTGATGAGTGACTTTGTGCTTAAAATAGTCTTCACATTCCAGGATTCTGTAAATGAACATGTACTGGTTATCAACGGTATTATAAACCAGTACATGTACTGGTACCTCAACCCAAAGACCTTGAAAGATAATTCATGTGGTGATTGTCTTCTTGATGAATATCTGCGGACCCATGCATTGCATGCATTCCTAGATCCTATCAGATGATGATTTAATCATGTGGTATTGACAAATATGAATGTGTTTTTGAAACTATTGGCCCATTCATAGATTGCAATCCTTTGATTTTGTAAACTACTTTCATGTGTTCATTGTTGGTGCACTAAGAATCTGTTGGCACATGCATACGATAGATTCTTATATCTGGTAACTTTAAAAAAAATTAAAAAATAAATTATATATATATATATGTGTGCGTGTGTGTGTGTGTGTGTGTGTGTGTGTGTGTGTGTGTGTGTGTGTGTGTGTGTGTGTGTGTGTGTATTATGTAGAGTTTCAAAGTAGGTATAGATTGTTTTTCACATGCACAATATGTACATGCACTTCTGACTGAAAAAGTGCACTTTATTATAAAATTTCGATTTCGAATATGTACAACCTTAGTACACAAACATGTCTATAACATATATTCCATTCTACTTTTGACATATATAACGTACTCTCAGGTATTAGATTCAAAGTGGATATGCACTTATTAACTTAACTTGGAATATGAATACACTTTTCATGTGCTGATATTAAACTAAATCCAGTATGTATAGATGAAGTACAAATCTACAATATATATAAAACTTAGGTCTTTTACTTTGTTCATTGGGTGTTTTCAGACAATCCGTCAAAGAGGCCGCTTGAGTTCACTTTACACTATCCACTTATGATCAAAACATCAAGGATTATACTTTAAGCATTAACTTATACAAACTGATCAAATCGCAGCTAATCGCATACTAAATATCTCAAATAGTAAATGCTCTATAATCATAGCTTAAAATTACCATCCCAATCAAGTAAGTTTTAGAATTCAATGTCAAAACACTGATGTGGTCCACTTTGCTTGCATATAATATGATTGTTGACTTATTATAACCCCGGCTAACCATTCATTCTGATACATCGCCATATATTTCCCTCAACTAAACATTATTTAAAACATCTATTGCATAACTCTCTTAAAATTGTATTCAACAAATACTTACTTTTTGTGTTTTCTTTCTTTATTGTAACAGGTATCCAACGGCATTAAAACCACTTGCGTAAAGCGTGCAGCCAACTTATGTTATGCAACTTATTCGTGTCTCTCGCCCTACCCCAGTATACAGCGCTAGCATACAACTATAGTCACTGCATAACACTGGTCATCATTCCCCTTGAGTATGACACTTGCATTATGTCCAATAGCTGTAATTCTCTGTTGTACTGATGTAAAACTGCAATTCTCTATTGTACTGATGTGAAACCCTTATATATAGATATGCATTACCCCTGATTGTTTTTATCGGATATTTTGTTTCTCGAACCGAGAAAACTGTGTTTGTGTTGTTCATTCACTCTTTCATCTCTGTTTTTGATTAATTTTTCGCACTTGTTTGTTGTCCAAGAAAAGAAGACCAAAATAGTGCTTATTTATGTATCTTGTACCGAGCCATAAATGTAGCTTGTGTGTCTGTCCATTCCTTTTGAGACCCATTGTGCCTTTGTTTATCATACTAACATTCGATGTCGGTTGACATATCACAATATAGACAAGCAGTGGGTACATTTGCAGTTACACTTCATGTTAAATACTCATTTAAGTTTCTGATTCTGGTACACATTTCTAAATTTCGATGTTTGTATAATCTGCGACTACCATTTTTCTTCATTTTTCTAACTCCTCTGCTGTGGAGATGTTCACCCTCATCCTGGACCTAAATACCTAAAAGACTTAAATATTAATATACACCTTAATGTTCGTAGTCTCAGGAATAAATTGAATATTTTAAGCGCAGAATTTGGGTCATACGATGTAATATGTTTGACTGAAACATGGTTAAGTGAAGATCTTCGAAACAATGACATACAGATTCCCGGTTTTCAATCTCCATTTAGAAAAGACAGAACCAAACGTGGTGGTGGGGTTGCGGCTTATTTGAAAAATAATCTTAACGCTAAAATAATGAGAAATTTAGAACCTGCCGAGCTTGAGGCGATATTGATATAGGTTAAATGTAAAACTCGAAATTACTTAATTGGTACATTTTATCGTGCCGATAAATGTGTCCATTATTGGAATTTTATTGATGAATCAATAGGCAATGCTGTTGATCTTGATATGTTTACTATTGTTACTGGCCACTTCAATGCGAAACCACTAAAAAGATTGAACATTTACAAACTATTTACGGTTTAAGACAAATAATTACAGATCCTACAAAAATAACCTCTAATTCTAATACTTTGATTGATTTAATATTCGTATCCTGTGTAAACAATGTGAGGTCTTCTGGTGTACTTGATCCAATCTGTAGCGATCACTGCCCTATATTTGTTCATATAAAAGAAACAATACCCAGAAATTACGCGTTTAAGAGAAAAATATATAACTATCCATTGGCAGATGCAGATGGTATAAATCAAGGTATTAATGAGATTGACCTGGATAGCCTATTCTCATCTGATAATATTAACATTATCACTGAAGATCTTACTTGTAGACTTAAAGACATATTTGATAAATACATTTTAACTAAAACTGTCACAATACGAACAAAGGATCCTCTATGGATAAATAACGAGACACGCTCTCTTAAATATCTTATTAGGAAACGTAATCGTATTCACAAAATTGCTAAAAACAGAAATCGACCGTCAGATTGGGTAAAATTTAGGCTTTGCAGGAATAAAGTAATATCATCAGTCAGAATAGCCAAAAGAGCTCATGAATTAAAAATAGATAACATCCCAATTACTTCATATGGTACTAAGATCTGGTGGCGACTAGTTAAAAGATATGTCAAAACGCAAACCGAAAATTCGCCGTTTCCGTCAATAGTATCAAATAATGTTTTATATGATGATATTGAAGATATTACCAATGTCCTAAATGAATTTTTCACCGATCAAGCAAGAGTAAGAAACCCCGATTCTGACCTTCCATCTATTGGACAATATACAATCGACGATCCATTATTATCTGTGAATTTAAATCTAGAAGAATTTCGAGATATTCTTCTTTCTGTAGATACAACTAAGGCATCAGGGCCAGATGGTATAGGTAACAAGTTACTTAAATTAACAGCGACTCGTCTAGCTACTATCCTGACAAAATTATTAAACTTGTCGCTTAAAAACAAAACCGTCCCGTTAGTTTGGAAACAGGCATCAGTCACACCAGTTCACAAAAAAAGGCGATGTACATGAATGCTCAAACTATAACATTCAGCCGCAAAGTCGATTCTGTTTTTAGACCAAATTTATACATGGAGAGTACTGTTATTGAAGAAGTACAAAGTCATAAACATTTAGGAATTACACTTCAATCTGATTGTTCATGGAAAATACATATTAACGAAATTATTAGAAAAATTAGTCCAATGATCAACTGCCTAAGGAGCTTTAAATACAGACTAACAAGAAATACGCTTGAAACTATGTGCACATCTTTTATCCTACCAAACTTCGACTACTGCTGTCATATTTGGGACAACTGTACAAACGAACAATCATTGTTACTCGAGAATTTACATTTGGACGCTTTGAGAACCATTTGTGGGGCGGTTCGGGGTACCAGTCATGTTAAAATTTATAACGAAACAAACTTTCAGTCCTTAAAAGAACGACGACACCGCTTCAAATTGATTACATTTTACAAAATGAAAAACAGTATTTCACCTGTATATCTCAACGATCTCATTCCAAGTCCAGTCTCTGATAATAGCAATTATAACCTTAGAAATAGATCTAACATACAAACAATAAAATGTAGAACCCAGACCTATGCTAAATCATTTCTTTCGGATACGATTAACCTGTGGAACACTCTACCCAATGAAGTTACTAACTCTTGCTCATTAAACGAATTCAAATCCTTAATTATTCGTTCTGATACAATTATTAATAATTTTGTTTAAAAAAACGGTCAAAGATCATGCAAAATTGTCCACTGTCGCCTTAGGATCGGCTGCAGTGACCTAAACGCTGATATGTTTAGACGACATGTATCAGACATGATATCAGACTGTACTTGTGGGTATCACTTTGAAGACGCAATTCACTTTTTCTATACCTGTCAAAAATACGATAATATCAGAAACACTATGTTTTTCTACACACATGGGTATGATTTAAAAACGATATTACGTGGCAGTAGTTTAGTTAGCAGTTCTACAAACATGACTATTCTTAAATCAGTTCACGTCAGTTCATTGTCAAAAGGAAACGTTTCGAGTAGCCTAATTTTAGGCATGTAGGAATGGATAACTGCATTATCTTATTTCACAGACACCACTTGTATTGGCTTCATATATTTCATTTGTGCATTAAGTATGTTTATGTTTAGCACTATCTTAGATATAATACACAGAAGGGATATATTTACATATGTTGGATGAATGTACAAATATCTCTCACAGGAAAACTACTTTTGCAGGTTAAACATGTACCAGCTCAGGCAGTTCATCTGGGCAACCATCTGCTTTCCCATTTAAGTGGGCCTTCCTTTGTACGTTTCATCGTCCACTAAAGACAACAAAACAACCACGACGTCCAAACCCGCCCCCGTTCAGTACGTCCACGCCTGCACATGACCATGTCAGGCGCGAGACTACTGTGACTATTGCCCAAATCATCCCAGGGAATCGGAGAATCCACCCAAACACCGTCCTGACACTGCAAATACGAACATTTTCCGTATATGGTCTTTTGGGACGCTGTCTAACCACCGGTTTTCCGTCCAAATAACGTCGTTAGAGGGGCTCTAATCTCTGGCTTCTTTTCGGCAGTCTGACGCTGGCCGCTGGGGCTCATAAATTGCCGTGAGTCGATTTGCTCGCTAACGCAACTGAGCGTGACAAGAGACTGGGCTACCGTCTGTAAAGACAGCGTAAATAAACTTGGAGGCAATATTTGTTTTACGCATTTTTGAACACTGATTGGTTACCCGTGATCTATAAAGACTTCGACAAGTGGCACATGTTCATTAATTTCTTCAGCCTACACAAACAAACAGAACGGCGGAAGCTCATCGGATGTCGTCATTTGGAAATACCCCTGGTGGTTATAGTTTTATAATAAAATAATATCCCTGCAGTGAAAGCATTTTCGGATTTCGGAGTGCGTGGGCTTGGCACTGCCAGAGATAAGTTTTTGTTTCTGGCGGGGAAAACACATTTGGAAGTCCCCAGGCATGCATGACAAGTGTATCATTAGGAATTCTCATCGCACAAAATCCTGACTGCTGACGAACCTTTATTTCCTGCGAGCATTTTGGTGAACATAGTATATGTAAGTCAGGAAACTTAGTGGTTATCGGTATTGATTCCGTCCTGATTGACTTTACATTTATCAACTAAAAACCTCCGAAAACAATTTGAAAAAAGCAATTGTATTAATTATAAGTATTGATTACCCTTGAGGAGCTATTGTGTCAGGTACAAGTTGGTCTCAGGTGATGATCCATAATCAGGTCCGGAAAGGAAACACCGTGTTGTGGGAAGCTACACTGTTAATTAAACCGAAGGAATACAGTTCATCTTGGGTTCATGTCGTGCACATTCGAGCCTTGTGTCAACTCGAATTTGAAACACAACGGCTTTGAAAACATGATGTATAGTGATTATTGAGATGGTCATTGCCAATTTGGAAATCTGTCATCGAAACCTGATATCTTTTACTGGCACACATATCTGTCCCCTTCATATTATATTCGACAAAGGAATGAGTGACCCGGAATATTTCACATTTACGTATGGTCTGGATGTCCTGATGCATGCGTTGTAAAAGGTTGTTGTTGAGAAAAGTATGTTACATGTGGTGTTCCAAATATGCCTCTGATCACCCAGCACTTAATTGGTACCCGGACGTATAATAGTATTATTATATATTCTCTCAATAAACATGTATCAATCGATAGCTGATGGACACATTATCTCAATCACACACTTAGAGACAGACAATGTAATAGTGCGTGCGTGCGTGCGTGCGTGTGTGTGAGTGGGTTTGGATTGGATTGGGCACCAACTCAAAAACTAGACTATCAATCTCTTGCAAGACTCTTGGGTTGTCATTAGAACGCTCCTCTAATAACACCGAACCAGCTGCCCTTTCTTTGTTCTTGATTCTGCTGTGCGCTTTTTTTGTAAGATCATTCCTAGCCATCAAAGGATTAACCGAAAATACGTAGCTTGATTAATCACTGTTATCTTGCACAGTGGATATGTCAAAAGTAAGTGTTTACATGTCTAGGATTACTAAAACAAAGGGAATACACACATATCATGGCGTGAAGTGCCGATATAAAAACAACTTACTTTGTTCAAAGGGTTAACCGATAATACGTTGATTGATTGCTAAATGTTATCTAACACAATGGATTTTTCTTAAGAACCGTGGATATGATTAAAATAGTTGTCACGTGAGCTTTCTTAGCTGACCTTTGAGACATGACACCTGTATGAAACGCCTGAAACAAACTAAATGATCAGTTGTGTTACTTCCGCCTGACGTGTTACCCTACGTGTTACTTCCGCCTTGGATGTTATAAACATTCACCGGCTGCCACGTCACACCACAAATGAACGTAAAAACTCTCCTAAGCCTGTAGTTGTAAAATTTGTACACATGGCCGATAGACAAGATGTTTGGCAAGCTAGCTTCTCAAACTCGGCAATGTTGAGAGATAGAAAAATATCTGTCCGTACAGATTTACCTGTTGCTTTAAAAAAAATACAGAGGCATGTTGGCGACAAAGGCATACACTCTCCGCACAGAACATAAAGTGCAGACCAGAATCTTCGAGAAGGGCATCGATGTGATCCTGGAGTACAGGAAGAACACTAACTCTCCGTTGAAAGCCATTGGGCTTGATGGAAATATCGATCTGTGACATATTACAAGATAGATTGGATCCTGCACCCTTGTGTGTACATTTATATATATATATCTGTTTTCATCTTGGATGAGTTTCGTTTAATTACTTGTTTTGTAAACATATGGATCAAACATTGAATCTACATCGGATCTCGGTATGATTTGACAAAAAAGGAGACAGTGAGATAGCTTGCCAATAAGCACGTGGATTTGTTGAACAACATTGATCCACATTGATCAACATCGTGAACTCTCAACCGGATGTTTTCATTTCCAGGGTGAAGGATACATTCACACCATGTTTTCACACCATGTCGATGCTCGAGGGACAAATGGGCTTTATTGACTCTAACTGCATGTAAGTAATAAGACGCATTCAATAAGACTTTAAGATGTCAAAATATTAGCACTCAATTTTAGAGGCTTAAATAATACTTGTAAAAGGAAACAAGTATTTAGTTTTTGAAAAATAAAAAAGCCCCGATTTTCTGTCTGCAAGATGTACATTTCACAGCAGATCAAGAACAAATAATTAAACAACAATGGGGTTATGAAGAATGTTATATTTGTCCTTTTTAAAGCAATGCAAGGGGTATAGCTATTTTATTTATTAACAATTTTGAATTCAAGCTTATGCATTCATTTTAGATAAAGATGAAGGTAACTTTGTGGCATTAGATGTTAGTATTGATGACAAAATATATACCATAATTAACTTATATGGACCAAATTCGGACAAACCAGAATTAATTAAACAAATAAAGGAACTATCAGTAGAATTAACAGGAGAAAGAATCATTACAAGCAAGAAAGGAAGTTTGTGAGCCAATTGATAGCTTAGATCTTAAAGGGTTTACCCCCACTGTGCCCACTTTTGATTTTGGATCTTATAACAACAAAGGATTAATGGATGAGGCCGTATCACAATCAGGATTGCAGTGCCCACTATGCCACAGTGCATGTATAAACCCATGAATATACTAGTATATTGAAATAAGCATACACAAGAATGTAAATAATGATTTATTATTGGCAAAATAAAAACATATTGTACAACAACGCAAGCACAATTATGTGTACAAAATCATTCTACAAGTACAATTATGTGTACAAATTCATGATACATATACATGTTATGTCCTTAATTTCATGATATGCACAGAATCAGCAAACTGTTGAATGGTCTTTGGTGCCATTCTGCAGGTGGTGCTTCTCTATCTGCAGTCTGTCATCAAGTTGTCTGTACTTTCGCTTTCTTGGACGAATTTTCCCACCAGACTCTAGCTCTCCGATGGTCGACTCGACGTACGCTTGTTCGGCTGTGAAAAATGATACAATCTTGAAGATATTTGGATGAGGCGCACCCAATACCTTCGCAATCTTGCTGTGCCACCCACCCGCAATTAAAGACTCATTCAGACTCAACGATGTCATGAACTTTTTTCGGGAATATTTTGCCTATTGTTGGTTCTCAATGATCTGTTCAATACATCTCTCAGACAGTTTACTTTGGCGTGTCATCTATTGTCAAATGCCAAGATTTTACAAGAGATTTAAGATTCAAGTTCTCTATTGTATTCAAGGCCATACATATTACATGAACAAAAAAAACGTAACATTCCTGTGCACAGATTCCTTTTTACATATAGTTACGATCGGCATGCTTACTCAGTATTTCACCTGGTATATGGACAAGGAGCAGTCCTGAAAGTTGTTACAAACAAAACAGATGTTGTAATTTGTGTCATAAACGTATCTTGTCTTCTTGGTCTTCTTCTCATTGTAACTCCTGAAAATATGCTGTCAGCAATTTCAACTTGAATCAAAGGATTTGTTTTCTGCACATAACCTTGGGCATCTCAATAATGGTCAGAGCCGAGTATTGATTTGTCGGCAAGAGATATCTGTTGAAAGATGTTATGACATGTCTAACTGATATAAGATGAAAAATGAAATTGTTTCTCCGTCGATGTAATAATCGAAAAGATATTGTCCAAGTCGTTATTTAGATACGCCTAACCCATAGATAGCCATACCACAACAAACATTGTGTTACACCTTTTGTTATTTATAAGCTTGAAAAGAGGTATTACACAAGTAGGTAACTTTGTAATAATCGTGAACCTCTTTATTTGTCAGAGCCTGGTATTGTTAGAATCTGGTAATGTAGCTGGGTCTTGATGTAGTACTTGTACGGCAGCTCAAGCCACTGTTAGTCATCTGGGATTATAGTGAGTGAGTGAGTATGGTTTTACGCCGATTTTAGCAATATTCCAGCACTATCACGGCGGGGAACACCAGAAATGGCCTTCACACATTGTACCCATGTCGGGAATCGAACCCGGGTCTTCGGCGTGACGAGCAAACACTTTAACCACTAGGCTACCCGACCGCCCCTCTGGCATTATACCAACATGTTTAAATCGGCTATCATAATTCATCTAAATGTTCAACACATCGACCCTTCAAAATTGACAATAAACTTGAATCATATTTATTAAGTATGATAGACCTCAAATTACTTCACGTTAGAACACCATGTCATCGCGTGAAAATTGAAACACGAAAATGTATGTATAACGCTTCAATAGATGGTAGTCTTTGTAACTTATGTGATACGAAAGATATCTGTGAGTTATTTAAATATTTGTAATTTAATTCAGTAGACGTAAATGTGACTTTGTCAATTCATGGAATCTTAAAACATGATCAGATATGGGTATGTACATACTAGTATATAGATTGACTGAGAAATTATAATAAGTAGGCTGATAATTCCTTCCATTTTTTGTCGAATCTATTAATACAACTACTTTTCATTGCGATAATTTTGTTCTATTTACATACATTTTTCAACATTTTTATGTAAAAAAAGGAAAGCCATAATGGAGTTTTCTTAATGCTTGACTGGTGAATGTATTTTTGTGGTTGAAAAGGTAGCTGTTTTTGTTGAAGCAAAATAACTTATTTTCCAGAATGGTAATATGAATAGCATATGCAAGTACGTCAGTGATTTTTAATGTACATACTTAAACGATCCTCGAAAGTTGTATACCCCATGTAAATATGGAAATCAACCATATGTCCTTAAGTTCTCTGGCCAGTCGAAACTGTAAACCTACTGATATCATCATTAAAGCTGTTAAAGCTCCCGGGTAATCCTTTGTTATCTATGTTTGTACCTCATAAGCCGAGGTCCTCGACCTGAGTGTATTAAGTTCTGTACTGTTCTGTTCAGCCTCTATTGAAGATGCCGTCACTTCATAATCAGCAGTTGCAGAGATAGGGACGTGTCTCCAAAACTCATTCCTGTCAAAGATCCTGGAGAAGATAGTCAAATCCCAGATTATTTCTTATTTTACACTGTTTGGTCTGATGGATAAATACCATTCAGGATATTAGTCAGCTCATATTGCCAAGACAGCCTTGAACTCTGTGTTGACCAATCTCATGTGCGATGTTCATGAAAATAACTTTGCCATTCTGGTACTTCTTTATCTTTCTGCGGCGCTCCACATATTGACCACGGTGTTTTTATCCATCGTCTCTTAACTCTTAAAGACCAATTTATTCAACAGGGGCGAGAATGTATCTTATCAAGTTCAAAAGGTTTATACTACCAACATTTAAAAGAATTACCAACATTCGAAAAATTTCTATTACTTCCCAAAACTATCTACTTGCAATTGCCAATTTTACAATTTCGCACATCTAATCATCATTTGCCCATTGAAACCTATGACAACTGCTCACAACTCTTGTTTGACTTGGTCATTCTGTTAATCCTTAGTTGTTTTGAATGTGCAAATAAATCTTGTTTAGTAAATAAATCTTATTTAATAATTAAGGTGTAAAGAAGCCTACCATCGCTTCTCACATTGTTTGTAATTGTTACAAATTGGTTAGTTCTTAGTATTGGTTTAATTAAAGGAAATTAGATGTCTGCTCAATTGTTGAACTGTTATTGTTGTTATTATTGCATTGGTATATATGTACCTGACCTATCAGCATACTAGTCAGCATCAAAATGGCAAATCTTCAGAGAGCGGAGTTTGTAACAGCACAAAGACGTGGTCAGCAAGAACTTTATGCAGGCTATAGATACAGACTGAATGTCAAGCGTCAAGTTGCTGTTCACTGGAAGTGTGTATACACAGGTTGCAATGGTAGATGCAGCACTATTGCAGAACACGTCGTGTCTACAACTCCTCACAGCCACCCCCTTGTAGAGAATGAAGAACACATCAAACTCATTGGTCGACTCAAGCAGCGTGTCCAGACCGACATTTCTCCTGTACAGCAGATATACAACGCAGAACTGGATCAACTTGATGAAGAAGTAGCTGCGACTGCTCCCTCTTTTGCAAGTATTCAAGCTTCCCTGTACAGAAACAGAGCCAAAACTATTCCACAAGTTCCAGAAACCAGAGAAGCAGTCAACTTCAAGATTGTCTTGTCTGTTTAACCTTCTTTTGGGTCAGTTCATTATTTTAGAGGTAACACAGCACTTGACTTATGTGCAGTCAACTGTAAATTTGTTTTGATAAGGGTGTAGGCGAAATGAGGTGTAGGCGAAATGAGGACAGGCCGATGGAGAGTGTTACTGAGAGAAGACCGTGTCTGCACACTATGCAATTCATCTGCTGTTGGAGACGAATTTCACTATCTTTTTAGGTGTGAAGCACTTCTCCAACAACGACTTCTTTACATCCCACAGAATTGTTATATCTGGCCAAATATGTGTAAATTGCGTAAAACGTTATCACCTAAAAATATATCCACTTTGAAACATCTGTCCAGATTCATCGTACATTTGAACTCATTATTGCGTTAAGGTGTCTAATTTTATTTCTTTTGATTAATTTTATTATTATTATTATTATTATTATTATTATTATTATTATTATTAGTGATAGTAGTAGTAGTAGTAGTAGTAGTAGTAGTAGTAGTAGTAGTAGTAGTAGTATAATTATTTTATTTGTTTAATTTTTTATATTTTTTTATATTTAGGCTTGTTACCATCTTGATCTGCATTTTAAAGTCATGAATGAATGATAATACGTTGAAGCTGAATGACACAAAAACTGAGGTAACTGATATCGCTCTACCAGTGAGGTTACAGAAATGTTCCTTGAACAGCCTTACAGTTAACCAAACACCCCTTCCAATCTCATATTGTGTCAGATATTTTGCTTTATTTCTTACCATGGAAAAGCACATCAGTTATCTCCGCATGACTTGACGTCATTCATTTCCATTTCAGGAAATTTCAGGCTTTGATCCCTGTTCAAACGACACCGTGCCACTGCATTGTTCCCTGTGTAGTCGCACCATATCCCTGCTTTGATTTGTTTCGTCGCGCCATACCATTGCTTTGATCCTTGTGTAGTCGCATCATGCCAGTGCTGTGAATTATGTTTAGACTCGCCATACCATTGCTTTGATCCTTGTTTAGTAGCGCTATAACCCTGTTTTGATCCTTGTTTAGTCGCGCAATACCATTGCGTTGATCCTTGTTTAGTCACGCCAGGACAGTTCTTTGATTTATGTTTAGTCACGTCAAACTACTGCTTTGATGCTTGTTTAGTTGCACCATACTACAACTTTGATCTTTGTTTAGTCGTACCGTACCATTGCTTTGGTCTTTGTTTAGTCGTGCCGTACCACTGCTTTGATCTTTATTTAGTCGCACCATACCACTGTTTTGAGTCTTGTTTAGTCGCACTTCTGGCTTCACAATGGTGTGTGGACCCGAGTTATTGCTTGTCATAAGAGGTTACAGTTCTCAAAAATGGTTTTGAGTGTATGTAATGGAATACAAATGTAATATTGAGGCAAGACATTCGATTACTAAAGTAAACACAATTACATCACCTTCTGTATCTCTCACCAGCACAACATACAAGTAGGCACTTTAGCATCTAAAAATAACACATGAAACCAAGTCACTTAATACCGTTACTTACATCCATATAGTAATATTAAGATACAAGACGCTAATCCTCACAAGCGTCTATCGTTGTTGATAGAAAGGTAGGTTACTCAGTAGCCATGTAAGTAGAAACGCGCTAGTATGACTATCCCGCCAATATTTCATTACAAAATAGACATGAATGTGTGTGACTCAGACAAGAACTGAAAAACACAGGTGCGTGGCTCTTGAGTATGTATTGAGCTACACAAAATGTGCACGGTCTAAATATATATTGGCCCTTATTATTCACTCTCCTTTTAATTGATTCATTTATCCTTCAAACGCAAGGTTGTTCCAGTGGAATTAGTATTTCATTAACATTGATGTAAGCAATAATGAAATTATTGACATGGTCATCCTATTAAGGCTTGTAATAATTCTAACACCTCATTGCAAATGTGATACTCCAGCTTCGTGTTTCCAGTGTTCGGGAGGAGAACACATTGAGATACTACATGTGCCATGTCATGTATGAAGTCAAGCATGTTTAAAAAAAACACGTTTAACCATTAACAACTCTCAACTGTACTACTAATCTTTTGTAATAGAGTGAGCGGTCGGGTAGCCTGGTGGTTAAAGCGTTCGCTCGATACGCCGAAGACCCGGGTTCGATTCCCGACATGGGTACAATGTGTGACGCCAATGTCTGGTGCTCACTCACTCACTTTGTAATAGGTTTGGAAAATCTATAACTATTTATCAGTCATGAACATCAACAATGATATCTCACTTTGTGCTCATTTGATTCTCCATACAGTCGATATGTGAGTAAAGAAACGAAAATCTTTCTATAGTAATACATTAATGCGACAAAATCACTATCCGTCATCATAAGAAATCTCCATTGTACGTTTCCGACCACATCTTAAGCATGGTTTAAGAATCCCTATTAAATAGTGACGATACCGTGTGTTCGAGAAAAGGTTAGCGTATCCTGTCTTGCCAGTGGTACCCGTCACAAACACATGCTGAGACAAGGCATTTAACTTTAATAAAACATTGCCACGGAACGGTCCCAACAATGAACGTATAAACTATATGATGGCCCCCTTTTGAACTGGCTGTTTAATGATAGTTCTACAATCCACTTACCGAAGTGTTTATATGGTCGGAGAAAATATTTATCATACATGTAAGCTGTTTCTCAACAGCCAGTTACACTTCACATTGATGAGAGTTCAATCACTGACGCAAACACACAAACTTTGCCACGCAATTTAATTTATAAATAAACAGTGAGCGTGAGCTGGGATTAACGCCGCTTTAAACAAAATTCCAGTTATATCACAGCTTGATGTGAGAGGAAAGCCGAAGTGATGCAGGTCTCTGACGTCTACCACTTGGGTAATACGCAAGCAAAGGCATGGTGCTGATAAACCTTGAAATATAAACGGGGCGAACAGGATTCGAACCAACAATCATATGATTCTGGCCTGCCCAAGGGACGCAACTCTGCACAGCGAATTGCGGCGCCTCAGACAACTGGGCCACTCATGCCCCTCATAAATATGAAACAGACGCTTTGTGCAGTATATGTATTGAGTTACGCTGTAGGTTGAACACATACCAGCGCTTCTTATTCGTGACATGAACTACGTATCTTTGTCTTAAGTCCAGATGTTAACATGATTGCAAGTTACTCAAATTCAAAAACATAATTCATACTGAATCCTATCTCCCAACCACACATTCATCTGGTATCAGCCATCGCGGGCATCTCGCTCTTTTTCCACTCGAGTCACGTGCTTAGCATATTTCATGAACGTGTTTAACCAACAGTCATGGAGCAAACGTGTCGCCGGGTCACCTGACAATTTACATAATTGTAATTGTCGCTGTGCATGTGTTTCTTTGTTTGTTTGTTGTTTAACGCCGCAGTCAGTAATATTCAAGCTATATGACGGCGGTCTGTAAATAGTCGAGGCTGGACCAGAAAATCCAGTGATTGACATTTTTGGATACGATGACATGCATCAATCAAGTCAGTGAGCCTGACCCTCCGATCCCGCCAGTCGTCTCTTACGACAAGCATACTCGCCCTTTACGACAAACATGGGTTGCTGAAGACCTATTCTACCCCGGATCTTTACGGGTCCTCTGTGCATGTGAAACAGGAACGATTACCAATTGAGAATATGGAACCAATCTGAGATTGAATAAGCGAAGATAATACATCGTAAAATGATAGATGTAGCATGGCCAAGCTAGCGTGTTTTTGTCACTGTGGGGAACAGGGTAAAACATGAGCTGGCTGGTCATCTTTGACCTAAGCAGTAGGGCATTCCACTGTCCGGTGATTGATAGCTTGTGGTCAATTGTTACCGCTTGCTGGGCTTGACAGACGATATAGTATTATAAGATGCATTGGAAAAAATAATTGAACGCTTAGTTATAAGCATCTTTATCAAGTCTCCGTAATCATTTCAAAATAATACAGATTTTATAATACAAACATAAATTAAAATGTGTGCATGTTGTAACATCCTACAGAAGTAAGAACTGTATGAACAATGACAATGTTAGAAATAATCGTCATAATCTCCATACATGTCTCTATGATTGATATGAAATAATCATCAAACCTATATTTATATTAATCTGAAGGAATAATAATGACAGTAATATCATAATGAAAATGATATTACTAATCCTAAACTGAAGTAGTCCTCTGCGCTATGCATTCGATGAAGAAACCTATGAACATATTAACTTTTTAACACACTAGTATAACATTATGAATATTCTGCTAACAATTCAGGATACAGTGGTGTACATCAAGTACATCACAATAATATCTCTTGTACTATACATAAGCCAAAATACAACACTTAAAAATGTGTAACGTTTAGCTCATTCTCAACTTGGTAGACACAACATAGCAGGACAGAGTGGACCCTCCCTTTGCTCATCAGTTAACAGTAATCCTATGGCTTATTGTGGTGACAGGCTTGGCACGGATGGTTGGATAACTGCATGGTGCTGGGATCATTTTACAACTACAACCCTTGTTCCCCAGAGTAAGTGGTTGAACTCTGTAATGGAGAACTCACCCGAAGCGGGTGATTCCGGAACTAGAATCAAGTCGCCTCTTCGTGTAATCTCTCCGACTTTAACCATGTTATACAGTTGCCATCTCGTTCCCCTCTCATTTTGAATAACTACCTATAGTTGCGTCGGCTTTACTTGATAAACGCACGTTCTGAATGGCCAGTAAAATCAGGTTCAGAACCAACTCCAACAGCAAGAGCGTGAAGTCATCACAATGCACGATGACAAAATAAAATTCTTATAAAATGTAAATGACCCGTAAAGATCCGTGTTAGAATTGGTCGTCAGCAATCCGCGCTTGTCGCAATCGGCCACTAGCAGGATCGGATGGTCAGGCTGACTGACTTGGTTGATGCATGTGATTGCATCCCAATTGCGTATGTTATGATGTCAGACTCGATTATTTACAGACCGCCGTCAGATAGCTGGAATATTGCTGATGCGTCGTTAAACAACTAATACACTAACAAATGTAAACCTTGCGTATGCCGTCTCTTTGATATATTTAATGCTCTACGTGTACGCCCAGTTCATACTACTATAAACATGTTTTAACAATATTCCTATCCAATTACCACGCCAACAAGTACATACACGTCATTGTTCTAGGTAGTTGATGCAAACGTGGCCCGTTGTCTATGGCGATGTAATTCGCTGTGCAGAGTTGTGTCCCTTAGCACGCCAGAACCATAATCGTGGTTCGAATCCCGGTTGGCCCGATTATGTTTTTAGGTTTGTCAACACCATATCCATCTTCTTGGGTTTCACCAAAGTGGTAAACGTCTGAGACCTGCACCATTGCGGACATTCGTCCCACATCAAGCTGACACGCCGTGATATAACTGAAATAATGTTCAAAGCGGCGTTAAACCCAACTCATTCACTTACTCACTCATATATAAGTGTCTAGGTGATGATACACTTTTATCTACCTGGTTTATATTTACTGTTTTAAAGTTTATGCTCCTTATGAATGTATAATAAGGTCTCCTCGTAATATTGCTTGTAGATTACGAAAATCAGTTAAACGTGATCCATGTTGTTTTACTTAGTACTTAGTGTCTGCAATCTAAGAGACTGCTGAAGTTACATCAATGAAACTTTGCAATCCTATCCAAGAGATACATATCAAAACTGAGCTCGAATTGGTGCCATAAATTTTTGTTTTCCAGAACTACTTTCCTTGCTACATGTTTTTAGATTGTGAGCATACACATTTATGTCCCTTCAGCCATGTTATTTTACAAAGCGCACAGAGTCAGAAACTACTGAAGTTAGCTCCTCTTAACGATAATTATCAAGAATTATTTTTTCCAGATAATTGCCTATTTCTTCTTAAGGTTTTATAGGACACTTATTAACAATTTATATTCACTACTATATGCACAAGATTATAATGTGCCCCATGGCGGGGTATAGTGATAACACTGTTTTGTTTTTATTCGTTTCAAGAGTAATTTTGCATAATTTTTAGCATAATAAACATCCCACGCACGTGCTACACATATCTTTCAATAGCTATGTTGCGACCTTGTACAGTAGGTCCGCCTAACAGTTTGTCTGCCAGTGACATTGGCATGCAACATACCAAACTGATCCCTGATGCAACCTCTTCATTCACAATCACTTTCTTGAAGGCACACTTTGTTTAAGACTTATTCTGTTACTAGGTACTATTTTCTGGGTCGAAAGTCTACCTGAATTGCAAAATGTGTATACAGGTTAGTGATCACATAAATCAGTTATTAAATATCTCGTTACACGAAACAACGCAAACTGTTGAACAGAGATAAATGTAATATCTGTTTCACACGCCTACACACGCTCACACACGCCAATACACGCCAAAACACGCCCACACACGCCAACACACGCCCAAACACGCCCACACACGCCCACACAGGCTCACACACGCCCACACATGTTCACACACAATAGGGAAATCTCGCCTAATCATCATTTTAAACGTTAAAATAGGGTTAAGTAGTTTAGTATTCGTAATGGTAATATCAATATCAGTATCAGTAACTTTAATGCGTCTGTTCTTTCTGCGTTTAGTATATTGAATACATAGACGACCATTATACTTATAGCTCATCAATGTATACGACTCCACCTTTAAGTTCATTGAAACTGGCGTGCTATACAGTAGAAATCGCTCCTTGACAAGGCATACTGGTAGATATCCTGAGTAGGTATCAAAGTTCACGTACATCCTTTAGACAGCGAGTAGTTTATGTTTTGCAAATCAAGGTCATATCGGAAGTACCCAGATGAATCCCTAGAAATAGGTCAAAACAGTAGCTTCAAGTCTGCTGGCACAGAGGTGATACCATTAGGTTGTCAAGCGCGTGGACGTTTGTTTTTACCCTTTGTGCGAATGCACATTTCGAATGATTTTCCATCTATAACACATGGTATGGTTTCAAAAGTGGTCACGTTACCAGGCCCTGGAGCAAAATGTGGGGAAATTACGTTTGAACTCCTTTTAACCTGCAGGGGATTTTACATCTATTAGTGAGAGATGAGGAAATGATACTGAAATATGATTAGGAGATGGATAAATATATGGCATGACACACACACACACATACACGTGCGCGCGCGCCCACACACACGCACTTGTTACTTTGCTTTACTGTAGGACTGTAGGAAAGAGCAAAGCATACATTTAATTCTTAAACAGCCATGGACGAGGAAAAAAACGTCCCCGGACATTGGACATTGCGCCAATATGTTTCTGGTGATACAATTATAAAACTGGACAAAATATTGTGCTCTGGATTGTATGTCTTGGAGCGCTAAATTAGACGCTGTTCTGTCTCAAACTAAACTCTCAGCAATCCTCCACCCCCTACAGATTACACACGCCCGCACGCACGCACGCACACACGCGCACACCACACACCTCGACACACACCATGTTATTGAATGGTCCGTCTCTTACCCTAAAGGGTGTCTTAAGCGTACATGTTCCATGCCAGCACACAACAATAATTAGCAACAACCTTTATACATTATATATTACAATTATGTATTCAATCAAAATACATTATACCATCAGACCATGCACGTATTCTACATATTCTGTGTGACCATTGCTTAACTGATATCTCGCTCGGAGAAACAGGGAAACCCTTTCATATGAACACGTAGCATCTATTTTATATATTGAAAAAAAGGCATCTTTAATCTTCATCTTTAGATCATTAATCACAAGTGTATTCTTTACAATCTGCGGCCATTCATTGATATACATACAAGGACAGTGCAATCTCCGGGACTGTCAGTCAGAGGATGATAACACCTGTAACACTAGCTCTTCCTGAGATTGTTTTTGTGTAGGATCGTGTATTATTAATCCAATGTCATTATGCTAATGGCCACGTTTTGCTTTTAGACATTTGTAGGATTTCCCAGCTATCGATCAAGTACAAAAAACGTGTATATGGATGACTTGAGGCACGGAGAAGAGCTTCAAGTATTACTCTGTCTCCAAGAATACAGAGGAATTCCGAAAACTCAATATCTTTTCACATTTCATTTACTGTACAATTCTCAAATGAACGCATGGATATCAATGTATGTTTGTTTGTGTTTCTTGCTTAACGCTCAGCATTGTTCAAGCTCAATGACAGCCATCTGTTAATAATCGAGTCACCAAACTCTTTAGTGAATGATATCGTGAGCATCGATCCATTTGGATACGATGACTGACATGGATCAACCATGTCATCCGCCCTGACCACCACCCGATCCCGTTACTGGCCTCTCACGACAAGCATGGGTTGCTGAAGATCTATTCTAACCCGGATCTTCCCATTGTAGGATATCATTGACAATGAGTCGAGTCGATATATTTAAGATTTCCTGTTTCAAATTACATAATAGTGTATGCTTTATTGTATCAACTTAAAGGCTTCGTGGTAAGTACTTGCAGCTCGTTAAGGACACGATTTATTAATTAATTTAGTATGTATATGGACATATTTGTATAGCAAATATATGTTAATGAAAGATGCATAGCCTACGTTTTCCGACCCCCGTGTCTATTTAAAGTTGTCAGGCCTTTTGAATTCATTCTGTATCATGGAGGTAATTTTAAATATTTATTATGAAAGCTGCATATCCAACATAATCCGACACACGTGTCCATTTAACGTTGCCATTTAGCGTTTTGAATTAGAGGGCACGGGTGGCCCAGTCGTCTAAGGCGCCGCGATTCGCTGTTAAGAGTTGCGTCCCTTGGGCACGCCAGAAACCTATGATTGTGGGTTCGATTCCCGGTTCGCCCCGATTATGTTTCTAGGTTTGTCAGCACCATACCCGTGCTCGTGGGTTTCACAGAAGTGGTAAACGTCTGAGATCTGCATCACTGCGAGCTTTCCTCGCACATTCGGCTGACACGCCGTGATATAACTGGAATACTGTTTAAAGCGGCGTTAACCCAACTCACTCATTTTGAATCAAAGATATTTGATTGACAAACTCTTGAAGTCAAACCGGCACAGCTGACCCAAGTTGCATCGTTCCGTGAACATATATATTTGAAATAGTATATAATCCAAAGGCTTGGCGCCCTTCGTAATCATACCTTCATCGGAATATTATTTCAACATGTCTCAACTTTTGAGCCAAAAGTAGAATTTTACGTGGATTATTGGTGATAATTGTATAATTGATACGTAACGAGTCTTGATATACATTCCAAAAAACACTTCTCAGCAGACGGTATAGTGCTTGTTGAGAAGAAATATAAACTAAACTGAATGAGTGAATAAGTATCTCAATGGAATGTTTCACCGCGTCAATCAGTATTTCAGTTACACGCGGCAAGGCAACTTGAAGTGAAAACCCTAAATGACACAGATCTCAGCCGTTCATCACTTAGGGATAGACCATTTGATATTCGAGGGAGAGGGATTTCAGCAGTCTAAAGCATAATTCTTTTTCATGCATCTTCTGGGACAATGTAACATATTCGTAACATTTTGTCCATTTCCCCAATATTAATACACACATGCAAGGGACATAATCAGGGCGACTATTATTTAAAGCAACATTCAACAGATCCCATGTATATATGTTGTGACAACTGGCAGACGGTGCCTTATAACCAGAAGTGTGGAAGATAATAGAAACACCAATTTTAGGTGAATGGGTTAAGTGACTATTTGAAGTAGAGGTACTGTGGACTCTGGTGTCACACGCAGCACTATGTGGACATCATTACCAAAGATCCAGTCACTGATAATATGTATCCACTAGAGCCTAATATTCCCAGATTATCTTTTGTTGTGGTTGTCCAGAATATGCGAAAAATAGCAGTTCAGATGCTGAGACTACTTTGTGTGAGATTAGTTTTTGTGTCTGGCGGGGAAAAAAACATTAAATTTTGGAAGTCCCCAGGCATGCATGACAAGTGTATCATTAGGAAACCTCATCGCACAAAATCCTGACTGCTGAACAAACCTTTCTTTCCTGCGAGCATTTTGGTGAACATAGTATATGTAAGTCAGGAAACTCAGTGGTTATCGGTATTGATTCCGTCCTGTTTGACTTTACATTTATCAACTAAAAACCTCCGAAAACAATTTGAAAAAAGCAATTGTATTAAGTATTGATTACCCTTGAGGAGCTATTGTGTCAGGTACAAGTTGGTCTCAGGTGATGATCCATAATCAGGTCCGGAAAGGAAACACCGATGTGTGTTTTGGGAAGCTACATTGTTAATTAAACCAAAGGAATACAGTTCATCCTGGGTTCATGTCGTGCACATTCGAGCCTTGTGTCAACTCGAATTAGAAACACAACGGAATCTGTCATCGAAACCTGATATCTTTTACTGGCACACATATCTGTCCCCTTCATATTATATTCGACAAAGGAATGAGTGACCCGGAATATTTCACATTTACGTATGGTCTGGATGTCCTGATGCATGCGTTGTAAAAGGTTGTTGTTGAGAAAAGTATGTTACATGTGGTGTTCCAAATATGCCTCTGATCACCCAGCACTTAATTGGTACCCGGACGTATAATAGTATTATTATATATTCTCTCAATAAACATGTATAAATCGATAGCTGATGGACACATTATCTCAATCACACACTTAGAGACAGACAATGTAATAGTGCGTGCGTGCGTGCGTGCGTGCGTGCGCGCGTGCGTGTGTGTGACTGGGTTTGGATTGGATTGGGCACCAACTCAAAAACTAGACTATCAATCTCTTGCAAGACTCTTGGGTTGTCGTGAGAACGCTCCTCTAATAACACCGAACCAGTTGCCCTTTCTTTGTTCTTGATTCTGCTGTGCCAATATAGAAATAATATCACCAGTTACATTTTTTACAGGTTTTACGACAACATAATTGTGCGCTGGTCAAGCCGGATGTCCTGAAAATAATATGTTGTAAAAAGTATGTTGAGAAGGAGATGTTTGGAAGTGGTGACTGAATAAGTACTCTGTCCAGAATTTTAGACGCCCGATCCCTCAGACTAAGCCTGAAATTGTTTTCAAAGTTGAACAAAGTTGTTCTAATAAACTTTTCGTACGAATAACGCATCATACCACATGGCAACATTAATCAGTCGTCAACAAGTATGCTGACGACCGCCACGACTTATGCCCGTCTACTTGAGGACGTCCATAGTGTTATAACCTAGATTAAAGTGATATCCAGTCACCCTGCGTTGATCATATTGATTACAAACAGCTGTGAAATTATAGAGGTTAACGATATAATGAATGTGCGCCTTATTGGCCACTCTTGTCTCGATCTGTCCAAGCTCATGCTCCTACTGGTCGGGCGGCTTGAGGGAATGAACTAATTTTATAAAGTCGCATCAGACAAACGGGAAAACAAACCTAACATAACGTCTGATGATTTGCAGTGTGAAGAAGTATTCTTTTCATGCATACTCATTTTATCACTTATTTCTAGACAACATACATAATGGATACATCTCGGGTAGGGGAACAAGTTTATTTCAAAGGTTAAATGAAGCTCCTAATCGGAAATGGACAAGATATATTACATCAATGCCAGTCTGATTTCTCATGGAATTGGGCGATGTCTGACATTAAATATTCGTAACCACGGTGATAAAGTAGGATGGAAGTAACTATGTGATAAATCATTTAAAGCTATTCATAGAAACCCCCTGCACATAAATGACTTCCGAGGCTCCGCTAACGGAGATCAGATGGCGGTCAGGGCAGTGTGGTTGTGGCATCACTTTACAAACGGGTACTGGTACTAGTTTTGATTGGCGATCATCGGTCGTACACTCGAGAGGTTGAAGCATAAATTTATATGTCACCAATTACCTGATTCACCAATCATAGAAAGTCTGGAAGAACAGACACAATAACACATTTATGATTACCGATACCAGAATTCACATCATTTGGTAAAATTTATAATTTACACTATATGTGACATCTTCACACATTTTGACTGCACTAATTTCCACATATAACATAGTAATTGGTGTGGATTTTTTAACTTTCAGTTACACTTTTAGGAAGCGTGATTGCAGATTTTCGAGTATTGCACAGTTGCCAATGCTCCACATTTCCGAATCAAAAAGCAAAATTCAAATAATATAATGTGACACTGACATTGAACGACTTTGTTTCAATGCACAAAAGCTTTTATATCTTGATCAACGTGGTTTTTTACATGTGACAAATTTGTTATTGTTGGATAGTGTTATTCCTAAATACTTGTATTCGTTTGTATTTTCAACCACTGAATCATTTGTAGATAGGAAAAATCTTTAATCGTTTTAGGAACCACCCAAAAAGACTCTGGTCTTAATGACATTTACAGTTAATTTGTTGGATTTACAGAAAACCTGAAAACTATCCAACATATTTTGCAGACTGAGTGTTTTAGCGTTAGTGGCTAACATGGCAGTATCGTCTGCATATGAGAAAACAACAAATACATTTGAAAGCACATATGCCATGACAATTATGATCTTTAAAGGTACTAGTCTAAATCATTTACCAAAAATAAGAATAATAACGGCGACAGATGTTCGCCTTGTCGCACCCCAATTGAGCTCAGAGTTGTTACATTTACTAAGGACACATGATTTGAACTACTTATATATATATTTACTTATATATAGTCTTTTTAAGTGTTTCACTTAGAAGGTAATTTGCAATTGTTTCGATGAAAATATTAAGTCGATTGTTGATAACTGAAGTGGATAATTTTCCCAAACAGCTAAGTAAAGCAATAGGGCGATAGTTTTCTGGTTGATATTGGTCGCCTGTTTTTTTATGAAGGTTTTATGATACATGTACCAACAAGGATTCAGGGGAAATACCACGATTAAAAACAACGTTGAATGCACAACATATTCATCCATTATGATTCCATCAAAACCAGTCGATGGTTACTTTTTAGTTGTTATCGCAAAGCACTATTTCTTATTCAAGTATAAGTTCTCGTGTATAATACAAGAAAACATCATTTCCTCGGGTAATGCACTCATCAAAGACCCGAACAAAATGTGCTTGTTAATATACCCAACCAAAGATTTTTCATGTGATTGTGGAAAGTGGAAATGGTCACGTTACTAAACTACTTGACTTTTGTAAATCAACAAATATGTATATTGTGAACGGTCGTGTTGAGGACAAGTTTATTGGAAATATTACTTTTAAGAACGTTAGTCTAGAAGACTATTGTATTGCAACTCGTAACTCTTTTGCCCATATTAGTAACTTTGAGGTTCCGAGGAGTATTCATGATCCTTCAGTTCAATGTTTAGCTACGCGTGACAAGACGCTGTAGACGTCCTGGCTTTAAAGTCGCCATCGTTATAATAGCTGAGCGTAGTTGATGCTCAAGGACTTCGTTATGCCATCAGTCAAGAGCTCCACTTGTGTAGCGGGTTGAACCTGCTGGGAGTACATACACGACACCGATATGTAACGATGATATATTTAAGTGATAGAGAATCCGGAACTTTGTCCGAAAACGTTTAACCTGGATATATGATATTATTCAGGTCAATTAACAAGAAAATGTTGTTGTTCCCAAATACATTTTCTAAACAGAGCGAATGCTATCATACAATGATGTAAACAACGTGAAGAAACTGCAGAAATTTATTATGTGTGTATGCACGCGTGTGTGTCTGTGTGGGTTTTTTTCCCCTGTGTGTGTGCATGTCTGTGTGTGTGTGTGTGTCTGGGGGAAGGGTGTGTGTGTGTGGGGGGGGGGGGGGGGGTGCTGGTATACGCGGCAGTCGACAATATTCCGGCTACATGACGGCAGCAGGGAAATGATGTAAACATAAGGTAGTTTAAACTAACAGTAAAACGTCACTCCAGTAACTGAATAGACAAAAAACATATCACCTATGTGACCTCTGTGTGACAGCATTCCTCATTACAACAAGAAAGTGATTGCGTTGGTTAACACGGAGGGTCAGCTTGATGTGGGAGAACATCCCTTAGTGATGCAGGTCTCAGACGTTAACCGTTTTGGTGAAACCCATGAGGACGGATATGGTGCTGACAAAGTTAGAAACTTAATCGGGGCGAACCGGGATTCGAACCCACGATTTCTGGCGTGTCCAAGGGACGCAACTCTGCACAACGAATTGGGCTCCCTTGACGACAAGGCCACCCGTCCCCCTTTGCATCTGTAATCGAAGATTAACATAAGGTCACAGCTTTACCAATGTTGTCCTCGAAAACTCTATAGCTGTTAATGTAAAAACGTAAACGTAGACTTCTAATTGAACGGGAAGCAAACTTAAGCAGATCATATGTCATGTGTCATAGATCATGCTTAAGCACTGACGCTGATTGATAACTTCAGGGAAGGGACAACAGATTCATAGCTCTGTAACTTGGAGATGTCCTCCTTCACCGGACACCTGCCATGTGTGATTGGCTTAGCTACTCAGATTGACGAATGTTTTTTTTTTCTTTGGCGAATGTCGAAGATATGATTGCCTGTATGAGGTATGTCCTGATTGGCGACATTCCCATTGAAGTGTTACTCCCAAGAGACTATTGACAGATGTAACATAGATGATAACCTGTCGATCTTTGCGCGATCTATTGGTTATTGAAGCGCTTTGAAAACCCATTAGAGTCAGTGAGGTGGAAAAGATATCCAAGACACCCAGCTGTAAGTACGTTACTGAATAGTGAGCGACATGCACACAGCACTCAAGGCAATCTGTTTCGGCGAATATTTTGTTCGAGATTGTTTATTCTCTGGTGCTGACGTCTTTTATTTTCTAAAACTCTTTCATGGTGTCATGATGATGTAGGCGGCACGGGTTGCCCAGTCGTCTAAGGCGCCGCGATTCGCTGTGCAGAGTTGCGTCCCTTGGGCACGCCAGATACCTTTGATAGTGGGTTCGAATCCCCGTTCGCCCCGATTATGTTTCTAGGTTTGTCAGCACCATACCCGTGCTCGTGGGTTTCACAGAAGTGGTAAACGTCTTAGACCTGCATCACTTCCGGCTTTCCTCCCACATTAGGCTGACACGCCGTGATATAACTGGAATAATGTTAAAAGCGGCGTTAAACCCAACTCACTCACTCACTCACTAACTCATGATGTTGTAATTGTTACTAATATTCTATGATTACTGACCCTGTTCATCACACTGTCTTACATATACAGGAATGTGAGGATGGGTGAGTGAGTTTTGTGTAACATTATTTCAATTATGTCTCGGCGTTATAGCATGATAATGCGGGACAAACTCGAAGTGATTCGGGTCTTAGACGTTTACCACTTTGACAATACCCACGAGAACGAATACGCACTGACATGCCTCGAAATAAGACGATTTAGACGATTGGACCACCCGAACCCCTGAGTGGGATGTGAATATTCAAAGTCCAATTTTCACTACAGTTTAGATGTAATTCATCTGCAAGTTATACAAATACGCTTACATGTAAGGCTTATGCTTCACGTGAGGTAAAACAGCTTACCAAAGTGTGCATGTCACATATGACATATGATCTGCTTAAAAAACAAAAGAGTTCTAACGGGTACAAGGGTTTATTTACCAAACAACAGCGAATGTCTATCAAACACGTCCGCCTTGGCCATAGATCAGACACAGCCAGACCAGATTGCCTATCATATTTGCCATCAATCATAAAGATATATGCTTGTCATAAATCGATGCTTATCGTCCTACGCATTGTTAAAATAGCATAATTGATCATCTTTGTGACAAGATACTTCACGTTAACTGTTGATACAACATAGAATGGTGAAATAACACATGGATGGATATCAAATTTGACCTATGAGTAAGAGGTTTTGTCTTGCTTTGAACAGTATTTCAGTAAAATCACGGCACGTCAGTCATGAAACCAGCCATGAAACATATTCTATATTACGAACAATAACAATCTTTTCTGCCCAAAAAAACTTCTTTCGCAAAAAATAGAACACTTTTTTATATTTTTCAGGATATGATCGATGATTTCTAACATTTCAATTTTGACATGCTAGGAATTTTATTTTAAACAAAACATCACTCGATTAAAATTGAGATTAAAACACATAATGTCAATGCCAGTGAACAATAGTATTCCATTTGGCGTAAAAGGCAAAACGGGTAAACATGTCCTGCTGTACCGAGAGCACCCGGCACTCACACAATCTGCATAAAAAGTAGGTGTTTGTTGCCTACGAAATGTGTCGTGGAACAAAATATATAATGTAGTTGTAAGGCTCTTCTCTTCCGTGAAGAAGAGTCGTATGTCTTGAAGTGGTGACAAAAACATACCCTGTCTCTGAACTGAAATCTAAGTAGAAAGGTAGTGTTACACTGGAAATAATATGTTCCCGTTGATTTGTTAGGGCGGACGGGTATCCTAGTGTTTAAAGTGTTCGCTCATCACGTCGAAGACCCTGGTTAGATTCCCCCAATGTACAAGGTACAATGTCAGAAGGCCATATTGCTAGAAGCGACGTAAACCATAATCACTCACCCGATTTGTTTGTGTCAATGTACCGACGTACCAGAGTGACACGTGTGATCAGATAATGCGGCATCATGGCAATATTAGTCGATACTAAAATAAACACAAATGATAAGTGCCATCATAAGACACTCATTATCACACACTGCACCAACTGATCAACTATCGAGGCAATGGTCCACGGTCCAATGTCAATCTATTAATGACAAGTTGAATGCATGACTTTAGCTGACATCGAATCTAAGCTTTATTGTCGACAAATTAAATGGACACACCAAAATGAAAAAGAACACAGATAATTTGTATTGTCATCATTTCTTGCAAATACTTTGCCATTTGTAGTTTATTTGGAAAACAATATCTGCATTTACAATCAGAGCTAATTACAACTCTCTAAAATCCCAAGGATTTGGTGGCTGTGCTGTTATCACATCGAATCTGTATTGTTTCAAGGTTTAAAAACGTTTTATGGAGGATATTTCCACATTTGAGTCATCAGTGACCAAAATTATGTCCGATGCAATTCTCTATTTTGACTTGTACGATTTGTCCCCGTGTTGTTTAGGAATAAATGACTTACCTTTGCATGTGATGTGACGAGTGCCACAGGTGGGGCAGGATACGCTAACGTTTTCGCTAACAACTGGTGTGATCAACATTTGATAGAGATCCATAAACACATGCGCGTGATCTAGTAGGAATCGTAACCTGCATTCTGCTTTTTTATGACTATGTATCAGAGTGATCCTATTTATCCCCGGAATCCCATCACGATATACACAGTCTTGAAGGCAATCACTTTTGAAAGGCTTACAATCTCAAAGGCTTGTAAAACTCAAGCCATAAAATTCCCCACCCCCAAATCACTGAAATGATAAAAGCCAAAGATGTTTTGGTGATTGGTTATTTATCATGCCCAGATATCATTAATGCGGAAATTCGTACATAACAAATTGTCAGCCCATACGTGCCAAGTAGTGATGAAAAAGCTCTGATCGTGACAGTGTCACATTTGGCTCTTCACCTAATTGCAAGATTATGCATGACCATACACGGAATACAGTTTAAATGTCATGTGCGAAGACCAATATATATTTGCCATTACCATTCTCCTGCATTTCCAGAAAGAGTAACATGGCTCTCATGTAGAAAAGCGACAGTCCAAACACAATTGCAATATTGAATTTTTGTATGAGGAAAGTTTTACTCTCACAGACGTAAGCACACATCACAGATAGTCACTGTTGTAATTATTCAGAAAGGGACATCAAAGAGGAAAAGTGTCAGCTCTTAAGATCAGTCTGCAAGATTTTTCATTTTATAATGCTAAAGGTAGAACCCTCATAGAAGGAAACGGCGTGGCATTTCAGAGGTCTGGTGATAGATCATGTCGTGGTCACCATGTCCTGTACGAGTGGTTTCAGAGATAGCATCAATATTTATTTGCTCCAATGGTGTTGACTATGGTGTTCCTATTACTGTTCCCTCTCAAGTAGATGTATATATCTAGTGTGACCAATACATTCTGACCAATATTCAGTCAACAAAAAACAGATTAACCCATGGAATAAGGATCTATACCCAAACGTCGCGATTATAGTCCAATAAAAATAGTTGTTATCCATATATTGTTTCTACTTTGTCCTCTGTCAACTCCTGAGAAAGGCTAATCAAGCAATGCAAAAAGCGACAAACTGTTTTTATTACCAAAAGGTATCCTAGTCTTGAACAAACAAATGCGTCAGACTAGAGATACATGTACTGACCATCCAGATATCTACATGTCCTATTACAGGGTTACCGTGTGGATTGATTTGTGTATAGATATAATAAACTTACAATTATACAACTGATGTTAACAAAAATAATAACAAACCCGTCATGATTCTACAAATTATTTAAACGTCGATCACGGAACCAGTCATTGTAATTTTAATGCAGATGTCTGTGGAATCTGTTTTCATGAAATCTAGATCATTATTCATGACGATGATATGGTGTTCCCGACGTCGATGATGTACCCCGTAATGACATGCGTGACATGAATATGGATGATTAGATAAATCCCGGCCCTGAAAAGAAGTCCAGCGGGGAGATAAATTGATATTAGGGGAATATATAACAGCCCCTGAAAGGATCCAGACCAGCTTTGGGACATAATAGATATGTATAGTGATCTGGGCTGATTGTATACCAGTTTGCTTCCTAGAGAACGAATAATCCATGAACATCACAAGGAAAGGATTTCTTGCGCGCGTTCCGTGACACTTAGTTACCTTGCAATACACATCTTGAATGGTGTGATCTGTTTGGTAATCGAGGTATTTACATACCAGCACTGTAAAAGTGTACATTTATGTCCTTGTCGGCGTGTTTGCTTTGAGGAGCGTGTTAATGACCCGAGCTAGGATTGTCTCGTCCATTGTCTCAGCTTGTGTGTATGCTGTACAGGATTGATTGTAATGCCTAAAGTCTCATAAGGCCTGAGAGATGTACAATACAAAGAAAAGTTCAATATACTCATACATTCCTTTCAAAGGAAAACATGTCCATAATTATAAGTCAGTGAGTTGGGTTTAACGCCGCTTTTAACATTATTACAGTTATATCGCGATGTCTCAGCTTAATGTGGGAGGAAAGCCCGAAGCGATGCAGGTCTCAGACGTTTACCACTTCGGTGAAACGCACGAGTACGGGTATGGTTCTGACAAACCTAGAAACATAATCGGGACGAACCGGGGTTCGAACCCACAAACATAGGTTTCTGGCGTGCCCAAGGAAAGCAATGTTGCTCAGCGAATCGCGGCGCCTAAGACGACTGGACCACCCGTGCCCACTAAATCATCAGAAAATTCTACCGATCGCAAGATTCACATAAGCATGTGTTTATGAATAATGATGATACCAGGTGTTCGCGAGAGATGAAAAATCACGGGAACATGTGGTACAAGTCAAAATAGGGAATTGCATCGGGCATCCATTTCTGTCACTAATGCGTCAAATTTGGAAATGTCCTTCACATGTCTACCATAAAACGTTTTCAAAGCTTTACCGAGTGAGGCCTTGGATGTTGAAACCCTAATCAAACAGCATTGAAGAAAGAATCGAATGGTGCTCTTTGAAATCTTGATACAAATAGCATGCTTGATTGTACCTCAATAGTTGTTAAATCGGGTGTCATCCATCCCTCTTATCACACAGTTTTTGTCAGTCTGATTCCTTATACATACATGAAGATTAAATATGAAACAGGTATCTTTTATTTCTGGTTCTAGTAAGTAAATCAGATAATTGGCTCTCAGACAATAAATGAAAGACAAAAGATTATTGATATACCTGAAGCTTAAGCCCATTTCGTGGGCACATTGTTTTGAGTTTGCCAGTCCGATCAGAAATTCCGTTTCACATGCAAAAGAAACAGATCAGCAAGGAGGGGAGCACAATAGGTGCCCATGGGATGCCCAAAAGTCCTATCCCCAAATTTCACATAGTTGTTGTCAATGAGAAAGTCCAGCAATTCCAATACTGTTTTCTAAGTAAACTTCAGATGACAGTTGTTTTCATATTTGACAAATTGTCCGGAATCTTAATAGACAGACAGACAGACAGATAGTTTATTTATGTCTCGCCTCAATTTACATATAAAATGCTTTAAAAATAACATAAAATAAAATAAAATGAGCCACTCCTATTTGAGTTATGAGAGACAAACTACTAGAAGTAGTATAACCATAGTTTAAAAACATTATCGAAGATAAAATTCTGTACAACATATATGCAAATTAAAAATATATTAGGCTTTATATAAAATATCACCACGCAGCTGTAAAATTGCCTTGCAGGTTTTCGCACTAAGCGTTACAACACTGGGACTGGCCAGGATAAAACAAACTTTCACAATATCATATTCATCTTTAAAACCACACCACACTTCATTACATTTATCTAATAAAACCTGTCGCACGTCATTATAAGTTGGGCAGTGCAATAGAACATGGACTTCGTCTTCAACAAACGTATCACAATAAAAGCACACTCTCTCGTTGATAAGTAGGTTTGTATATCGCCCAGTCTTGACTCGTATTGGGGCTACATCACATCTGAATACAGCTAGAGAGCGTCTGTTAGGCTTTGACATAGGAATCTGATTAAAATAAGCAACATTATATTCGTTCTTCAGCTGATTATATAGTCGTAGCTTGTTGCCTCCGTTACCGCTTCGGCTGTTCACTTGACTCACTGAAATTTTCCATTCCTCCTTGAAGCGTTGAAATACATTATCTCTCACTTTACCTCCAATTTGACGATAGTGATACGTGTTATTTGTGGAGGTAAAAACAGATAGACCTAATTGTTTATACTTCGTGTGTACTCTAAAGTTCCAGTTCCTCTTGTTGTTTAGTGCGTGTTTATTGGCCCACACAAATACTTTTCTTGTTAATCTATGTTGTAGAAGGGAGCTGCAACGTTTGTAGAACTTTGAGATAGTTTCCCATTGTCTTACTATTGGGGGAATCCACCCCATGTCTCCAGATACAGCATTATTCGGAGCAAACTTTCTCAATCCCATGAAAAATCGCATGGACTGCGTTGATACAGCTGACATTGTATGTTCCCCAGATAGCTGATCCATACTGCATTGTCGCCCACACCATGGAGTCATAGAGTTTAGTGTATGTATTGTACTACATCCCTCCGAGAACCTTGAATTTTGATATCAGCAGCCCTAAAGCTCTGTTAGCCGAACTTGCTATACAATGTAGCTTGTCCCATTCTCCTATAGTCCAAGTGTTCAGAGAGGAGTAAGCCCAGATAATTATAACTGTCGACAATTTCAATAACATTCGTCCCACACTCGAAACGCTGTGTAGTTTGACATACCGATGGATTCCTGAAGTGGATTAACTTGGACTTTCCTGCATTTATGTTCATTTTATTCAACGCACCACTTGTGGAGAACGTCCAACAACAGATTCATATTCTCCTCATTTTTTGTAATGAGTAAGATGTCATCTGCATAGGCGAGGATACTAATGTTAATAAAGGTGTAGCTGCATGCAACACACAGCGTGTCCGGGAACCTTCATAGTCAGATTTACAATTGGCTGTGTGACTGCTTGCGAAAGACGTCACTCACGGATTTGTCAGCTGTTGGAGTAGCACGTACGTCCTGTAGATTACGATCAATTAAAGCTCCCATTTGTGTCACACTAAGTCAAGTGAATGGCAGTAACGCGTGATTCCTTACTTCTTAACACACTTATGTTCATGAATAAAACGACGGTACGACAATAACATATGCTTCAGCGGGAAGACGTATTACCAATCAAACTACAAAAGAAACTGTATCGACTAAAACCCTATGTCACGTTTGATACTTGTAGAGCAGGAAATATTAGACCGTTATCCAAAACCACGATCCAACGGAACAGAAACTGCTTTGGAGTCATCACAGGTCTCTATCTCAGATAATACTTGGGTAGTTTTTACAAAGTTTAACTATGTTTCGAGGAACAAGCAACGCATCTGAAACGACGTGTCTCGAGAGTGGTTAATCACTTACGTATAACTCTGAAAACATTAATTGTATGTCTATATGGCAAACGTCCACGATGTGCTATTGCTATCCACATATATACATGAAGCTGATATGAAAAAAGCAATGTAGGAGTTTAGATATTTCAGAACAGTTAGTGAAGCATCAAGGTCGCCCTTTAGTGATCCTACATTCAAACCATATGGCTTAATCTAACAAAAGCCGTGAGACACTAATATGTATGGATGTCCAGATTGTAGACTAACAACATGTCAGTAAAATCTTTTATTACAAAAAACAAATCTCTTTTGAAATGTGATCTTTCCTATGCAGATTTCATATAAGTGGTATGACTTACCTATTTACCTATGTTCTGGGTTTGATTAAATTAAATGCAAAGGACATTTCTTTTACGAAAAGCGACAATATTCTTCCATAAGCAACAGAAATCTACTACAATCAGATTCCATTTCAAGATTCGGATTATAATGTAAATTAGGTTTTTTGATTTACTATCAAATAGTGAAGATACCATGTGTTTCCGAGAAAGTCAACATTCATACTGTATAACTTATCAGATGTTACGTGTAATGCTAGAGGTCCATATTATCTCATAATAAATTTCTCAGCGTAGATTAATTGGGTTAAATATTGAATGTTGTATCATTACAGGATGCATTGTATTGAGTAAAGAGTCGACAAGGTACTTGACGTGTTGAACTTATTATGACCATCATTGGGATTAGTTGTATTGGACGTGTCACAGAGTGAGTGAATCGGGTTTAACGCTAGTTTTTACAGGATTTCAGTTCTATCATGGAGTGTTGGCTTAATGAATGAAGGTCTTAGACGTTTACACCTTGGATGAAACCAACGAGCATCATGCTGACAATCCGATCACAATCGAGGTGAATCGGAAATACTGTTCACAGATCAAAGCGATCAAACAATGAGATGGTATTCGATTTATCATGTCGCACCGTGTGATGCCATCGTCAGCGTGTGAGAGGTGTGACAAAGACACGCTCCGGGACACATCAACCGTATTACCTTGACCACACGTGTTGCAGACACTAGTTGTCAGAGCGACAATCGATTTAACACTGACCTACTTGTTAGATATTAATGAATGCAGATTATTCTGTTAATCTTGAAGAGTTTATTTTGTCCAGAACATTTCCTCCTCAGATGTCACACCCACGGTATGTATTTTGATATGCGATCCTGTATGACGACACTTAATGTCATTCTATTCCGGAAAGACAGACGTACGCGTGTTGATAAACACTATTATTAACCTTGCTTTCAGACCTATTAAACGTTGACGAAGGGCACAGTAATAACAAATGTACGTATTGGTTGGAAGTTTTTGTTCTACTTGAAAACAGCACGATATCCGTTTTAGCACGGGAAAAAAATACTGGAAATAATGGTAACTCGCAGTGACTTGATTATGTCTGAGAGAACATACTGTTACTGTTATTCTTTAAGCGTGTGAATCAACAGGTTGAATGCAACGATGTTACCGAAATAATATATCGCCAACCATTTCTCATATGTCATAGTCGCATCTGTATGGCCCAGAGTTGTTTCTATTTTTTGGTTATTCAAACGTGGATACAACAATGTACGCACTCGCTTGGAATTATACTGTATGAAAACAAAGACAGATAGACACTTCTGTTATTATAATATATCTAATATATTGCTTTTCTTTGATTCTAAAGTATGCAGAACAAAACACGTGTTTTTATCATTACAATATCATTTTTGCAATCATTTGGGAAGTGTTAATTATATAATTGAGTAGTCAATGAATGATCCCTCTCTATATTGTGCATGTGCGTACTCCAACATTTCATCAAGCGTGGAGCGTGTGTTTTGCAGTTTTTGGATGAGGTGAAATGGGGTTTATCCTCGCGATCAAGATTATTGTACTTAAATAGGGCGTGTGTGTGTGTGGCTCCTTGTAATACTCCGGACTTTTATAGTGCTAGCCAACTGAGATACCATGCCGCAACCTAACATATAGAAACCCCACTAGACACTGATGACCAGCCCTTTTTATCCCTTTGACGCAACGCGAAAGGCAGGGTAACAGTTTCCTTTTAACCTTGCTTTTGTTACTCAGAACCAAGGACCTTCCACTCTCCGGTCAGACGCTCTGTCCACTTGACCCGGAGGAGGTTACAAGTACTGAATAGTTGGCAATATTAGTGAGTGAGCTTAATTTTACGCCGCCTTTAGCAATATTCCAGTCATATCACCAGCTCTAAATGATGGTCATATGGAGAAATAGTCACATTATGTCCTTCTTGTCTGAAGCGGACAGACGCTCCGTCCACTTGACCCGGAGGAGGTTACAAGTACTGAATAGTTGGCAATATTAGTGAGTGAGCTTAATTTTACGCCGCGTTTAACAATACTACAGTCATATCACCAGCTCTAAATGATGGTCATATGGAGAAAAAATCACATTATGTCCTTCTTGTCTGAAGCGGACAGACGCTCTGTCCTCTTGACCCGGAGGAGGTTACAGGTAATGAATAGTTGGCAATATTAGTGAGTGAGCTTAATTTTACGCCGCGTTTAGCAATATTCCAGTCATATCACCAGCTCTAAATGATGGTCATATGGAGAAATAGTCACATTATGTCCTTCTTGTCTGAAGCGGACAGACGCTCTGTCCTCTTGACCCGGAGGAGGTTACAAGTACTGAATAGTTGGCAATATTAGTGAGTGAGCTTAATTTTACGCCGCGTTTAGCAATATTCCAGTCATATCACCAGCTCTAAATGATGGTCATATGGAGAAAAAGTCACATTATGTCCTTCTTGTATGAAGCATATGGTAGCATTCAGAAGCGCGAGATAATACGTTAAGGTGTGTGCACATTATAACATGATTATATCAAGTTCTGGTCAGTGAGTGGAAAGATAAGAGGAAAGAGCATCACAGTAGAATCGATTTTGTGATTACATCGGGGGTGATACAATGTTCAATGAAGGAAATACAAAGGGCCTTTGTATCTTTATGGATTCGTGTTGTCCATGGGCCCGCTGTCTGGAGGCGTCTATCAATTTTATTCAACCACATAATCAATTGTATGAATGGAGTCACCTATCTCAGACAGTTGGAAATAGCCGATTTATAAGGCCTGGCGGCACATGTCGCCGGTAGCAGCCAAAACATCGCTATGTTGAATTTGAATGGGAATGCTCTAGTGCGTCAATTTCGCAAACGTAAGATAATTTCTGTGTACATGTATGTGCATATCTTAGTTCTCATTCTTGTGTACACAACGTGCATGCACGTACGCGCGCGCGCGCGCGCGCGTGTGTGTGTGTGTGTGTGTGTGTGTGTGTGTGTGTGTGTGTGTGTGTGTGTGTGTGTGGATACTTGTACTAGTCCGGACTGATGCCGATTTAAAGTGCGAGCTCATCGAGATACAATGCCACAGTTTAACATGAAAACCCCACTCAGACACAGTATACTGACTCCGAGCCGACCAGTCCTTGTTTTATCCCCATAGTGCCAAGCGCCAGACAGGGTAACAACAAGTGCCATCTTTTAACGTATTTTGGTATAAGGCGGCCGGGGATCGAACCCCGGACCTTGCGCTTTTCGGGCGGACGCTCTACCACTGGAGATACTTTGCATTGTATAGAGATACTTTGCATTGTAGAATAACAATGATCATCATAATACTAATGAGTATTCAGTACATATTAGTCAATAATTACTATATACTTTTATATGATAAGTATATATTAGTATATAATTAGTATATAATTATTTGATAGTGATTCATAAACACATAGTCATCACATAGTCGCCATCGTACAATCGACTTTGTTCAGCGGAGATTTCTGATGAATACATAAAGGGTTTTCACGCTTTTATGAATGATAGCATAACACTTCTAAAACAATCGATTTACCCGTTTAACAAAGCGATCTTAGTGCTGAGGTTGTCATAGAATGTAGCTATTATACTTTAAACTTTAACACATAAATATATACTGTATCTATTCCATTTTGCTCTAATGTTGAACGCATAGAATGATTTAGTCATGGCAATATAATTCACAGGAATAACCCATCATTAAGACCCCTCAAACACAGTTAATTTTCACATTTTAATCTTGATGTACGTAATTTGATCAACCTATTTCTCGTATCAGCCTACAACGGTAATGTCCCCTGAGTTAGAATTAGTTATGTCATGTTCATCATGCCCCTCTTAGAAAAAAGTATCTCAAAACACATATTCGTTTATATCACAACGACAAAAACTGAGGATTGGTAAGTTCTGTATCAAACGTAATACTCTGTCGGGACGCCATCATAGCGACGCATCACCTTCCGCCATTTCGTACTATATACTATATACTAACGTGGAGTCCGCTGAATTATTTCAGAACCTTAACCTAATGCCAAACTTTTATCACAGCATAGTCGGTTCGCCTTACATTTCTTCTTTGTGATTTATATTTATCTTACCTCGATAACACGTTGATATGACTGAACTCCTCCAAATGGCGGTCGTAACGACACACAGGATTGTGTGTTCAATGAGTGAGTGAGTATGGTTTCACGCCACTTTTAGCAATATTCCAGCAATATCACGGCGGGGGACACCAGAAATGGGCTTCACACACTGTACCCATGTCGGGAATCGAACCCGGGTCTGCGGCGTGACGAACGAACGTTTTAACCACTAGGCTACCCGACCGCCCCTTGTGTGTTCAAAGAGCGCGATAGTTTGAAATATGCCAACAAGGCTCTAACAGAGATATTACAAGCTATTTCAAGAAAGGTTTATGGCCGTTGATAATAATAACCAGCAGCATTCTTCATCACATGACGGATTTCATCGCTGTAGATTAGCCAGCGGCGAGGTTTGACGCACAGTTTTCCTTGTGAGATTCAAAATGTTGAGAACGGTAGGTCAGCTCACACATCTGAATCGATTTCATAGTATTCAGCTAGTATCACTGAGTGAGTGAATGGCTGGATGTCAATCGAGGATGCTCTTTCTACGGAGATTTCAAAAGGCGCCAACGACTCTTGCTTAAACCTTGTTTGAACATGGTTACAGTATTCAAGGCCTTAGTAAAGCTTTCAGGAATTTTATGGAAGACACATTGATGACGTTTCCAAATTTGACGCATCAGTGACTGAAATTATGTCCACTAGGTTTGATCGAGACAGGCGACCCGATAACGTGGGAAGCGTCAATATTTCTAACAAGGCTATAGTATTGTCTTCAGTATCATGAATACCTCAACAATTTATTTCTTGTCATCAAAATGATTGTCTCCTGCCAGTTGTTTGGAGCTCGTTCACCTGCCTGATTGCTCCAATTCAATCACACCAATTTAAAGGTGAACAACTGTAATGCTTTTGCGTGTGTTTGTGATAAGTGACAGAGAGAGAAAGGGGGGGAAGAGAGTGAGAGTGAGAGAGACTGCGGCGGCTGTCATATTACAAGGCCAGTGAATCCGTGTGTGTGTGTGTGTGAGTGTGAGTGTGTGTGTGAGTGTGTGTGTGTGTGTTTCAATCCCAAAGCTACGTACGGTTACACGATCACGCATGTTACGATTCCACATCAGATATTCAACGAAAACTGGGTTCACTCAAATATATAATACGATGTTTGACATTTACCGTGGGTGATGTTTGTCTCGCACAAAAAAACATTTGTATTCTATTTGTGTATAGTGTATAAGTGTTTACATGTCAGACTCTGTAACCTTTCTCAATATCACTTAAGTTACATCTGAGAATACACTTCTGTTATGTTAATCATGGTATAGGCCCTATAACCTATGGTACCGTCAGTGTGGCATCGCTGTTTATCAGTGAGTTTATCCGCCCTTCCGAGTGCCGCGTACCGTTTGGCATTTCGGTGCCTACACTTTGAAGTTCTCGAAGATCCTGGGGGAAAAGACTGCTCTCATGTTATACAATAATGAAATTGTTTTTTGGACATGCCGGATGTTCTCCAAAACAATAGGTTGTGGTCCAAAAATAACGTTTTGTCTCCATCTGTGACACTATTACGAATTTAGAAGTTGAAGGTGAGGTAAGGTGAAATGGGGTTTAACGTCGCGTCCAAGATTATTGCACTTATGTAGCGACGTGTGTGCGTTTGTGTGGCTGCTTGTACTAGTCCGGGCTGATGCCGATTTATAGTGCTAGCTCACTGAGATAACATGCCGCAGTTTAACATGAATACCCCCTCAGACACAGTATACTGACTCCGAGCCGACCAGTCCATGTTTTAGCCTCTTAATGCCGAGCGCCAGACAGGGTAACAACAAGTACCATCTTTTAACGTCTTTTGGTATGACGCGGCCGGGGATCGAACCCCGGACCTTCCGCTCTCCGGGCGGACGCTCTACAACTAGACCACTGAGGCGGTCTTAGAAGTTGGAAGAATATGAAGACATTTATAGATAACAACGTATTTATTGGTCTTCTTCTTGTCCCTTCATCAGGTGAGTACTGAGTAAACGTAATGATTTAATATTAACTGCCAGGCAAGAGAAAGCATTGAGAAAGAACGAAATTGGATTTGGCGAACAAAACACAAACGTAATCAAAACGTTGCTGGGCTAAAATCAGTCGCCAAAACACTTCAAACTTCCACAACACAACTATGATACCCGTATTAAATACATCACCATCGAGATCCGTGAAGATCCGGGGTAGAATAGGTCTTCAGCAACCCATGCTTGCCGTTCTATGGCGACTATGTTTGTCGTAAAAGGAGACTAACGGGATCGGGCGGTCAGGCTCGATGACTCCGTTGATGCATGTCATCCATCCCAATTGCGTTGATCGATGCTCATGATGTCAGTCACTGGATTGTCTGGTCCAGACTCGATTATTTACAGACCGCCATCATATAGCTGGAGTGCGGCGTTTTAAACAACAAACAAACATCACCATCGAATAACCATTTTTTGTTTGTTATATTTTGAGTCTTCATCAAACATTGGTGTATATTTTCCTGGGCATGGCAGTTTTATATATCAGATCGATGTCATGTCATTTCATGAAATGACTAAAACGACTACTAACAGTAATATGAAATATGAGTGTCTGTTTTTCATGACCGACCCTGTACAATGTCAGTACGACACCAACATCCTGGGAGACACTATACAATGTTTAAGGCATTATGTCTTGAGTACCAGAAACAAGGAAGCGACCCATGACTAAAGGTGTGGTGAAGTTCTCTTCCCGTAGAAAAAATGACATTGACATGTGGTCAATGTTCCACGGTAACAATGTCCAAACACCACAACCACCACCATCACCATCACATTGTCCCACCACCACCATCATCATCCACCATCATCATCATCCACTATCATCCACTACCAAAAGTTATACCAGAATATTAAACAGAAGGTTACTTATTTTACGATACCACGCAGCATACCTACAAAGAGCATTGCGGTGATGCCCAGCCTTTTTTATATTAATGTTATTGTTTACTTATTGACTATAACCTTCATTTGAGAACGTAGTTTTCATTAACATACACGCTCCAGTACCTGTACATACATGCATGTATTTATGCATAAACAATTTCTTATTTGATAGGTAATTATTCGCTGAATAAAGACTAAGGGACTAAGCATTTGATATTTAGTGGGGATGGGCGCTTTGCAGGTAGCCATGTTGTGTTGTCGTCACTTTAAGAGGCGGAGGGTTTTTTATTTAGCTTCATAAAAGCCTTGTCAAGGCAGAATGTGGAGCCGCCCTTGCAAGGCTGCATCTGTGGCAAAGTAAGGCGGCATCTGTCGCCAAGTTAATACGGCATCTTCAGTGTTTTTTCAAGCGGCATCTGTAGGTATGTCAATGCAGCATCTGTAGCCCTGTCCGGGCGGCATCTGTAGCCAAGTCACGACAGATCTGGCAATTTCTAAGGAAACATCACTGGACAGCATTACATTAAGCAACCTCTACCCTGTTGTACCACCATTTTTACAACAGAATCCCTTGACCCTGTTTCAAGAAGTCAACACAAGTCACCATACAATCTTGCATTGGCCAGCACAATCATCAGACTTATCACCTGCAGAACACATGTTGGATCACCTTGATCGTCAAATTATAACAAGCATCAGTAAGCACATGCCATATGGTGTCGCACTGGTCTGGGCATACAAAATATTGACTGACAGCTGTGACTTCCTGAAGGATTAAAGGGTGTTTCATGTGCTGATTTCAGTCTCAATGGTTGATCTATTACTGACGAATTGACCCCATCCTCCCAACAGTTCACACAATATCTCATTCCGATCTCATGGTTCACGGTATAACTTGTAATGATGTTGATATGCCATGTATGTTTGTCTTTCTTGAAATTGGTACTGGTTTTTTATGAACAAACAATATTGGTTGGTGACGTTTGTTTTGTTCGTCAGATTAGATTATTGCAATAAACTTTTATCATATATATGGCCATACTGCAGTCAGGACATTTTATTGAGGATGGAATTTGCAAGCTGAAGGAGACTGAGTATTGTGTATATTATTATATACATTTATTATTATATTTTCTGTAGTTTTATCATTCAAAATCGAATCGATCGTGTTTGGCGTCTGCATCAATAACAGAGCGCGGAGCTTATTTACGGTTGCGCTATAAATAGCAAAGCACATGGTCATGTGTACATGTGACACATCTAATGCATTTGTGGGCAAAGTGTATTGTGTTGTATATTTTAAGGCAGAACAGCAGCAGAACAACAGTTTCGGTTAATGTAACAGTAACGATACATAAATACGACATTGATGACACGATTCTTTCAGTTTAATCCGAAAATTACAGATATTTGTTTAGTTTGGGTCATTTGTATTCAACAGTAAGATCTATACCACACAATAATAAGATTATATGTATGAAACACAGATTTTTCAACTAGTGTTTTGGAAGGGGCCTAATTTGAAGCACCAGAAGTTTCGCCAATATTTCTTAGCTTGACTACAATATATTAATATGTCACGTGTACCAACTTAACAATGCACAATAGCAACTTATAAATAAGTAATATAAATAAGTAACGAAATATACTGGATGGTTTGACCTACATTTGGCGTTTCTAGATAATATTTTACTTACGATAAACGAAAACTCCAGTACACATATTCAAATTTAATTATGGATTTCCTTTTCTTTCACAGAATTTTCACACACAAAACAGACTTTGATCATTAGATCCACACTTGCCCCATGTATTTTGGGGGGTATTTGGATACAATTCGCGCACAAGTTTTAAAATCTCTTTCTCGATTTGTCCACACCAGTCATTCATCTGCTGCAACGTTTAATATCCGATCTCTCCAAACACTTCGTCCAGTTCAGTCCAGAAGTATTGGCAGCACGGTTTTCGAATCGACTTATTTCTGCAAAATGGTGGGCGCACTATTCCCTATAACTGCGACTGCCTGTGCTGGTTACGCATGGTTGACAAAGAAGTGTGCACATAAATATTCGGCGTCATCTGGTTCCACAATGACATGTCGCTGTGACACTAATTGACATTGTGATTCACTAATCCCTAGAAGCGGCACTGAATTTGTTAAAGTTTCTGTTGCACTTGCAAGGGCGAGAAGAGAGGCACCATCTTGTCGATTCGAGTTGACGGTCAGATGTCATCTTGAATTGGAACTTTCTCCACGAAAAAGTCACCAATGTCATAATCGAAAGACCAAAGGTTCCCTGGCCAACTCGAACAACTCTCCGTCAAAACAAGCGTCACATGAAAATGTTTTGTTGCTCATATTGAAGACAAGCGAACTTGCAAAGTTCTTGACAGTCGTAAGCAGCAATAAAACTCGGATGCGCTTATGGGGCGTGGTTGCTAAGAGATCGCGTGGTCAGAAAGGGGGAAATCAAAATGTTTTAGAAAGTAATAAAAGAAATCCGCAGTGCAATCCCAAAGTACAATGTACAGGATGTATTTTAATGATTGTATTCACGAAAACATTTCTGAAAAATGAAAATTAATTGATTAATTCATCCCATGATCGTAACCCTGATCACGTGGTGGGTATGATGACGCCATGAATGAGGCGGTGTTTATTACATTGTTGAAATCAACTGACCTAAAGATCAGAGGCGTTCGTCATGGATAGAGAAAAAATGCACCTGAGGAAAACATTGTTGCTTTGAGCTTCGAGACAAAACATGTGTTCATGCCGAAGTAATTTACAAGAGTGGATAATCAGTGAAAATAATGTTGCAATCCATGTTTACGCACATGACAGAATTAATGTGATCAAATATTTATCTGAACATCGTTTCAAAAGTATGTGAGGCTGATCGTATTTTATGTCCATTCCGAAGTGAAATAATCTAAAGGTTTTTCTCAATGTTTCCTGTCGCTGTGGAAAATTTCGCACCGATCTAAGAAAAGAAATACTACGAGATCTACCATTGCACCGACATAAAAGAACTAGATCACCTTTATCTTTCTTCAGGTGTTTATTAAAAATTCGTTTCCGTTTTTAATAAGAAATATAGTTTATTTCGTCCCCCCCGCTCTCTAGCTGGTTTAGGCTTGAGGGGCGAAACACATACAAAAAATATGGATGGCCTTATGTAAAAGACACTTGACATGCCAAATCTGGGTCACTGGGACCCGCCAAGTGAGAAGCGTGAGAAGCTTTCGGACAAGTGTGACTTTGCCGAAACACATTGCTACTGGGCAATGAAAACATGTGACGGAAACGACAAGAAAATTACTTTCATCACTTGAAAATATTTTTGACCATTACCAGGGATTTTTACACGATCGTTGTCATCCAAATTACAGATGAAGACAAGACGAACACAACGAAAGAAAACACTGTTGAAATCACCGATTGCCGTATATATATTGTAAGAAATGCTATTCATTAACTGGTACATAAACGATTGGTACCGTGATACATATTATGTTTTCTTTGTTCAATTACACTGCTCTTATTCATCACGACAAACATATTTCGTTCTCGTCCAGAGAATAGCACAGAACTAATTATTTTTGTGTTTTTACTGTGTTGGATAAATCGTGGACATTTCACAGTATTATTTAATGTGAAGACGACATGGCAGGTGGGTTTTGAAACCCAAGACCTACGCGTTCTGTTGAAAAGTCTTGGATTCGTTCGGTGGATATTTACTACCATTAAAACTTACGTCCTTGTTGTCAAACGGCCCACGTGGGTGGGTGTCTAAATGAAATTTGTGTTATCAATGACGTCATATTGACCTGTCAGATCACTCGTATGAGGTCCGCCCACTCAGAGTGCGGTGGTCACTACCGCAGATGCCCCTTTAAATGGCAATTCGTTTTGTGCGTATCTATCTCTAAAAACAGACGCATAGCCATGACTTAAATGTACACACAGCAGGACAAAGGGCATATGCGTGAAGTGCATAACTCCTTTGATCAGTACAGATTTGGAAATGTGCAGACAAGACAGGTAGAAATAAATGATGAGAGAAATGGCTTTTCTTAATTCTGACAATACTCAGCAATAGTTAATGGCATCGCCCCCTTTTCACGTCACTTTGACTCCGTGGTCTGATGGATGGAGAGTTTCCCTGGAGATCGGAAGGTGGGTAGATGGATGCACACTGCTATGAAATGGGAGCAATAATCCAGATGGCCACGTTAAATCCCATTTCATCTCAACTCATCGCATTTCGGTTCCACGTTTAATAAATGCTTTTGAGTCAAAGACGTCAGAAGTTACAATGTAACCACAGCAAATGGTATTGGTTTGGGAACCGGGGACGAGATGTAGTGCTAGGCATAAAGTCATCTATCTCTCACGGGACGTAAAGCAGTCGTTATTAACATACGGCAGAGGAGTGAAGAGACAAAGCATAAAAACAACAAGCTACCCATTGTGATCAGAATAAACCTATTCCGGCACCACATCGACCATACAGAATAGTGAGTGAGTGAGTATATTCCAGCAATATCACGGACACCAGAAATGGGCTTCTTATTTCATGATTCTCACTGTTAACCCATCACGACATCACGCAATCCCTCGGTAACACTTCTCTTTTTAATTCCAGAAACGCATTTGTTATGGATCTTTCCTCGCTGTGATCAGTCTCAGTCGACGGTAAAAACTATCAAAAGACTTCGGCATTCTGTTTCAAAGGTACAAATAACAGTTTGGGAATTTGATAACCCCTTTCATATCAACAATGGTTTCTTGTTGTCACGAGTTATAAGGGTTTTAAAATGAGTTTTATTTTCGCCTCAAGAATTATTCGTCTTTGATATCATAGTTCTGTGGGATGAAGCTCGGCGATTAATGGGCCTTTTCAAATGTCAGCAAGCAAAATTTTTGTCCATACTCAAAGCGAACACGTATACAGTGCATTATATTTTATTTTATTCGAGTCCTTCATTATTGTATTATTTGTTTGTTTCTTGTTTAATGCTACATTGGGAAATGTCACATCTGTGCCTGTAAATAATCTAGTCTTGACAAGGCAAACAAGTGATTGCTATAATGGTGAAAGTCTGAATGCACTCTAGCGTTACTCGAATCTAGTACACGTGAAGATCCGGGGTAGAATAGGTCTTCAGCAACCCATGCTTGCCGTAAAAGGCGACAATGCTTGTCGTAAGAGGCGACTAACGGGATCGGGTGGTCAGGCTCGCTGACTTGGTTGTTGCATGTCATCGATCCCAATTGCGCGGGTCGATGCTCATGATATCAATCACTGGATTATCTGGTCCAGACTCGATTATTTACAGACCGCCGCCATATACATGTAGCTGGAATATTGCTGAATGCGGCGTTAAACAACAAACCAACCAACTAACTTTAATCTAGGCTGGACTGCCACTAGAGTAAAATTATTAGGGATTGATTTTAGCCTGCTTCACCCAATTGTTCCGAGGATGGACTTCCTATATATTCACAGAACTTATTGGAGAATTAAAACCGGCCGCGTTAAAAATACATTAAAAGATGTCGCTCCGCATTAAGGGGCTAAAACATGGACTGGTCGGCTCGGAGTCGTATACTGTGTCTGAGTTGGGTATTCATGTTAAACTGCGGCATGGTATCTCAGTGTGCTAGCACTATAAATCGGCATCAGTTCGGACTAGCACAAGCAGCCACACACTCACACACGTGCATGCACGTCGCTATCTAAATGCAATAATCTTGGACGCGACGTTAAACCCCATTTCACCTCACCTTCAACAAGCACCGTCGGCAATGCAGCGGTAGTTTTCAAAACATTTCATTTTTCGACATTGTTCACCACTATCCCTCTTGACAGTCCAACGGAGAAACTCTGTTCCGTGATCCATGGGGATTATCAGAAGCTCATCAGGACAATAATTATTTGTCAAAAATGAAAGCAATGCCATCTGAAGTTTACTGAGAAAATAATATGTGAAATGCTGGACTTTCTCATTGATATATTTCTTGCTGATCTATTTCTTCATACATATGCATTTGAATATCTACTTGCATTAACAAAGTCATTACTACGTAGGTAATTTCGCCAAGAAGTTTAACTTACGCTTCAGGTATATCGATAGTCTGATATCGTTCATCAAATTCCGTTCCACTGATTTGCAAACCCGAACTAAAAATAAAGGAGACCAGTGAGACCACCTCTTCTGTTGCATTTTAGATCTATGCACACAGATTCAGATGTAGAAAACACTCTCCACAAGACTGTACGACAAGAGGGATGACTTCAGCTTTCAGAAAATCAAGTTTTTCTTCATGTCGAGCAATATGACATTTGACGGCTTTTGAGGTACGATCGAGCATGCTCTTTCAAACGGCTCGTGCTCAGAAGTTGGTTAATCAAGGTGACAACATTCAAGGCCTCAGTAAAGATTTCAAAACGTTTTATGGTAGACATGAGAACGACATTTGCAAATTTGACACATCAATGACAAACATTATGTCCCACGCAATTCCCTGTTTTGACTTGAACCATATCTTCCCGTGATTTTTTAGGTGAACAATCCATTTGCGTTTGCACGTGATTGTGACGCGTGCCACCTGCGAGACAGGATACGATTACCTTTTTGCGAACACCTGGTATCATTACCATTCGATAGAAATTGCTCACGATAAACAAATGCTCACGATATAGTCGGAATTGTACTTTGTACAAGTGACTCAGCTTTAATATTTAGTGGATTATGGAAATGTTGTCGCTTTCATTCAACGTGAGAGAGAATGCGTTATGCTAAACGCCATACTGCGATGTCAGCATCTATTTACTATGGAATACTGTAAGGGACATTCTGGATTTGGCCAAATCTCGCGTTCTCGCGATCTCGCATTCTCGTGTTTTGGGCATATGTACCTCGTTTCCAAAGGTCGATATCGCGAGAATGCGAGATCGCGAGAATGTCCCTTACAGTATTCCATAATTTACGGCCAAAGCAAAGACACATCGTGCGGAAATAAACGGAACAACTAAAATGTCTTCAACAAGAACTTCTAGGTTTGTCAGCACCATACCCGTGCTCGGGGGTTTCACCGAACTTGCATCACATCACTTTCCTCCAACATTAAGCTGACAAGCCGTGATATAACTGGAAAACTTTTAAAAGCGGCGTTAAACACAACTCACTCACTCACTCACTTACTCACTCAGCAAGATCAGTTTTCATTAATGTTCAAGTTGTTTATGTCTAGATCTGTTCACTCGTATTTATTTTCGTTAAATACCTCGGAATACATACATCACTTAAAGGTTATAAATTGGTACAATTCTTAAAATAGCATAATACAGGTAAAATTTACACAAAAGCGCACTAGTATGAAATAACAATGTCGTTTTCACGCTTAGTGGTAGCTTGTTTTCGACTCGTCTCTTTCGCTCCACATCAAAAGTAAATATAAAAGGATAACATTGTGTTAAGTACCGTAACAAAATCAATGTGACTAACAAGATCATGGTCCAGACACACTTTAGTGAATGATATAAGTTTTTCCAACTATAATTAAAGGGACTACAGACTTTAAATATTCTCCATGTGCTCGGGAGAAATCGAAAGTTTTACTGTTCTGCGAGAAAATGGTAGCTGCTTCCTACCAACTTCCGGTTTGGTATGGACAGCCCTTACCCTGTTTACACAGGCGGGAAAACGCATTCAGTCAAGTCACCAAGCCTGACCACTCCGTACCTGACGTCAAGCATTGGATGCTGTGGATCTGATCCAACTAAGGATCCCCACGGGGATATTTAAACATAAACGTTAGGAGTTAAATCGGTTTCCTGTAAATCGGCACAGCACAGACTATATATCAGCAATTTTAATGAATGTGTCTGAAATGTGACAGAAAATTGAGTGTTTTATTGATTCCTTCTTTCTTGCTGAAGAAATCTTTAACTGGGCTTTTGTTAAAGGGGAAGTGTACACGCAAAAATCACTTTCTTTCTTTTTCTAAACAAAACGCAATTTTAGAATTAATTAGTATCTGTGTTTGAAAATATACACAAGTAGGAAGCTCACAATAGTGTGAAAATGATATGCCGTTATGAGGCCTTCGTTTTTCGAGCTAAACAGGCCTGAGTTATCCCCCTTAGATTATGACGTAATTGGTGCCAATTCAACTGGGTCCCTGTCTATTCTCAACGCAAAAGATATCAAGTACCAGTTTGCGGTAAAACAACATGGCCTACGACACACTCCGGCGCAGTGGTGACTCAGCATAACACTATGCTGGCTGGCATCTGAGACGCTAGAATCACACACCTAGACCTACACCACGTGAAGCGGCTCTAACAAAGCATGATGACGTCATAATGTTTATCAATTGGCACCAATGACGTCATATTGCAAG